>NW_021940535.1:12245477-12545406 GCF_001715985.3 Manacus vitellinus | reverse complement strand
CCTGCTCGTGGGTCCCGAGCAGTCCCACCTGTCCCAGAGGGGTGAGGAAAGGGGACGGAGTCAGGGCACGCCGCCGTCGCCCCTCTGTGTGACGGGAGCCGGGCGACCCTCGGAACGTGCGTTTTGAGTCTCACACGGTTTTTTAACAAGGTAATAACATCTCTCAGGTTATCCCAGGGAATCTCGGCTTCCCTAATGTGCGTCAGATTCTAAATATCTTCTTTGATAGTTGAGTACATTTGACCTTGTTTTACCATCACCCTCAAGCTCCTTTGCTACCGGCGCTGCTAATAAAATCTTAATTATCCTTTCTCTGGATAAAAAACTCTCAGTAAAAAACTGAGCCAAATGAGATTATGTTACTTTAGGCTTGGGTGAGTTTATAAAGATGTTGCCGAAAATAATAGTGGAGTCAGCATTAAGAAGTGTTTTTGTTTGGTTTGGGGTTTTTTTGTTTTTTAACAAAAGAAAAAACAAGGAAAATCTTGGGTTTTTTTTATTTTCCGTAACATTTAAAGGAGCGGGCCAGTGAAGTCACTGGCAGGAAAAAAAATTCAAAGTAGTAGGTACTGAGACTATTTAGAGCTTAAATATAAAAACTCTGGAATTTGTGCTGCAGGTGGTGGGAGGTGGCAAATGTTGATGTAGCACAGTGGTTCTTATGGAATAAAAAGAAAACCTGATAGAACTGGAAAATGGCCTTGATTGGCAAAGAAGGGTTTGTCTTGGAAGCAGAAAGTGTCAGAGTATGTTAGCTGTTGCTAAAGAAACCAGAAGGTTAATCTTTCTTAAATAAACTAAGAAAGGGAAGAAGTTGAGGTGCTTTGTGCTTAGCATGTGTAGGCGGAACTATGAAACCCTAAACAACAACTTTCTTTTAGCTTACAGCTCAAAAAGGAAGATTTAACTCCAGCCAAGGAAGAAAGTATTTTTTTAAAAAAGTGATCCAGAAAACGTCATTGCATTATTTTGGTTGGCATCAGCAGTCTGCCAGACTCTGGGATGGGACTTGGTGATGGTGGGTGGGTGGGACAAAATTTAGAACATAAATGTTTACCAGTGTTACTGAATAGGGTATACTGGGATTTTTGAGGAAAAGGGAGCTGAGGAATTGGGGTTTTTTGAGTTATCTTTAGTTGTTCTGAACTTTAATGAAACAATTGATACTGCTGCTTGGGAAATACCTGCTCAGTGGGAGAAGATGGACACTGGTGAGAACTACAAGGAAGGTTGGGCTAAAGGTTTGAGTGAGGTAGGAGAGGCTACTGGTACATGCACTTGAAATATCAGTCAGTCTTGTAGTTGAGTCAGTCTATTGACTCATACAGGGTATTTCTTTCAATCCACCCTTTCTGTGCCACTAAAATGTGCCTGTGATGCCCCAATGGCAATCACTGTCTCCTGCCTTATAACACTATTCAGCAGTAGATATCAAAGCATTTCACAAAGTTACTATTATTATATAGAGAGGGGAATTGAAGCATAGAGTAGGTGGTGAGAGGCATTATAAGAAAGCACAGAAGTTACATTCAATGGGCTACTTGATCTTAAGCGTGATATCGTGGTGTAAAGGATTGTGATATATTCCTGGGGCCCAAGGAAGAATGAAAATTTGAAGGTGAGCTGTGCCAAGTGACTCTTCTCTTGAAAAATAGGTATAGATAGCTCAGCACTTTTTCTAAGTGTAGTTATTTCAAAAGGCGTTTATGAAGGCATGCATAAAACAGCAACTAGGAAAATAGTAAATGAAAATAATATGTAAACTTTCTAGAATTGGCAATGTAATATTTTATGGAGTTCATCTTCCTACCCTCTCCTCTCCACACCTCAATGTGATCCATTTATGTTTCTTCAGACAGATTTCAGAGAAAGCTGACATTCTTTCTTTAGCATTTGCACATACACACACACACACTCTCAGAGTTTGTTGTTGCAAGATACAAATTTGTAATCTTAATTTAGGCTCTGCATTTGTTTGGAAGAGAAGCCAGTGACTTGAAACCTAAAGTTATATAACTTTTAAAATTAAACAGTTTGTGTTTGTTCTTCCAAAACAATAACAAAATGAGTGCATTTTTATGTGCTTGCCTTCACCTTAAAATGAAATAGTGAACAAGCCTAGTGTGGGCATGCTGCATTGCAGCTCAGGCAGTGCTGACAAATAGTAGTATTAACACTGATCTTGCAATATCTTTATTTGTTCCAAAGGATCCTCAGGCATAAATGACTCAGGTAGCATTATATAAAGACAAGGTAATGAAAGCAATATTGTTGTATTATATGCAGTGAAACACCTACCCTTTATCATCTGCAATGAGGAAGGTTGAGTAAACAAAGTTACTCTAAACTCATGTTCAGTTATTGAAAACCATAGACACATTAGAGGTTTGCCTTTGCAGTCCCTCTGTTTGTAGAATTAGGACTTCAATTAGACAAGAACTCCAAACCAAAGCTAGATTGTTAGAGAGGTGGGTCATGAAAGGACAGAGCAGAGGAGAAATTAAGAACTTTTGGAAGGATTGGGTTATATTGAAAGTCTCATAGGCTTGCATGTAGCCACAAAACTCTTAATTTGCAGAAGATATCACTGAATCACAGAGAGCTGTGAGGTCAGCACTGAAACAGATGGTGAAATCTGACGGATAAGTGAAAGAACAGATAAAACAGCTTAGGAGTTGTTGATGGGAGAGAACTCAAATTATGGATGGAGGTTATGCTTCAGTATATACAAAAATCTTGAAACTTTTATCCTGGAACACAGATATTTTTGGTGTCAGGTACTGTGGTGGTATAAAGACAGATATTGAGGAAGAGTTGCCATATCTAGGGGAATTGTCAGGTGAAATACAGCTGTAGTTGTCATTGCAAAAAGCACCTGAGCTTTTCAATAAGCACCTGCATGTCATTTCCCCTATGTTATCAGTTCAGTGAGTTAATTTAAGGTTATTTTAGAGGGAGACTGACTATGTCACATCTACAGTATCTGTAGTTTGGTTATCAAGTCTGCTGCCCAGAGCTTAACAGCTAGCAATTCTACTTAATTTGTGGTTTGGTGCCAGCTAAGCACTAAAGCGCTGCCATAGAATTAAATGAAAAGTTTAGTAAGAGTAATACGTTGACAAATCAATTTTTTTTCTGTTTCAAGTGATTTCTGTGAACATCCATAGAAGAGTAAAGGGATTTGAAAGCTACATTCTAGAGAAATTTGTGTAGTTTTTGCTACACCGAGAAATGCTGAAATTTCAAGAAACTGCTAAGCATGTCGCTGTTGCCAGATTTAATTCTGCTTGCCGAGATGGAGTGATTGCAAGAAGATACACTATTCAGAGGAAACTTGGCAATGGGAGCTTTGGAAGTGTGTATTTGGTTTCTGACAGAAAAGCAAAACAAGGAGAAGAATTGTAAGTAAAGCCTTCACATGCTTTAAATAAAAATTTCGCAACATATTTCTTGCACTGTGGATGTTTTTCTTTGTATTTGTGTCTCATCTCTCAGTTTGGTGTTACACTGCAGCCTTAACTGTTTAACTTTAGTGAGGATATAAGGTAAAAGCAGATTTTATGCTGACTCAACATTCCAACTCAATCTGGTTTTGTTTAATATAGTTTATCTAAGCCCTTTTTCATTTGTTTGTGCATGATGAGAGTAGAAATAGATAAAAAAAGTCAGACCCTTATCTCCATATTGATGTACACCTCTGAAGCTTTGTTAAAAAATAATACAACTAGTAAAAATATATGTAACATACCTATTTCTCAGTGTCATACCTTGGACAGGTTGCTAATGTAAGATTAACTGCAGAGAAGACTCTTGTGTTTACGTAGAATCAAGGTAAATTTTATCACTGTCCTGACAAGAAGCAGGGCAAAGGTACATACCCATTTTCACAAAGTTGCTCTTCTTCTTTGTAACAAAACTGTTTGCTAAAGGCTTAAAGGTTTATAATTTATAAGTTATCGTTTCATAATTATGTCGATACATAATATATGTGTGTATAATATGATTGTATAGTTTATTTCTGAGGTCTTTGTAATTTATAAATGAACTCAGTTCTTGAAGTACTTTTTTTTATGGAACACTTACTGATGTGCTGGGCGTTTGCCTTTCGTCCAATGCTTATCTGTCTTCATGAACATGATGTTTTTGTTTTTAATGCTTCAGAAATCAGCTGTTACTGCACGCATTCTTAGAATATTAACAGCATAGTGAAATGTGGGTCTTCACACATTTGCTGCTATAGCACAAGCTGCCAAACCTCAAAACCAAGGAATATGCACTTATCCTTTAAGTAGCTATTTCTATTTTTTTTTTCTTAAGAGTTTTGAGTCATTGTCTTGAGCAAACATTCACTGCCTGCAGCATTTCATATCTGTGTTTTGTTAGGGATGAATCTGAGTGTGTCCTCTGCTACCTTCAGGACAGAGACCGAATATCAAGTGACATTTTTTTTTTTAATCAGTCTCTTTTTGTGACCCCAGTACAATACAAATACAACAGTATTTAACAAGCCCAATTGCTGATGTGGTGCTCTAGTTCAGCCATCGATCACTAGGTGGTGCTCGCGTATCACAGTTCATTCCTTCGGCACCTCGAAAGTAGGATGGCGAGCGGATCCCCTCAAATTTCCATCACGTCTGTGCCAATAGATGGCACAAATACTGTCGCAGGTGAACTTGAAAACGCAGGTAGCATAATGAGCTGGAGTGTAGTCACTTTCTTCTATTTATAAATACTGGTTTTAGGTGCTAAAATATGCCAGAAATCACATTCTCAATACTACTTTCAAATCAGAAAATAATCTGTTATGGAACTGTATATTTACTGCTTCTGTTATATATATAATTCTGAATGAAAATTCAGGTGGCTATGGCTCTTACTCTTTAAAAAGAGCAAGTGCTTAATACAGCTCTGAAGGCATTTTGACAGAACAAACCCCAAACAATGCAATTGTGACCTCAGCAGAATTAGAAGTCTATTTTTATCGTTTTGGTGATGATCTAGAACGTGTTGAGACAAATATGTACAGCATGAACTCAGCCACAGACAGTTTCCTGAAAATTGCTCTAGTCTAAAACACTGTGAATAGGAAGAAATAATAAGAATAGGAATAAATAATAAGGAAACAAATTCCCAAGAAAGGTGACATCTTGGATAGTGGTACAGAAGCCATTCAGGGATATCTTTTCAGTTTTCCATTAGTGCAACATCTACAGAATAAGCTAAGGCAGAGACTAACAATAGTTATTATGTAGTTTCATATATGCTCAGCAAAGCTTTTGCATGATTCTAGAAATAGTTTTGGGTCATACCTTGTACTTTGCTACCCCTCTAAGATCATACCTGTAGTGAGTGAGTTGCTTCATCTGGAAGGGAGAGAGGATTGATTTTTTGGGGCATGCCTCAAATTAACAGACTTACTTCACGTATAGCTCAGAGCTGCTCAGGCCAGCAATGCCCACCTCTCTAAGAAGTACATACCTGCTTCATGCTTATCTCCAGTTCTGTGTATGGATGGGATTACTGACTTCCCGACTGTCTAAACCAAGAAAATCCCTAGTCATCCAACACATCTTGTGTCGAGGAGCTCTGTTTTCCTTTAGAAAATAATGGTTGCAAGTCCTTGTATATTCTCAAATGTGCTTGCTTCGTTCCTGATCCTGCGTAAGTTTAGTGAACAATAGGTTGTCTGTTTGTATTGATTGTGTTTATGTTTTTCCAAGGTATATTTCCAAGTATTTTTAGGGCCAGGAAGATGGTGAAGGGTCAAGAGGGGGAGTTGTATGAGGAGTGGCTGAGATCACTTGGTTTGTTCAACCTGGAGAAGAGGAGACTGAGGGGAGAACTCATTGCAGTCTACAAATTTTTTATGAGGGGAAGCAGAGGGGCAGACACTGATCTCTTTGCTGTGGTGACCAGTGACAGGACCCAAGGGAATGCCATGAAACTGTGTCATGGGGGGCTTGGATTGGATATTAGGAAAAGGTTCTTCCCTCAGAGAGTGGTTGAACACTGGAAGAGGCTCCCTAGGGAAGTGGTCATAGCACCAAGCCTGCCAGAGTTCAAGAACTATTTGGACTGTGCTCTCAGATACATGGTGTGATTCTCGGGGCTATTCTGTGCAGAGCCAGGAGTTGCACAAGATGACCCTTGTGGGTCCCTTCCAGCTTAGGATATTCTATGATTCAATATTATCCATGGTAGAGAGGGAGAAAACCAAACCAGTGATTAGTATTCTGGATTGAGATGGTGCCACCTTGGGGTTATTTCAGACTGGCTGTTAGATTTAAGGATTGCAAATACCTCATTTTGAGGTATCTGCTTAGTGTAGACGTGATTAATAACTTTTCAGAGTTTCACGACAATTTCCTAAAAAGTAAAGTGCAAGTTTTTCATTTCAGCTTTATGGCTAGGGAAGATGACTTGTGTCTTCCATATTTGTGTAGTAGGTTATTCTTCCACTGAACATCTTCTACAAGAGCTTTTGATCCTGTTGGGATGATTCTCATAGAATATGATAGAGGGTTAAATATCTCAGAAGTCCCTGCAACTTGAAAACAGACAGCAGAGTAGAGACCAAAATCAATGCCCTCAAAAGAGAAGGGCCAGAACCTGGGAGGGTCTTCACTGTGACTGAAGTTTCTCATGTACTAGACAATCTTCACAGGAGAGAGATTATCAATTTTCCCCAGTTTTGGAAGAAACTATAGTCAGAATTTTTATCATCTTAGACCCTAAATTCAGTTAGATACAAGAGACACATCAGTACAAAAGCAAGCTGCTTAGTTGCAGTTTACCCAGGATGCCTTGGTTTGTGTATTATTTGATATTTATTTGTTTCTAAACATCATGGACCTAGACCTACACAAAATAGTTACATTACTTGATTTGTGTAGAGAAAGTAGTAAGATTGTACCAGCATTTTTACAACAAACAGTAGTCCCTGCAGGCGCTTCTATCCCAGTCCCCCTGAGTAGCTTATCAGCTAATTCTTACAGGTAATTATGGTTAAATCTTAAAGAGATTTAAGTTCAGCAGTAATCTTGAAGGACAGTACCATCACTTAGATATAATGAATGTCCTAATCAATTGTGCCAAGGGAAGCTCTGGGTTAAGTTCTGCTAATTCATAACCTTGTATGGGCAAGCAGCTGAAGTACACAGTAGGCAATAGGGACTTCTCGGTCATAAATATTCACAAGGTACTTACCCGTCCCTGTGGTGGAAAGCACACGCTGACAAGTGCCAAACTCCCTGGACTGCTCTACTGTGTGGTAGCTGTGGGGTGTCAGCTCAACTTCTGCATCTGACTTGCCTTAGAGCGTTAATCCAGACTCATGCTATGATTCCTTGGAAACTGTGCACTTAGCTGAATAATTCATCATGTGACTTTCAATTATTTATGACTTCTTATAACAAATGAAATAAAATCTAAAGGTGGAAGGGATTTGTAACTTATGAATATCCAAGCAACAATCAGCAGATTGCTGTGTTGTCAAATTCTTGTGTTTGCTGCCAGTTTGCTTCTCTGAAGGTATTCCAAGGGAATGGTCATTCGCTACTGAATTGATTAAAACAGTAGCAAATTACTCCCTGCCAGTTTGTCATGTGCATGTTCATCTAATTGCACTGCTTTCCTTTTTTCTTCTCCCTCATTTAATAACAAAAACTAGAAATTAAAACTGGAATCCATCAGGACATCTTAGATTTGTAAATAGATTTTCATGATCTCCTTGAAAACTAATCAAAGGTGCATTTCCTGTAGGACCTTCTTTGATTGCTGCTAATTTTTAAATAAGCTTTTCTTAGCGAACCATCCCTTGCTTCAGCCACACGTCCTGTGCTGCTTCGTGTAGGGTCAGCTGCTGTGCGTCAGCAGAGCTGCCATGGCTGCTGAGGTGTACAGTCATGCTTGGCCCCAAATAAGAGATGATAATAGCACTGACAGAGAGACCTTGTGGATTTAGCTAGAGCAGTTTGAGGAATTAGCCTTCATGAGCTTTCCACTTGAGTGGCCAAGCGTGACTTTCATATTCTGTGAGCAATGCTCTGGGAGTCAAGTCTTAGAGCTAAGTGTCCAAGTCCTTGCCGAAACCTCTGTAGCAGTGGCTGATGCACTTGTGTCTGATTTTAAGAGTACACCTGCAAATGGAGGTTGCCAGGGAGTGAAACTGTAAATGTTTTGTTTCAAGATTAGCAGGCGGTTCTAGATATGGCCACAATTGTTTCAGATAATTTCTAGTGCAGACCGATACTGGTTCAGAGACAAGTTTGATAACCCCAGATTCATCCAAAGCAGATCTCTAGTCCCTACCTCCTGCATCACTGTCAGTGCCCAGCTTTTCCTGCACAGTAGAGCTCTTCCAGGCTTTCAGACCCTGGAGGGAAGGACGTGCAGTCCTGCCTTGCAGTGGGACTGTGGCAGTGCCAAAGTACAACATGGGTGCAGAAGGCAGGAGCTGCTGTTAGAGCCCACAACAGTTCTGCATTCCTCTCTCCAGTAAAGCTATGCTTTTACACAGCTATCACAAAGCCACAGAAACATACACACACCGGCATCTTTGCATAGGAATATGCAAAGATTTTCTGCTAAAATTGGTAGCACAGCAGAATTTATCATTGCAACACATAGGAGTCCAAGAAATGGATTATCTCACCCTGGGATGATTTATTTAGAGGTCAGGGTAAGAAAGTTTGGAAATTTTTTGTGCTATATGAACCTCCAGTGGGGGCTGCAGGGTAGCTTGGCACTGGAGCACAGATACAAGATTTTACTCTGTCCATGCTGGGGATGGATTTGACAATTTAAAGCCACAGCCATGCTGTAGTCCTTTGCACAGGCAATTACTTTGTTAAAATTTCTAGTTCCCTCATTATCAAAAAGCATAAAACCTGACATTCTGTGGCTTCTTTGAAATCAAAAGGTGATTGTTTGAACATGTCGAGACCCTTTGCTCAGCTTGTGTAACACGGATGTCTGTGAAATCCTCTGCAGCAATGTCTGATACAAGTTTTACATCTGCTTAGTCATCTTTATGAACTTTGGTTGTATTGTTATTGGGGTTTCTGTTCTCTTTTTTCTTTTTTTTTTCTTTTTTTTTTTTTTAACTGCTCTCCTAGTATACCTTTTTTTGACTGAGTAGCCTACTTTTTCATTTTCATTGGGATTTGTCCATTTGACTGGGGTGGATTCTAACTAGGAATTTAATATATGTGAGTGGGAGGCAGAGTGCCTTAAAGGAAATATTACTTGAGTTTACAATAAATCTCATTCCTCACAGAGCTGAGCTCCGGGGAGCTCAGTGCTGCAGCACTCAACACATTCTGATCTGATGTGCAGGCAGTGAGTGGTGCTGATGGTTGTGTTCATTGTTTCGAAAATTGTTTACAAGTAGCGCTTTCATTTCGGTGGAGAGTTGTGCTTAAGGCATTATTGGTGAATTACCTTTCTTTGAGGTGAATGGCAGAGAAAGAATTTAATGATTTTGTAATTAAGCAAATGCCTTGAGATCACTTCTGTCTCATTCATTTTGTTGAAACTGATGTTTAGTTTTTATGCATTTTTAAGCTAGCTTTAATAAGAAAATGGAGAGGGGCAGTATTATTACTTTGGGTTGAACTGTGGCCACCTACCTCAAAGATACCACATGTTATTGAAATATTTGAATATGGCTGTCTACTGTATCTTCTCACAAGTTAACCTTGTTGGTAAGGTGATTTCTTTTGTCAGCATCAAGGATGTTGTGACTTCTTCCATGCAGAGTGAGCCTCCAGTTCTTCGTTGCATTCAGTACATTGTAATGAGAAAACTGATGCAGTGAGGGGAATTGTGGATTTGCTGGACAGTCAGTGAATTTTTCCCTGTTTTTTTTCTATGTTCTTTGGGTTATACTTATGTGATGTATTAGCAAATATAATTCCTAGTTCACTGTTTCTCTTAACATCAATGATGTGTCTTTCATGTGTTGTAAAATAACTTTTCAATATTGCTGGTTAGTTGCTTCATTTTTGAATTGCGCATGTTTCATTGATAGTTAAGATCACAGTATCATACTCGGGAGGGCCAAAAAGTATTAAAAGATTTTTATCTAACGGTGGATGTTATATATGCAGTTATTTTCCTCAGCATTGCTTGATTCCCTTTGCCTTTGATTGTAGACTATTTAGTAACATGCTTTTGTAAAGCTATAAACTGTGCTTTTATCTTTTTCTTCCCTCCCCTCAAGTACTATAGATACTTGAATGCATATCAGAAATAAACATTGAAGGAGATGACTGATGGAAAGAGACATGTAGGAAGAGTGCATTTTCTCATTAAAGTTGCAGCAGTTAGTATTTATATTACTTATGGGGATTAGTTCCACTGAAGGGACAATACAGTTGACATAAATATCCTTGCAACATTGAAAGGAACATAATTCTGCTTGCAAATATATTTAAATTCACAAAAGAACCAATTAAATTTTACATTAGGAAATGTTTTAGTTTAATTTCTATGGAATGCATTCTTACAGTGACTATTAGTATGTCTGGTTTCCTTTCATAACTCCTGTTATTCAAAATAACCTGTTTTCTGTGAACTGATGAATATAGATCAGTTGATATGAAGGCCTTTCTACAAAATTTCCAATTACAACTAATTTAAAAATTCAAACTAGTTCCAATAGAAGGAAAATTGTTTTTGGCAGATGCTGTAGCCCAAGGCTGCAAGGAGAATTACAACATGGCAATTGTGAGACATTTAATTATATTAAAATGGTTGAAAACAAAATGCTGCATCCAATCTTTAGTTCTGTAATGGTGTCTCCTTTTTTTTTTTTTTTGTAGGGGAACATTAATTAAAGAGGGTAGTGAATAGTGAAGTGTATGGGTAATGAAATCGCAATGGAGAAATGCCTGGTTTAGATGATTTGATGTTTGATGGAATTAAGTCTTCAAAGATAAAGAAAACAAACCAATTATTTGGTCCTTGTCAGATTTTTCTCTAAAATTCCACTTAGGTTAGTGGCAGCATGATACTTAATTACATTCTTGAACAAAGCTAAACTGTAGAAAAAAGGTTGAATGAACAGTAGATGGTGATAATGCAACATGTAAAAATAAAGTATTGCTAAAAATAAGTATATTCACAGGTGTTTAGTCAATACCTCATAATAATTTTTAATAATTCTCCTGTTTAGACACAAATTTCTTCAGTTCAGTCACAGTCTCTTAGTATGTGATTTAGAGCTGAAACATGAATAGACTATAAATTTATTTACATTTTATTTTTTCCATTTCTTTCTGGGGAAAAAAAAAAAATTTAGGTTTCAAAAATGTGTCTTTGGATGAAAATTCATCCTTTGTTAATAAATGTTCACTTTTATTCTGTTACTTTTAATCAATGTAGATGGCAACCCAAAGATTTTTTTCCAACATTGTCACATGGTTGACCAAAAATAGTTAAAAGTATGCTCCTTTGTATATATGAGACTTTGCTAAGTGCAGAAGAAAATTATATAAGCTGTATTCCTTGAAGCTAACTTATTTCAACAGTATTGTCTTTCATGTTCCAGAAAATATATTCTACATCTCTTTGGGACACTAATTAGGAACTGGTAATTTTCAAATAACCATAAACTGTTTTCATCATGACCTGGCCTGTTCAGTGTTAGTGCATATGTTAGAGCATTTGAAAATTTGGCATCTTGAAAAATGTTTGTAAGTGCTGTAATTGTGACGATGATGGAAAAGTGAATCATCCATTTCACCTGCAAATTTAAGAAATCTCATTGCCATTCAAAGATATTTAAGCATGGTTAAATTAGTTAAAGTGCTTATTCAGAAAATGAAATTATATTTAATCCATCTACATATATTACAGTGCTCATATAGTGATTGAATTCTTAGTGGTTAACTCAGGGATTAGTTCTCAATGTTTATGAATATTCATGAATGACATGAGTAGGCTGTTTTGGAGTTGTTGACCACTTTTATGGCTTCACTAATAAATCAATAATATTCAGGGGGATGACAGAAGAAGCATTTGATTAATCCTAAGAAATACTTAGGATTGAAATGGGTTTATGCCTTACTAATAAATCATAGTGGGCAAGGGAATGATAAAAGGAATCCAAGATTTGATTTTAGAAGTTATGCAGTAATACTTAGGTTTGAAATGTTTTGGTTAATGAGAAAACATATATATGTAAGGAGGAATACCAAACAGCACTCATCATTTGCTTTTCATTGGAAGTGTGGTAATCTTCTTGATTTTCCCGCAGAAATCAAGTGCTGTTAATTTACTTTGAGTGTTTCTTTCCTTAGCTAAAACCAAGTATTCTTCTCGGTAGGACTGATTTGGGTATGGTAACTTTTTGTATTTCACGGTTTCACCAGCTTCTTCTTTCTCAAACAGATAGATGTATGTCTTTAAACTGTCTGAGCATGCAGATACTGGTGTTCCAAATATGATGGGTAAACTATAAAGAATGACTATTTGAATTTTTGTTGCTAAGCTGTAAACTGCGGGAAAGCCAGTCCCTGACACCAGGGAGAGAAATCTGATAAGATTACCAGTAACAGAATAGCTGTATGTGTGATGGGTAAGGATCAGCTGAAAATTACGGTGGAACTAGAAGACCAACTTAAGCGAGCAAAGTAGATTCCAGTAAATAGGGGGATATTTAAAATCAGTAAAGTGTCTTAATTGTAAATAAAAGCTGGATGTGCAAAAGTGCAAATATGAGAGGTCTGAAAGGAAATGTGAGGAAACTATAGCACCTGACAGCAGGCTAGTTACTTTATATAAGGAATATCTCATGTGCACAGTGGAATGTCAAATCAGAGGAACCCTGTAATATCAAGATGTAAACTGTACAGAAAGGAGAGTTTCAGCTGGGTATAAGCATGACTATGTATCAAAAAATAGATTCTAATAATAGAATATTTCAGTGTGGAAGTTATAAAAAGAAATCTAAAATTATTATTTTAGAACTACACTGCTGTCCGTAACATGCAAATATCATCAACTGTGTGATATTATAGAAAGCAGCTGACTGAGAAGCAGTAATGATGGGTGACTTCATCTTGTCTGTAGGCAGATGGTGTCTTTGTTACCAAATTTCCCAAACAGTTTCAATACTGTGGAGGTTATTGTGCAGACCTTTTGTGTGAAGGGTGTCGCCTCTTCTTCATTTTGGTCCCCATTTGTAGCGCTATACCTTCTCTGTTTGCTCTTTGATAAGTAGAATTGAAGACATTGTTGATTAGACAGGCACTTCTTTAATTTTATTGTTTATGACCAATTTCAGATCCAGCTACAGGCCCAGTGAGAGGTGATGCGTTTTTACAGCATTGCACCTGGTCCTTGTTCTGAGGAGTTACCAGGGTGAAGAGGTAGCCCTGCAAGTGTCAGCATGGATAGAAATACAGTACACAGTTATGGGTGATGTCACAATTCTCCACATTGGCAAATCAGAAATAATAAATTAAAGGAAATTGTAATTAACTGCAATTACCTGAACAACTACCTGTGTAAAATGAAGTTTATGTTTAATTATAAATTAATTTTGATCATATATTCCTAGATCACACCTTCTCTGTAGTATATTATCAGACCTATTTATTAATGACATTAAAAGAGTTATATTTTTTGTACTTCCTTGTCAGCAAGCAAATATACCTAGTCAATAATTCATGTTGCAGTTTACTCAATAAACTGGGAAATGCTGTCTTTTCAGAATTGCATCTGATCCAATAAACCAAATCATATAATAATAAAGTATGTCATCGATGTAAACAAATACCAGATGGGTTGTAAAACATTTAATTTTAGATCAGTGCAAATAGACTGAGATAAACACTGCTGTGGTGCATTGTCAGTCACTAGTAAAGCTGAAAAAGGGATTCCCACTGTGTGTCCCTATTCTGAAGGATTCCACCTCCATGTTTGTTTTTCTCTTGCTTTAAGTGTTTGACGCTTGTTCTCTTTAGCCCCATTTGCTCCCTGTTAGCACGCTTTCAGACCAAGTGTGCTGGCATGGCTGCTTTTCAAAGCGTGACAATACAAGCCAGCAAGGGTTTGCTGGTGAAAATAGATGTTCCCAGAGAAGGTGCTCGCAGAGAACCTCTGTGAGGCGGCTGAGGCAGGGGCACTGTGGAGGCTGGGCTGCTGCTTTGTGTAATTTGGGAAGTGGGCTTATCTCTTGTGCTATTTTCTCACTCTGAAGGGATGAATGTTGTTACCTGTGCCAGAATCAGCTTCCTTCAGTATGGATGTACATAGTTTTTTACTCCTAAGATGCAAATGCATTCACTACAAGACTCCTTCAGTTGTGGTCAGTTCAAGATGAAGTTCCAAGTGTGTCTGCATTATTGAATTGCAAGGCTATGTTTTTTTCCACACAGTTAAAATCCAAAGGCTGCTGTTCTGTACTTAAGATATCTGCTAGCATTTCTATAATAAAGTTTTCTAATTGTGTGTTCACCGACATTTTATCTCTAGGGACATGGTTTAGTGGTGGATTGGCAGTGTGAGGTTTGTGGTTGGACTCGATGTTCTTAAAGGTTATTTCCAACCTAAACAGCCCTATGATCTGTATATGTGTCTGTATTCTGTATTAATTTATAATAATAAATAAATTTAAATTTAAATTTTGAAGTGTATTTGCTAAAATATTATCAAAAGCTTTGCAGAAAGCATGAAGTCTTGTTATATTCTTCATATTAAATGCATTAAAATCAAACCTTACCTACATACAGAAACATTACACACATATACCACTGCAGATATACTTAATCTCGATTGCATGACAGAAACTTTCTTTCTAGATGAAAATGTCTTCCAACTGTAGATATGAATTAGAATTATGTAGCAGAAAACTAATACCTTATTTACAAGAAGTGTATTTTCTTGATTTCTTCTTTTGGGAATTAATTTAAATAAAAAAACACTTGTCATCTTGTCTGACAGCTGATGACAGCATCAAAATCACTGAGTGATTTTGATGACAAGTTATTCCTACACATCAGCACATCAGGCTTTTATTGCTCTCTTGGGTACACAAGAAACTTGTATTAAGTGGTGTTTAACAAGGACTCATTTAGTTTGTCAGTTCTGTGACACAATTTATATGAAGGAAGGGGTAATGTTCCCATGTCAGCGAAGATGAGAAGATTGCATAGATGTTGTCTGTCTGCATAGAATGAAGCTTGTCTGTGGAGATGCAAACAAATCAAAGGGCATGTTTTTTCATCACACTTCCAAATGGGGATTAAGCAAGTTTATGTAAAAATTCATGCATTGTTAGTCAGAAACTGATTGTTCAGATTTAGGAAGAAATTTTCTTATGAAGAAATACAGCTTTTTTTTCCCCGTTAAATCAAGTGAGTTACTGTAGTTTTATCGCTGTCATGTTTAACTACAGTGACTTTCCAACCATGTAGTATTGAATAGGGAAATTTCTAAAAGTACTGTGAAGACTTCCCTTCAGTGAAACTTACCTTTCATGTATTCAAAAGTTTTTGGAAATTCATCACTTTGTTTCAGTAAAAAAAACCCACGATATTTTCTGATAGTCTCCAAGGTTGCCTTCAGACAAAGTTCAGTAATCCATTCCTCAGCAACTGGTAAAGTAAATGGGAATGGGGGGTGTTCTGTGTCCATTTTTAAACATTTTATCAGGAAGATCTCAGCAAAATATGCATTCTCACAGTGCTCCACTGAGGGTTTTTTCCCAAGTCAAGTTGGCAGTAAACTGCTCTACCCCAGGTTCTGTATAGAGCCAAGTCTGAACTACAAATTTTCCTGTGGCACATTCATATCTTAAAGTTGAAGAATATGAAAAATCCCTAGATTTTTACAACCTTTTCCAGGGGATTTAGGGCTTCCCTAAACAAACATTAAATACTAAAGTAGTAGAGTTTCCTGAAACAGTAGAATTAGATTTCAACCACAAATCCAGGTTTGTGCTTTTCACTTAGGTATTTAGGTGAACAGACTGATCTTTAGAAAAAAAATCGACATCCTGAGTTTATCACCATAAAAACAGTCACAAAATTACTATTCTGTGTGATTTTTCTCATGCCTCCATGAAGAGACTTTGGCAGAAGCTGCAAAAGAAGTTTCTTGCTACTCATTATTTCATATATGAATCTTGAACATATGCTCTGAGTGGGTTTGAAATCACTTAGATTTGATTTTTTATTTATGTTTCTTATTGTGCAGTAATCCATAGCACTGAAAACATGTCATAAAAGTAAACTGTGCAATAGGGAATTAGTGGGAGAAATATTTCAAAACAGTATTTTTAATATGTTGCTTAATCTCTATGATGACTGGCATATTTACTTGATTTGTAATGCATTCTCTTTGTTTACCTATATTTGCCTCATCATCTCGTATTGCCAGGTATTTCGTTAATGTTATTATTTTGCACTTGAAGAAATTATGATGGGATTTTTAACAGTACGTGGTTTTGTATTTTTCTGGTTTTATTAATATAAATATTTCTTTTTTCCTCTAGAAAAGTCCTAAAGGAAATCTCTGTTGGAGACCTAAAGCCTAATGAAACAGTTGAAGCAAATCTGGAAGCACAACTACTCTCCAAATTAGACCATCCAACCATTGTCAAATTTTATGCAAGCTTTGTGGAGCGAGATAGTTTCTGCATCATCACTGAATATTGTGAGGTGAGACTCAAAAATTTGACAAAATCTGGCAATTAAGGTAGGGTCTTCTAAGAAGCCATTTAAAAAAATGTTTTAGTTTGAATTTTAGGCTTTATTTGTTACTTATGGTATCACCTGCTACTTGTTAGGTGTATTTCAGATAAACCATGTTAGACACTGAAGTGAGACTCATAGCTCATAGAAAAACAAACCAGAGAAGAGCAAATAGGTAATTGTAAGTCTAAGTTCATTTTGTGTGTTATAATCAGTATTACAAGGAAGACTTAAATGAAGATATATTACACATCTGTGGGAGAACTCAGAAAGGTTGTATCGCATGTGTACTACTTATAGGTAAGAGGATGAGACTGGGAGTTTGGGGGCATGGTATGAAATGTGATATAAATGAGGAAGGGAAAACTCACTTGTCATTTGGGGTGATTAAAGAAACTTAAGCTTGATCACATGGATGATGAGATTGGTAGCAACATTGGCTTTATGAAATGAAAAATAGTGTAAGTCAAAGACCAGAATGTAGTGGATAAAACAAATATTAAACCAGGATGTATTACAGTATTGTTACTATTCATTTTTTAACTCCAGCATTTGGTTTAAAAACATATTGCTGAAATCTGTCTTAAGGCTTTAAAATAAAAATTTAAACATATTTAAGCCAGCTTTTTAGGAGTTTATGTAAAACAAGTGCCTACTTTGTATTAAATATAGATGTGCTCTTCAAAAACATAAATCTGTCATACATTAAGTGATCTTTTATGAAACTGTGAAGCAAACTCTTCAGTTGTGCTCTGCTAGACATGCTGAAATGCTTTGGAAGCTAATGATCTTTATGCTACTGGATTGCCTGTTCACAAATCAGACTTGACTTAACTAATCACGTTTCTTCAAGAACTTGGCTTTGGTGAGAATAATTAAACAAGTAAGGTTCCTGACAGTTATTTCTTCCTTACAAGCTTTGTCTGATGACAGTAAGATGCCTGTTTATTGCTGGGATTTTTAAAATTTAAATCTGAAATGTTCAATTCTGTGATGCGATCTGAATATTTGTTTACATATTATTTTAACACCCATGCAGAAGCTCTTTGTGTCATTCCTTGAATGTCTGACAGCTGAGGCTTGAGAGTATTGCCAACTCTTTGAGGAAACCCAGAGCTCAGAGCTGAAGGATTATTCTAACTGTCCAGCTATTCCCATACACTCATCATTTTCTCTCTACCGACGGTACAAAGTGACCCAACACCAGATAAGTTGAACATGTAGGAATAAAGGGGCCTATTTCAGCAGCATTATATGGCTTTTGTCCACTGATTTTCCTCTTTTCTTTTTTTTTTTTTGTTGTTCATGCAGAATAAAGTTATAGGTGAATAAAAAAGAGCATGGTAGCAATCACTAGAGTAATCACAACCATCACTCCTTGGAGGTTTGGATTTTTATTCAGGCAGTATAAACTACCCTGCACGAAAACGTTTTGGTACTGAGTTACCCTAGGATCTGGGAATCATATGCTCAAACACATGAGAATGTATTAGAGCAAGTCAAAGGAAGGAGGAGGAAATAGATTCACTGGCTATGCACTGAATCTCTTCAGTTTTGAGTCTGCTGGGTCAGGTCAGAATGATATTTGGTACAATAGGATATGCTTCCCACTTTTTCGAAAAGGACACGTGTGGTATGATTGCATTTAAGCAATTACAATATATTTCATCAAGTGTTCAGGCAAGGAAGATATAAAGCAAAGCTGCAAACAGTGCTATGAAGTTTCTTTCCTATTTTAGTGGGAGTATTTTCAGGAGGTATACTTTTGTATTTACTTACCTATAACCTGCCTTTGTATGTGGTGGGATTTGGGTCTTTTGACCTAAAAGATGCCTGGTTAAACCATGCATAAACTGAGAATGAGAAAAATGTTTTGCTACATGATGTTGTTTGGAAGTCTAGTGCATTCAGTTTCTCGTGCATAGAATAATTACCAGATTGGCAGTAATTGGTAGTCTTGGACAGACTCAAAACAAAGAACAGACATTAAGTTGGCATGGAAACAGAACTGCCCTCTGAGCCTTACTCTGCTTTCTCCAAAGTACTGTGACTTACTCATTAGCCAGGGTAATTTCTTCATTCTTGCATGAGTAGCATAGAGTGAGCCTCCAATGCAGCTGCCCCATGCTATACTTGTCCTGTGAAAGAAAAAAAAAGACAACATTGGTCTACATTGCTCAGCTTGACATCTTTTATTATATCTGAATTCACTCAAAATTATAGAGAAGAGGTATATGTGTTCTATTTTGATCTTCTTGTTGAGCTTCTTTGACAGTTTCCCCAAATCAAAATCTTATGAACCTTGGATTTAATTTTGTAGTATAAATTGGACTTCAATAAAATACAGTTTTTACAAAGTAATAACTTTAAAAGTTGCATCATTTTAATATATTGTAAACCAGAACTGGTTGTGCTTTTCCCCGGGCAATTATTTATGTCTCTTCACTGTGGTCTCAGCTGTGATGTGAGTACACATATGCTAAGGAAATCTTAGCAAAAAGAATAACTAAAGCAATCAATGCTTGTTCACGTTATCAGCTCTAGATGCTAAGCTTTTTCAAATACGTTAGTGGTGTGTTTGATGCTCTGGATATTTAAATAGAAACTGCAGCTTGGAAACTCCATATGTACTCTAATTGCTATATTGTTGAATTCCTTATGAAGTTCATTATGCTGACCTTCTAAATTGCAAATTGAGTTAACAAATTATTCCAGAGTTTCACAACAGCAGTATTTCAGCAAATCTTTTATGATGTGTTTTTGTTTTCCTTTTTTCAGACACAAAATTAAGGTTAAATATATTGTAGGACATTGAGATCATTCTTCTCTATTTGAAGGTAAAAAACCATGCAGTTGTGTGAGGGCACATGTAGTGTATTATTGAACTGCTTTTGTTCTCCTTTGACCTTTTGAAGGAATTGTCCCTCAACTTCAGAGTATTCACTACCCTAACTCTGGAGGTCCTGCACTGATTTTCTTTGCGTTTTTCATTGCAATGTGTTCTTGTGAGAGGGGCCGCACTGGGACAGGGAGAAGCACTGACTGGAGCCTGCTGCACTTCATTTATCCTCATCTGGATAGTACATAGTCCCTTGTGGCCAGTAGCCAGCTGACATGTGTTTCAGCACCCCCTCAGTCTTGGGCTATTATTACAATTGGGTGTGGATGGTCTGGGGCATCGTCTGGAACAGGTAAGTCATTATTTTTGAGGTGTGTGAGTAGTCTCAGACACAGTCCATCTAGTTGCCATGCAGCAGAGTTCCCAGCATTTTCCGTTCTTTTCTCTGCTTTGCTGCAAGCAACCATGGGGGAAGCTGTTGGACATTTGGAGTTGCAAAGGGGAAGCAGCTGCTGGGAGCAACAAGTTCCCAGAAGAGCTTCACTCTGGGCTTCAGCAGGGAGGCAGATGGAGAGTTGAAACCATATTCCCTTCCCCAGGGAATGAGATTATTCAGACATTTCAGTTAAAAAATTGCAAGACATTGTCAGGGGCACGTGTTTTTGCTATATGACAAAATACTTTTGCTTTATTTTAGCACACTCTCGAATGTTGTAACTTAGAACCTCAGGGGCTATAGAAATTACTGTAAATTCATGTGAAAGGCATGGGACATAAATGCATGGATCTACAAGGGCAGAACCTGCTTATTTTGTAGCAGCAGTATGAAGCACTGTGGTGTTGGGAACAGAAAAATGAGAAATGCTGAAGAGATCATAAAATGTTGAGGGTCAGCAATGCAAAGGATCAAAGGGGTTGATGATGGGAAATGACAGTACTGGTACAGTCATACAGGCTAAACTATGTTCCTGTATATGGCACACAAAACTTCTGATTTTATGCAGAATGTATAATGTAAAAGTAATGATTTATGGTGAATAAGCTGTCCTGATGTAAGGTAATTAGTCATTAGAATATAATGAGGCTCACAGTCCCTTTGCTCTGGGGTTAGTTACCTTAACACATTGCTTACCACTGATGTGAGTGCATTCTTGTAGACAAAATCCATTCATTTTATAAACCGGATAAACAATCAGCTGACAACCATCTGTCTAATTTTTTAGCAAAAAGAACAGCTTTCCTGTAAGTCTCCTCAAAATCCACTTTCATCATGCTGTTGTACAATTGATTTTTCCAAACATCTGGCTTACAGTTTTCAATTAGTCTTTTTCTGAATTTTTTTTTTGGTTTATTGTCACTCCCTACTGTGTGTCATATTGTTCCATTTCCAGTATTAATTCAAGATCAGTTGTAATTTTAATGAGGTATTTGCAATAACACATGCTACATATTCTTGAAGCTCTAAATCTGCTTTGTTTCTGGAAAAAGTGAGTTTGAAAGAGGGGCAAAGTATCATAATTAAAGACTGTTTTAATTCTTAAGAGAGCAACATGGTTTCTTTGATGCTGACATGGTTATTTTAACATATTAAATCAGAATGTTTCTTGACTGTTGAGTGTTTCACTGGAGTGGAAAAGTTTTTCTCAAATTTATTAACTTATTCAGACTGATCAGGGCAGATAGATTTTACTTATTTAGTTATCTATATATTAACCAGTCAATGTAGGTTCTCATCATAAATCTTTGCAGAGAAACAGCATTTCTACAACATGATCCATCCCTCCCTAAGGTACACAACTAGATGGCAGAGATAACTGCACTATACGGGTGCGTGTTCCTTTGTGTTAACTATAAAGGGGGTTCGGGGTGACCAGCTTGGATGCACACATCTGAAGTTGGGTGACATGAAGTAGGAAGAGTTGAAAACTTTGATGATATTGAGTAACATTAAGAGAAAATTGACTTGCTTTCCCTATGGAGCCAGACTTCTTGATCTCACTTTGATCCTCAGTTCTGTATGCTTTTGGTGATGGGAGAGTTCAGAATTCACATGCGTGCGTTAATTTTACAGGCTACGTGGTAAGGAACCTGAAAGGTCTAAGAAAGTGGAGTCCTGTACTTCGATGAAGGAGATGGCATTTTAAAAACTTGCTGTAAATATACAAATATGTTGTGATATTTTTCAGGGTGGAGATCTAGACTTTAAAATTCAAGAGTGCAAAGATTCTGGGAAGATATTCACTCAAAGTCAAGTAGTAGAGTGGTTTATACAGTTGTTACTCGGAGTCAACTATATGCATGAAAGGTACAGTCATTTAATATGAGAGCATTTGGCTTGGGAGGGGAGTGAATATACTTACTGACTAGTAGCAGATACTCAGACAGAAATGAAACCATGTGGTTTGTCTTGTATTGGTATAAAGTTCTATTCACCAAAATGTTTTATTTAGTGTGTGTTTCATATCTCAGTTATGATTAATTATCCTGCAAGAACATTGTGCATTATATCTTTTAGTAGCACAGTGGTAGGTGTCTTTTAGCGTTAGACACACTTTTTCTAAGAGCCAGATTAAAAATGTATCACAATAGGAAGAGTTCATAGTTGTTAGAAGAAAATGGATTAAAAGTTTAAAACAGAGTCAGTTTTTTACAGGGGAATCAACAAGGATGTCTTGCAGATACTTAATGTGAAGAATCCAATATATATGCTTAATGGACTCCCACTAAAATCAGTGAAGTTACATACATACCTTCTTTGAAAACAGACATCACTTTTAACAGAACATCAAAGATTAGCTTAAAAAAATTCTGCAGGTGATCCAGATAGTGATATGTGGAGATCACACATGGTTTGAGTAGGATAGTGTATATAAGTGAATACCTGCCTAGATCATAGCCATGAGTGCAGTTCTTGCCTGCGATGTGATTTAGGCAGGTTGACTTCAGTGATCTAAGCAGTTCCCTTGTTGCCAGTGTACTGGACATGTGTGTGAGCCCTGTCTGATCCCCTTTCTGCATCGTCCAGTGCTGTCACCTTTTCAGGGCTTGGGCAAAACTTGCTTTCCTGAACTTGAGTTGCAACAGGGTAGGAGAGGTCACCGGTCATCAAGACCACTCATTTCTGAGTTGAACTGAAGTTAAGCATGTAGAATATGTATGACCTTAGCTGATGGATACCTAATGAGTTTTTGCACCTACAGTGTCAGACTGTAGAGGGAAAAGGGCAGAATGAATTGCTGTCCAGGATGCAAGAGCATTTGTGTTCCTACATGTCAGTTTATCCAGGGCTTGTACATGAAGTGCTTCCCAACAGACTGCAGTGATAGGAGCACAGTGAAGAGAGCTCTCTTGTGATGCCATGCTCTCCAGCATTCACCACAGGTTGAAAGGACAAGGCAAAATGGAAACAAAAAACTTGGCAATTTAACTAAACTATCAGTGTGGGGATTTTATTCTCTTTCTCAAACTCCAGTTTAACAATTTATCATTAAAAGTTGTGGTACTTTGTAAAGTCCAATTTTGATGAAATCCTTCCTGATGTTTAGAAGATGCATTGTGCAGACTAATGCAGAATAATAATAACATTGCACTTGGACTAGGTGACCATTGTAGGTCCTTTCCAACTAAACAATTCTATTGTATGAGTTATTCTTTTTGTCTTTTATTTTCTGTATTTCTTCATGCCTCTTTTATCTCTTGTTTTCACATATGTCCCTTTTGTCTGCTCTTCTCTTTATATTACTCATCTTCTACTTGTTCTCAAGAAAACCTTTAAAACCAAATAAAATCTTAGAAATAAACTTTCTTCAGTAAATATGTATATTAAATTATTTGGTTTACTGAAAAGTAGGTTAATTCTCCAGTGGAAGCAGCAATTTGATTTTCTAAACAGCATTTAATTTTCTCCATTTGAATCACAGCTATTTAATAGTACCTCTCCAGACACTTACAAATGACTTCACAGTTTTAGTTTTATTTATATATATTTGTTTGTATAATGTGTTATTTGAGTATGCATATTAAAAATTTAGATTTTTTTTCTTATTAGTTTAGAGCCAAACAATAGCTTAAATTGGAAAGGCTTAAAAGAATTTAGAACTACTTACAGAAATTAATTTGAAATACTAAAACATAATAACAGCCCTGTTTCTGTATAGAGGAGTCATACATGATTTCTTCTCTACTGATATAGAAAAAAGCTGTAATATATGTTTGAATTATGTCCTAATGCAAAGAAAACTTTTCCCTAGAACTAGAAGCTTGAAGGGTTTGTAACCTCTGGGTTGGGACTTCCTCATGCCATTCCTTAGCAAACCCAGCTGCTGTGGATGGGTGGTTTTATTTCAGAGCAGCAAAAATCGTTATTTCTGGTTTTAAACATAGACTATTCACTTGGTTGTCCTTCTTGCACAGCTTTAGTTGAACTTCCATACTTTCTGAAAACTCTTATGCTGGAAACTTACTTTAAACCAGGACTTTTTGACTGCCTCAGTTTTTTTTTCTTTTCTTTTTTCTGTGATAACAAAGATTATACAGGTTAGACATTCCTGTCTTTTACTTACACTTCGTGAATTCCAAAAAATGACGTAAATATCTTGTGGACATTGTGTTATCTACTGGCTGTTTTGCATTATTGGAAAGATTCTTTAATTTGCAACCTGAAATCTGACTTATCTAGAATTAAAAAGATTCAGTCTTCATCTGTGTTTGATATAACCAGAGAGAGAAAGAGAAGTAAGGGAGAGGCAACATAGTTCAGTGGTCTTACCTAGATAGAGACAGCATGAAACCATCATGTGGTCTCTCTGGCATATGTGTAGTGCATCACATGTCAAGTGTGCAAAATTAATCCCACAGCAATCAGGCAATGAGGCCATTGATTAATTTAACCTCCCTTTGAATAAATCTGACCGTTATGTTATCCATGGCTTTGCTGATCTTTATGAAGAATTTATGAACACAGAAATTTTTAAAAGGTTACCATTTATGTGAACAGCTGATACTACAGGATTTAAACTTACCCAGAACCTCTTATTTCTCTTCATAGTTCTTCAGATATATTTACAGCCCAATTTAGAAACTGTCCTCAAGTGTCAATTTCTAACCAAAGCAATCAGTTGAAAACTACTTCACTGTCTGTCAAGCTTTGCTGGAGCCCAGTTAATTCATGTTACCTTTATAAGTCTGTCTTTTGCTGCAATAAAAAAGTCACACTCTTTCTTAAGAAGGATTTACAGTGCAGGCTTAATAATTTTCTCTTACTAGAATTAAAGTAGTTGTTTCAGGTAAGGCTTCGTCTTGTAACTTGTTTATCTTCTGATACATCATGGCAGAATATGGTGGCTTGCATTGAGAGACATCATCATGGAAAGCTCCAAAGACTCACCCCAAATATTTCTTTGTTGTATTTATATGTGAAAGCATCTTATAATTATTGGTAATGCAAATAAGGTTCATCATCATAATAATTTTCATCAATACATCGCAAGATTATATAAACATTACATTTTAATTCAAGCTAATGTGACCCAAACATCTTCTTTTCATCTCCTTTTCAAACAATATGCTACCAAAAGCCTTCTGGATAGTTTTTATATTTAAAGATGCCTGTTATTAAAATAATAGATATTCAGGAAATGTTTAGGTTCAAAAATTCCGTGGTTATATTTATACATAGTAATAATAAAAAAGGTTAAACCCTACCAATGCTCAACAACAGTATGCAAGAAAACGTATGAAAGAGAAGTTCTTTCAAATGCTCTGTGTGATAAATGGTAAGGAAAGACTTTATGAATCTAAACTAACACAGCAAGATTTCTGTAAAACTGTGCATGTGTATATATATATATACATATATATAGTTATAAAAGAATAATAAATACCATCTTAATTTAATTTCCTTACTGATGTAATGTATGATGAGTATATGTATATTGCTCAAGAAAGCTGTCAAACAGAAAACATTATTTTTAAACAGAGTGGAGGCACACTGAATAAAACTTTAATTTTTCCCACTGTGCAAACCTTCCTCTACAGGCATTTCTTTCAGGACATGAAATTGAAAGAAAAAAAATTGTAGAAAAAATTGCTATAGGAAGCATAAAGAACTCTTTTCTTTGACCCATAAAAATAGAAATATTTCTTTTTCATACTCAGTCTATGTACATGCTGCAATGTCTTCTAGTATTATTTTTCATGGGTTTTTTTCCATTTGTGAACTGAGTAGATTGAATTTACTATTTTTTTCTCTTCTTGCAAAAATTATTTTCAAATGAGTTGTTAACTTAATTGTGTATTGAAATTGTGCTGCAGAATGCATATTTTCTATTCTTAATGTAGAAACTATTTTGGAAATAATTTCATTATGTCAATGCATAAGACTTTAATAGTTCAGTCAAATTTGAGATAATACTTGAGGATTGCTCAGGAAAAATTAAAATGGATTAATATATTTGCTTTTCCTGCCCACATCTCAAGAATCTTAGACATCAGTTGCTTCCTTTACATGATCTAAATGGCTGAATGACTACTGTATTTGTATTAGCAAATACAGTATGTATCAAATGCCATTCTAATCTCTTCCTGAGCAGAGCTGATAATTAATCTGCTGTGTTAGCAGTCATTTTAAAAGTGGATGAATTCTAATTTAGTTGAAGTTATAGGGAACAATGCTTTTGGAAGCATTATTGACAAGAATTAGTTGAGAACATGTTTTGTAGAGATGTTCCGTTTTCCTAAGAGGCTGCAGAATTACTGTCACACATGTAAGATTTCTAGAAATTGAGAAGATGCTGTATGTCCTTAAATGCTGTGTGGCTTATGATGTTGTTTCAGGCTTTGATGGAAAAATAAGTCTGTAAAAGCTAGTTGTTCTTTTCCTTTTAATCTCTGTCTTTTTAAAGTTCTTTTGTCTTCCACACTGTTACTGTAAAAATTGAACTACTAGCCTAGTCTATATACATATTTGTCTTTCAAAAAATACTTTTTCTCCAAAGGAGAGTTCCCTGAGCTTTGAGAATCTCCTATTGCTGTTTTTCTCATCACTTATTCTCTTGTGAGACATCTCATTCCCCTGGCAGAAAATAAGATGTAATGCTTTTAAGACGAGTCAGATAAGAAGACTTGCCTTTCTCCCTTCCTCTGCAGCTCATGCTAAGTCTGTATCTGTATTCTTAAGCTGGGATCCCCAGGTACATTTTTATTATCCTGGGTGCTTAGGCCCTCATCCTGCATGTGGGTACCTATGAATGCACCTCTGTGTTTATAGGAAGCTCCTTAATGCCATCATCTGTGCATTGTCACTTGCAGAATTAACCTGTAGCAGTGGTGGGCTAGCCTTTTGAAAAAGTTAAATACTAGAAATACTTAATACATGACTGTGAATGCTTCCAGTTGGATGAGGCTGAATTTCCTTTTATATTCCAGACGGATACTTCACAGAGATTTGAAAGCAAAGAATATATTTTTGAAAGATAATCTTCTTAAAATTGGTGAGATTTCCATACTTTTTAAAGATATATTTTGGTAGGATAGAACAGTCTAGCAGATGTTTTGTCAATAAGGAGATTTAAAGAAAATCATGTCTGAAATAGCATTTTGATTTGTGGTCAAACATTTATTTGACAGTCAGACACAGGAGAGGCAGTGAAATCTCTAGCCTTGAGGGTACTTCAAGCTTGGCTGGACCTGGACCTGAGCAACCTCATGAAACTTACTTTGCAGCCAGGGGTTTGAATTGGGTGGCCTTTGTGAGGCCTCTTTAAACCCACATAGTTCTGTGATGTTATGCTTTTGTGGTATTTTTATTTTGAAGAATTACAGAAAATCAGTTTCTCCATTATTTTAGATACTGATAGGGTTTTTTGGATGTACAGTCATGTCTAACAATAAACAAAAAAGTTTATATGATGTAGATTTATATTAATAAATTATTGGTGTTGCTTATATTTTTAGGAGACTTTGGAGTTTCTTGTCTTTTGATGGGTTCATGTGATCTGGCAACCACATTTACTGGGACACCATACTACATGAGTCCAGAAGTACTGAAGCACCAGGGATATAACACAAAATCTGATATTTGGTGAGTAGTCAGCTAATTTAGTTTCATTAGGTATTTATTTTCTAGGTCAGCATTTGATGTTATTTAGGAATTACTCTTTTTAAAGACTTTCTCAGTAGGGTGCTTACACTTCTCCACTAAAACTAGTTCAGGACATTTGAATCATATGTTGCCAATCTGAAGCCTTGCCCTTTATGTTAAGAAGCATGTAGTTTGCTATTATTCTGGGTTATCTGGAACTTAAAGAAGAGTATGTTTTCAGGTCCAGTCTCAGACATGGTACAGGATGATTGTAGACCAAGTTCAGGTTTTGCTAGGAAGGGGGAAATCTCTTTTTTTCTCATATTGAGATAGATGAATTGAAAGAAGCAACTTTCTGTGAAACTTCTAAGTGGATGAGCAAAGAGTGACTCCTGGCTGAGAGGATAGCAGAAGGATCTTCTTAGGAACTGAATTGAAAAATATTGGCAAATGTTAAAAGGAAGAAAGTACTTGGAAGTGGAAGTTGAAAATGAGAATAACTGTAGTGTTAGAATGGAAGCAAAAAGGCACTCTGTTTTAGGAAAGGTTCAAAAGTAGAAAGAAAAATGTCAGTTCTGCACTTAGTTGGCACAAAAATTCTTGAGATCAGGACTTCTGAAGTGATGATTAAAGACTTTAGGAAACTTTTAGGTGTGCAGGCACTCTTGCAAGCCAAGATGAAAAATGGGGTTTTTTGGAATGGGAAAATGTCTGGTTTGTTTATATGTGTGTCCAAAAATGTCTCATGTTTTAAGATTATAGTTACAGCTATTTTTTTTTTTTTATCATTCTGTCACAGTATTTTTATATATAAAGGGCTTTGTTTTTTTATGAGGTGTTTTATGTTGTTAGTTGTTTGGTTTTATTTTTTTTTCTGTAGGTGTGCGTATCAGAAGGTTAATTTTTTTATAAATATTTCAAATAATGAAAATTCCTTTGTAAAACATTTGGCCACTGAAATACAGTGTTTTTTACTTGATAATTTACTCTAGTTTCAGCTCAGTTCTACCTTTTCAAAATAAACTGGTGACTGCAGGATATAATTCTGAAAGTGGAAAGCAATCATCTACACTTTCAGATGATGGCAACCGTTTTTCACAGTTAACACATTCAATCCAGTCAACGAATGTGTCATGAATCTCATCTCATGGTCTCTGTAGCTGACTGCTGTGGATTTGATGTCAGATTCTCTCTAGTTCATCTGTATCAAAACAAATATCGGTTAATACGTGTTGTCAATAAAAATATATTGAGAGAAGATCTCAAAAGATGTCAAAACAAGTCAATAGACAGGGAAGCCTGCCTTTTGTGCTCTTTTAGTGTGAGGAATAATTGCTTTTATTGCAGTTGAAATGGAATGTAAAATACATGTTTAAGTTCTATTTGTGGTTACTAGTGTCAATCCATGTAAGTCATTGAACTGTACAGAGCAAATGCAAGCAGAGTTTGTTCCAATATTTTTATGAATGATTTTTATAAATTTCAGAATTTACAAAAACATAGAAAAAAACCCCCTCACCCCAAACTCAGTAGCTACTAGCTTTCTGCTATACTTTATGCATTTTGTAATCTTTCCAAAGCATGACCAAGAGCACTTACCTGAGAGTGGAACTGCCTTCAATAAGAGCTTCTTGGCCCTCACTGTAGGGGCATAAAGGACAAAGCGTTTCCTGACTCACTAGTTCTCCAGCCTACAAACGCCTTCTTTTTCTGAAACCAGGAAACTCTTTTCATCAGGACTCATTTTACTGATTGATGTTCTCATCATTTCATCTTTTAATTTTTTAATAATGATTCTATTTGATTTTTTTTTCATTTTCCCCATTTAACAGGGCCCAAAAGACAAGAGATCCCCGAGCATACAAGGGAACACACCCTGGAGGCTCCAGTTGATATTAAGTCCTTGGGCCACTGTGCAGCAAGTTCAGTTGCTTACGGAGAATCATATACTCATAGAATGGTTTGGGTTGGAAGAGACCTTAAAGACCATCTACTTCCAACCCCCCTACCATGGACAGGGACACCTTCCACTAGATGAGATGGAAGCCCCATCCAACCTGGCCTTGAACTCTCTCTCAGTTTGAATCCATTCCTCCTTGTCCTATCACTACAAGCACTTGTAAAAAGTCTCTCTCTGGCTTTCTTGCTGGCCCCCTGAGGTACTGAGAGGCTGCTCCCTGGAGCCTTCTCTTCTTCAGGCTGAACAACTGCAACTCTCTCAGCCTGTCTTCATAGGAGAGGTGCTCCAGCCCTCTGGTCATCTTCATGGTCCTAGTCTGGACTTACACCAACAGGTCTGCATCCTTCTCATCTTGAGGGCCCAGAGCTGGATGCAGTACTCTGTGTGAGGTCTCACAAGAGGGAAGAATTGCCTCCCTCAGCCTGCTGGCCACGCTTCTTCTGATGCAGCCCAGGACATGATTGGCTTTCTGGGCTGCAAGCACACATTGATGGGACATGTTGAACTTCTCATCAACCAACATCCTCCAAGTCCTTCTCTTCAGGGCTGCTCTCTTTCTCTGGCCAGTCTGTATTTGTGACCTAGGTGCAGGATCTTGAAATTTGCCTTGTTGTACTCCATAAGGTTGGCATGGGCCCACCTCTCAAGTCCATCATGGTCCCTCTGGATGGCATCCCTTACCTCCAGCATGTTGATGATACCACACAGCTGTTGTTGTCAAACTTGCTGAGGATACACTCAATCCCTCTGCCCATGTTGCTGACAGTGATGTTAAACAGTGGTGTATACTGACCCCTGAGGAATGCCAAGGAGTTGCCCAAGTCTTTTACATTTACCTGAAGTGATGTTCTCTTTTCAGACTTGTCAATCTGATCTCTAGCAGGACTCAAAATGTTACACACAAAAATTCGGAATTACAAAGGTTCCATGTTAAATGTAAGATAATGTAAAATATCTTCTGCAAAAGACAGTTAGTGCTATCTCACTATGTTATCATGGTTCTCTCTCTGTTCACTCCAGTTAATCATTGTTCGTTGGAAAGACCTTAATTTATGCTGCATTAAAGATGTGCTATAAAGACACATTGTACTTTTCAGGTTAACTTGCATGTTCTGCAACTGGCTCTTCAAAACTGGCTTCAGTATTCATAGTGCAGCAGCTGGTGCGAGAAGTGTTGTCCTTTATAACCCAAGATCAATAGATGGGAAAAAGCTTCATGTTTTACAGTTTTTACATATGGAAGTTCTGCAGTTAGGCTCAGAGAAGCTGCAGCATTTTTGCTTGCCATCAGTTTAAATTTCAGGGCTGGAGTTCTTTGCTATTCCATACTTTATGTCAAATCTAAATTCACAGGAGGAAAATTAAAATTGTCTCACATGTTTTCCTCAGCACCCCTAAGCCTGGACTGGCCAGGCTGTAAGTGAAAGTCTTTGTAGATGACACATTCTGGGGTTTCTCCTTTCCATGTGAGGAGCTTCCTCAGGGAGCTGGTCTCCATTCAGCAGTTCACCAACCCCTCTACCCATCAGTGCTTCTCCCTAAGAGCCAAAGCAGTTCTGGCAGCTGAGCTGAGACAGTGACTAACCCAAGGACAGGTCGGGGATCAGTCAGTGATGTGTGTATGTGCAAGTGGTAATTGGACTGACTGGTACAGCACAGTGTGACCCAGAGGCACTGCTGTGCTGGTGTCCTGGTGTCCCTTCCTGGCATTATGCACTGCAATAAGGGACTGGCACTGGTGTTGTGGGTTGGCAGGAATTCCCATGGCACATTCCCATGCACATTCCCATGCAGGAATTCCCATGGCACATTCCCATGCAGCACTATGGCACTGCATTCAGCTGCCAAGCAAACTGAGGCAAAGAGTTACCAGCAGTAACGTTTCTCTCTTCTTTTTAAAGATATGAGCATACAAGGTAAACTTCATCCAGGAACTTTTCAGCGGATTTGTGCATATTGTATGTTAGAAATTACCTCAGAGGCAAAAATTATAACAGAAATACTTACTGAAAAGCAAATACTTTTTTCTTTTTTTCCAAAGTAGTGTCATAATCACTCACAATCACATGTAAATCCATTGTACATAAATTGGGCTACCTACATCACAGATCTTGTGACTTTGATTTTATTGTGCTTGCTTGTCTGTGCTTTTCCTCCAGTTTGTCTTTTTCTTTAATATTAACAATCCAAAAATGGCTTTTTTTTTTTTTTACTGCCAAATTTTATGTGGATTAGTTACAAAAAATAGCAGTAAAGCAGTGAAGACAGTGGCTGAGATAGTTATGATGGTATATGAGTACATAGAATCATACATTATCTCAGGTTGGATGGAGCCCATAAGGATCATTGAGTCCAATTCCCTGCTCCTCACAGGACTACCAAAAACTAACTCATAGGACTAAGAGCATCACGTTCATCATGTTTCATGGCAGCTTCCTTCTGTACATGGTGATAGAATTTGTGTCCACCTTCTGTTTTCCAGCCACTCTACTGACACTGTTCAGGCAGGAGCAGTGTTGAGGCTGAGGTGATGGGGCTGGGGAAGATAGCCAGCATGGGGTTCTCATTTAAGGGCTGATGAGTGAATATGAAGAAATCAAATTCAGAAACATATTCCTCATATTCCTCTGAAGCCAACAAATTCTGAAGACATTCTGCTATGATCAGACTGAGAGATAAGCCACAAAGGTATTTGCATTTACATTATTGGCTTTTGGAGTTGAATTTAAAAGCTAACTTGGATCTTACAGCCTTGAAACAACTATAACATTTTTTTCAAAAAAGATCAGAAGATTTTAAAAGGACAAGAATGCTTATGCAAACATTTAGCACCAAAAGCCTCAGGGTGGTTTCTCCTGAGAAGGAAAAGATACAGGTCTGTCAGTCAAGATTGTAGAGAACACACTGAAGCCTGTCCAGATGATCCATTTTATGGTGTAATTGAGCATAAGCAGCTGCAGTGTGAACTAGTCATACAACAATTTTGCTAAAGTTATGTACTATTTAGGAACTTTGTCAAACGTGTTTATGAATATAGGGAGTCATCAAACCAAATGTGTTGGCTGGATAGTTTAATGACTATTTTAGAATTTTATAACATTGGCAATTATGTGGGCTGAGATTATAAAAGTAATTAAATTATATGTCTGGATCATGTGCAGATTGGTTATGGGAATAGGGAAGAAATTTTCTCTTGCTCCTTACAAGGTGCTTAGACCAGAAATGTAGAAACACAACTGAGTTTTGAGGCAAAAGCTTGGTGCAATTGCAGCTCAGCAGCTGTCCTGAGAAGAAATAACCTTGCTCTGGGATCCAGGGCAGCATTTCTCAGCTTAGGGGATATTTATTTAATTTCAAAGATTTGTATCCTGCAGTAAAAACTTTATTCTTTTCTCCTCATTTTTCTTTTTTTTTTTCCTTTATTTGTCTTTCATGGGGCAGATGGGGTTTTCCCTGGGTAGCCTGTTCACGGTCCTGGCTGCACCAGAATGCCCTGGGCATTCTTTTCATCCTTCTCCAAAGTCTCAGGTGTAGTCAGAGTACTAAACTAGATGAATGAATCAGCTTCCCTGATGCGACAAATCCAGTGTTCCTAATGGCTCATTAAGCAATTTTTAGCTGCCAGAATCAAGCAGCCTCCAAAACAGATTGATTCTGCAGAAAGAAGTTATAGTACAGTCTGTCAGGTTGGGATTTTCCTTTGTTTTTTTTCTTCTCCCTGGCTGATTTCCATATTTATTTGATGATTTTAGATGCTATGTGCATAGGGTTTTTTTCGTTGTTCTTTTTCAGTATTTTCTCATGTAGTAATTATTTTGTTTCAGAGTTTGAACATGCATCATAAATATAGATCATGATCTGTGTTACTGATTTTGGAAGTTTGGAAGCTGTTTGACAGCTAAATCTTTAAAAAAATAGGCAATTGTTTATGTACCTCATTAGTTGGTCTTTAGGCAGTCCCTAGCATAAATTCACTGCTAATTGTTTTCACATACTGCTTGAAAAGTACCAGTGAGTGGAGCATCCTTATTCTCTCTCTTCTTCCTTATTTGCACCGTATGTAGATCCTGTGTTTCAGCTTTAAAATTATTTGCTCTTGTTCTTTTATTGCTAGGTGGACCAAAACAATTCTTCTCCTTTAACCAGAATGAATAATTGAAACTTTATTCATTGTTTGCTTTCAAAGATAATGTTTGTATCCTTTTCCTGAAAGCCATTCACCCATACATACTTCTAATTATTATTACTATGCTTTATTTTCTTACTACTTCTGTAAATTATAAATACCACAGTCGAATACTGCATTAAAATATTTAAGTTGGTCTTGACCTCTGCCTGCTCTCACCAGCATTTTCTATGACCTTGGTCAAGTCAGTCATTGGTGTCTCCTGAGTGCAAACTGGAGGTAACACTGAACATCAACAAATCAACACCGCTGTTTTTTAAAATACACTTGTCAGACAGAACCTGGTTGAAGTGCAAACTATTATAAATAGTCATTATATAAATTATTATGAGAGTGTTTATTTTAAAATGTTGAACTTGGTGATTTTTTATGATTGCCGTTAGGACTGGTGAATAGGGTGATGGTAAAGCAAAAGGCCTTTTAAAATTGTTTGCAATCATTCTTCCTGGTTTTTAACAATTTAAAACTGACACTGGTTCTTGGCTAGGTCTCCAGACCTACATGTTCAGATTTCTTCTTTTCTTCTCCAAATAAAATTTTGAGGAAATTTAGTTTTAGATGTTGCAATATGATGCTCTCATCTAAAGTTTCTTATTTCTTTGAGTACGAACTGATTTCATAATCTATTTTGAGTCTGTGGCCAAATGAGTGAAATCACACCAGAAGACACTTCTGTTATTTGAAATTGGCATTATTTAATTTGAACTTGAATTTTAGCTTCAGTCTGTTGTCAGAAATTAATCTGCAAAACCAATTTAACCAAACTTATGTCTAAACACTACTAAACTGTTTTCTCAGTCAGTCACTAATTAAAAATTTGTATTCTTTACTTTACTCTTTAATGAGTAACTGCTTAATGTAGTTCATCTAATGGGTTTTTACTTTATTTTTACATACATACATATATATATATGTGGGGGTGTGTGTATTTATTTACAGAATCTATGGAAATAGAATGTTGATTTATCCTGTTTATAAATGTATCAATTTGTGACCTGAATAAAAATGTCTTAGATTAAAAGGATACTATGATAATGAAATATCCTTCCCTGGAGAAAAGGGCATACAATTGAGAGTTTACTTACTGTAATGTCAGTATGCATGCTGCTTTCAAAAATATTGCTTATGCTATTCCTATTTCTTTATTTTTCGAGGTCTCTGGGATGCATTTTGTATGAGATGTGCTGTATGAACCATGCATTTACTGGACAGAATTTTTTGTCTGTTGTGATAAAAATTGTGGAAGGTGATACACCTTCTCTTCCTGATAGATATCCAAGCAAACTGAATGCTCTGCTAAGCAGGTATGTTATTTTCTTGTTTAGCAGGTTTTTCAGTTAGTTTGGAAAATCTCTTAATTATTAATTTTGTTTTTTAATGTTCCAGCATGTTAAATAAGAATCCTTCATTGAGACCAACAGCAGCTGAGATCCTAAAAACTCCTTATATTGATGAACAATTAAAGGTATGTAAGGAAAATTGATAGCTGTACACTTACCATTTGAGTATGCATTTTGCAAAAACAGAATGGAAACAAGGAAAACACGTTGAGAAAAAATAATTAGATAGCAGTTCACTGGAACATTAATCCAGGGGACTTTCAGAGATGTATTACAAATATGACTGAGGGAGCGAGGCAGTGAGAAATGAAGCCCTTGTCACTTGATATGCTGAATTTATCTCCTCTTAAATGTTATGAGCAACAAGGAAAACAGACATTTATGTGTAACAAGTGCAGATCATTTAGGCCTGGATATATATGTCTCTAAACTGTTCTGGTTAGTAATAATTTTAATGAAAACCAATGCATCTTGCTCTTTTGGCCCCTGCTTCAGGGTATATATTATTTGGCTTTATAAGAAGGTGGGGAAGGAAACTGCTTAGTCAGGTTTTACATTAGGACTGTATTGGGTCATAGCTGAAGAGTCTGAATAACTTTAGCATCAACTGTTGATACCCCTTCTATTTTATTTCCTTGCAGAAAATACAGTACAAGTTCACAAACATGACTGTGAAAGACAAGGCACTTAACTGGCAGAAAGAAACTGCTCCCATTTTTGACGCTGTGTAAGTATTTTTACCAGTTTTATGGGCAGCAGTATATGAAATTACAGTGTTGCCAAGTAATATAATTAACACTTCTGTTAATCTTATAGTGCTTTATATTCAGAGGGACCCACTCCCCGAAATACAGAAGAGAAACCACATTAGTGAGACACATAATTTGTGGATCAAATATTTTTATTATATGACTGTGTGAATTGTGGATGCATGTGTAGTATTTGCTTATGTTAATTTAGTACAAATTGGTATGTAAATTATGACCTTTGTCTTTAAATTTTCAAGGCTTAAGTTGTCATTTTAGTTATGTCAGGATTGTTTATAGTGCTGCTGTTTCTGTACCTACTAATAATTGAATGTGAAAGCTGTGTTTCCTAAATGACACCAAGCTAAAAAGCATATAAACTTAAACTAATTTAAATCTAATACATTTGTAGGATACTGATATTTATCTTGTAACTATAGTGAGAAATTAAGGCTAGTGATACTTCTTGGCTCTAACATCAGTGGTGTCTTTGCACATGATCTCTCTCTTAAGCACTGAATATATATTAAATTATTTAATTGCATTAAATTATCATGCTGCAATGTTTAAAGCAAATGTCAGTATGGGCAATTTAATTTTGCCTTTGTAAATTAGCTCTGCAGTTTCATTGGCAGCTGGCTCTCCCCTTTGCTTCCAATCCCTGAGTTTTCTGTACAGGTTTTGCTCAGTTAGAAGCTAGCATGCTCAAAACCAGGAGTTTGTAATGCAATGGACGTCCTTGTTTCTTGTTTCCTCTGACTAACTTCCAAGTCTGTAACAGATATCTGAAATTTCTTTTGAATTATTAGGTAACAGCAATAAAGAAACCCACACTCCAGTCCAGGATTAGCAGTGCTTTTGAGGCAATAGGCCTTTCCCCTTTGATTTTTTGTGACCTCTGCTCTTGGACAGGACCCACAGTTTTGCAACTGTGGTCACTTTGCAGATGCTGCCAATTCTGCTGCTTGCAGTCATCCCTTCAGAAGAGGTGACCGTCTTCAGCTTTTCCAAATAAAGTGTTATTTACTATCAGTGGCAGGGAGGAAGCAGAGTACAAACAGTTGAATTCACATAGCAAAATCTTCTGTACATCATTTTACCCAGTATAACTACTGATTGTGTATCTGTAGGCTCTTGTCTCTACAAATTGTGGTTTGGGTTTCTGCCCTGTCACTTCTGTCCTTGCTGTCTCTTGTTGACAGATAAGTCTCTGTCTTTTTATGAGACCAAAGCTCTCTGTTTTGGTATGAATAGGTACCTTTGGTATAAGTAGGTTGTTGAACTTAGCAAGCACTGATGTAAAATCCAACAATATATATTCAATATATTCAAGTTGTTTCAATTAGATTTGAAAAGACTCCTGCCTTTTCAAATTAAATATAGTTAAGTACAGAGAAATTCCTCAGAGATATACCATAAATAATTTTGTGGCACTGAAATCTTGCCCAAATATTACGCCAATGGTATCAAGATTATACTGAGTATTTAATGCTTGCTGAAACATAGAGTATGAGAATCTTCAAGGAACTTTTAATCCATACCTTTATCTTGTGGGTGCAAGATTTCAAATTTTCTATATGCACCAAAAAGATTGCAGCTGCTTTGAGGAAGCAGCGTTGTTACCTGCCAAATATATACTAAGACTTCAAATACCCCCATGCTTCTAAAAAAGACTGATAAAAACAATTTCTATTGTTTGTAATATATACTAAATTCTATATCTGATGCATTGTCACCATTTTGAATATATGGAATCTCATCACCTTCCATCATTTATTGACCTAGCCAACATATGGGGAGGACAATCATGTATATCCCAGAATCTGTTCAAAAGCAAGTATCTAGTCTCTAAGATGAAAAACAAGTTCTAACTACATTCTGGTTTTATACTTTTATTAAAAGGAAACAGAAAGTCAACTGCTGCCATGCAGAGGTCCAGAGTTCCCATAAATTGTGAAACAATGAATGACAACTGCTTTTGTTTGAGAATGGAAATTTACCTGGAGGTTTTAAAATTCAAGACATTAATTTGAGAAATAAAAATCCTAGGAGAAGCTTCCCTATAAATTAGCCTTTCATGTGCTACAGTGTGATTATTTTTGCCCAAGTATTTGAAATAGGGAAAAATTCATAATCTTATCATGACTTCCCTTGTACTTATGAGAACACTAGCTGTCTGTATTGCTACTGGTAAGCAAAACGCCAAATAATTTCTGCAATTTCCAGATCTAAAGAGGTAGGTAAAATGAACTAAAAATACCTGGAAAAATGATAGAGTTGAAAAGAGGAGGAGAAAAAATTTAAACATAGTGAATTCTCCACATCTACTGTAATGAATCAATACTCTGGTCTCAATGTTGTACAAACAGTTTCTTGTAATGGTGTCCTCCTCAACCATTGCTACTTTATTTTTAAAATTTTAAAAAAGTAATAAAATATTGCTTTTCTCTCACCAGGAATTTTTTTAGCCATGTATGGTTGAATCTAGTTTCTTCTAGTAAATGCCTCTGATGGCTTACTTTATTCAGATCCCATGCAAGTCATAAGTTTTAAATATTTAAGTAAGCATAAAGCTGTACAAGTTCAGCTTTGACTTGAATGAAAAAATGGGTCTTTTTACCCAGGAGATTCTTATAATTTAAATTAGAGTTTTTTACAGAGGACAAGAAATATGTCTACATTATTCATACTTGAAGAGTTAGTTCCATTCTTATGAATAATTGAGCTCTTCTTGTCTGTGTCCTTAATATTTCATATTTCACACTAATATTCATATCTTTGCACTATTTGAAAAGCATAATGAAACGTTCTCTGCTCATTTATTAAAATCCTGATTTCCAAATGATAGTCCAGAAGGAGTGTTACAATGATTAAAACCTGGCTCTTAGATTATCAGAAGTGAATTTATCTCATAAGGGCAAAAATAGTAATTTGAAATTAATACTTGTTATCGTAAATACATGGCAAATATATATTGATGTAAGTGAAACATGACTGCCAAGGCATTTCAAACAATGGTTGAATTTTTTTAATTGCTGTAGGATGTGAGGTTAGTATCCTTTTTTGGGTAAAGGACTAATATTGCTCTCCTTTGCTGATAAATACAGCTGAAATACATAAGTCAATAATTCATGCTCAGCTTTCAGAGATGGTCTACGGGGACCGTTTCACCAGTGAATTGTTATTATTGATTAGGACCAGAAATTCAAGAGGACAACGTGATAATTATATCTGTCATTAAAGACTCATTAATATTCTCTTTTATTCTAGACAGCTTGTAACAATCAATGTAAAATGTACAAGCAATATTGCTTTTTTCTGTGGCTCTCATTTAGAGACTGCCTTTGTACTTTGAATATGCCCAATAATGAAGCCTGACAGGGTAAATATTTCACTGTGCTTCAACATTTATTTTTCTAAGAAGATGACTTTACCTTTTCCATCCTCCTCTGAAATGATTCACGTTCTTCACAAATCCAGGTTTAAATATTTCAATTTAAAAGAGTCATTGCTGTCCAAACTAAAGTCTATTTAGTCTGTTATAGTTCCAGTGATTTTCTAATTATTCCATCTGAAATGTCACTATGTTTCAATATTGAATCAAAATACTGAATATTTATCTTTTTATATGAAGATGGGTTTGCACATGTTTCATTTCAGGCAGAGGAAAGTTCATTTGCAAACTCTGCAGGAACTGTCTGAAGTACAGAAAATGACACCACGGGAACGAATGCGGCTGAGAAAGTTAAATGCTGCAGATGAGAAAGCAAAGAAGTTGAAGTAAGTTGTGCCCTAACCATGCAATTTTCCAACAGTCTAATGAGAGAGTAAGAATTGTCAAGGTAGAAATAAAAACAGAAAGGATCTTCAGCTACTCAAAGTGAATGGGGATTTTGGATGACAAAAAAATCACAGTAATTCTTTATGTACGAAAAAGTCAGAACATTAGCCCAAAACTGGTACTTAGAGCACTGTGTTTCTGGTTAAATAAGTATATGAGAGATTTTCAGATGTGTTACAATAGGAGGCTTTTTTTTACTGACTTGTTTTTTTAAGAATTGAACGGTCTGAGGAGTTGGACATTTAGTTACAATCCAGCTTTTGTCAATTGTTTTGGCTGAAGAGGTTTCCCAATAGAAGTTAATATCTCAGAGGATAGTCTTATCAAAGGATCACATGGGGGTAACAGATGTGCTATAAAGGCTTTATGATTTCTGGTTTTTTATTAGTGAGTAAGACATAATAAAAGGTTTTGGAGGACATTATGTACTGTTTCTGATGGAATATGAGAAACAACTGGAAGGCTATGTGTCTATGCATGTTGGTTACTTTTTGTTTGGTTTTTTTAAACCATAATATATTATTTTTATGACACCTTTTATATTTTCCCAGTTAAAAATATTCAGCGATTTATTTGGTATGAATGAAAATTGGAAGAGCACCACATTAATTTTAATTAATCTTTAATGTTTTCTTCTAAAGCATTTTGCAAAGTGCAATATAAGTTAACAAATATTTATTCGGTATTTATAGAGGGTAATAGAGGGAATAATTATTTTTGATCATTAGAATTGGCATCTTAACCCTGTTGTGCCAAAGCATGTCAGTAATTTGGTAAGACAGAGATGTCCTAGTACAGAAAAATATTGTGTGCTGGCATGAAGTTGGAATTTATGGCCTCAGAAACTCTGTGGCTACATATACCTGGAAATAATAGCAGTTGCAGTTGAGCAAATGTGTTCTGTAAAATCCCATCCTAGCAATACTTGAGCCAGCTTGTGACCCCCATGCCCAAAATCTAGAAACAAAGAACTAAAGACCTTCATGTCCTTTTGGAAAATATGTCTGAAGACCATTTGTGTCTGACTGAAACCATTGCATTTGGTACATAAATTTATTCTCATTTTAGAAAAAAACCTCCTTGAATTGAAACCACTGTATAGAAAGTATTAAATTTAACACCTCTTCTGCATGGTGTTTTCAGTAATATGGTAGGCCAATTCTTGTACCAATATGAAATTTATAAATAGGATGTCTGTCTCACTTTTTTAAAATGAATGGAGATTAGGAAGTAATACTAATTGCAGGATAGTTCTAGTTTGCTTTTCATTTTCTTTGCTTTCTTGCATTTTGATGTTTTCTATTGAGATTTTCATTGGGATTTTTTCCTCCCAACAACAAAATTAAATGTATTTGTTTTGTAATACAAAGGCAACATTAATATTCAAACCTTGTCAGTCATGAATCTTTAAAATGGATCTACATGGAGCTTTAGATTATTGTCAGCTGATCTGACTGTAAATATTTGAAACAGTGCAAAAATGATACCTTCTCAGACTGGAGATCTGCTTTCAGCAGTGCACAACTAGAGCTGGATGGGAAGGGAATATAGTAATAGAAACTGGAAAAACTGGAAAAACTCAATGCTTAATGTAGCTTTTAGTGCTTAATGTAGCACCTGTCTTAAGTAGTTCTATACAGAAAACCGCAGTTACCAACCCCTGCAGATTAAATGTTCAAAGCACACAAATGTTGTGTGCCTGTCTACAGCTGAAAGGTCCCTGCACTACATGGTGGAATAAAGCCCAAAGTATTTAAGACCTTTGGAAGAAATAAAAAAGACTGGGACTAGTAATTTACTAATTCTTAATTGTATTATGCAAGTTGTGAAAGTAAAATATAATAGTGCTTGGAAATAAGATCTAAAATCTCTTCGAGTTCATGAAAGCTGACCTTTAGTACATGCCATGAATGTTTGACTACATGGGAATTTCATTATGGAATCTGCTTTTACAAGATCCTTTTGTGCACACCCTGCTATCACATCCTAAGCACAAGCATTCTGTACTTACAGACAGCTGGTAGAAGAAAAATATCAAGAAAATGTCAAAAGAATGCAAGATCTCAGGTCCCGTAATTTTCAGCAGCTGAATGTCAACGTCCTACATGTAAGTATAGGCCACTGTTTCCGAGGCCTCATTTATGTGCATCCAGTGTACAACACTTTTCTGTTTACCACATGCTTTCTTTAGCACTAGAGGCACAGTCCTGTTCTGAGACTAATAATTGTAAAGCACATCAAAGTATGGACTGCTTAGCTGAACCTGTGGATCTGGGGTGAGGGAAAGTGCATTCAGTTATTCAGAGATGGTTCAACGGGCTCTCTATTCATTGCACAAATTTCTTAACGTCACCCTTAAATCTAAATCTGCTCTCTGAAATGTTCTTACTGGCTATGTGGCATCAAAGTTCAAAATACATTCATTTTCAAGATGTTTAGAATTGTAATCCTTTTAACACTAATTTGGCATGGCTGTGCGTTCTTTTCATTTGGTTGAGAATACTAACACTTCAACTGGCTTTTGAGTAAGAATGAATCCTTGGAATGACTCCCCAGTGTAAGTTGTTGTCCTTTGCTTTTAAGCTATCTGCAACAGAAGATGGGCTTGTTCCATTCTAGCACCACATCTAATTGTAGAGAGAACCATGTGCATTTGGAAATAGTCAATGAAAGCATCACAGAAATAATGAGGTTTCATGTGCTTTGTCTTCTACCTTTTCTTTTGCATGCATTCTGGTGTCTATTTCCCATTAGAAATGGGAGAAAAACTTATGGAGAAAAAAAATATATTAAATCTCTCTCTGCTTATGGCTGAATGTTAGGATTTATTTCAGTATTTGCCCAATGTAAGTCCCAGCAATTGTGTATATCAGAGCAACCACTGTATTGAGATCTCGCTGAAAGCTCTAACTGTACCTGTTTCTCCATGCTGCTTCATCACTGGACTAAGGAATCTGATGAGCAGTCTTCAAAACACCTCATTCATTCTCAGCCAGTCATTACATGCGACTACGTGTCCATAGGACATGATGAACCAAGTGGAAATGAGACAAGTGAACTTTGCGTGTCTGAACTTACAAACCACGGTAAGAATTCAAAATTTGATGTTGAAATGAAAATTCCTATCAGGAAAGCAAGATTTGTCCCTTGTAGTTAAAGTGTCGTGGGGAAACTGCAGTTTAAAAAGTGGTCAGATTTGTAAGGTTGCCAAAAAAAATTACAAAGAGGAAAGGAAAATAATCTAGGTGGATGTGTGTAGAGCAGATGTACAGCAAGGTTATATGGTAGGAGATCTGTGTTTCCAAAGTTTGAGTGACCTGTGAGCAGAAACGGACATGACTGTACTTCTTCCAAATGACATCCTGAATTATAAGGAAATAGCTTAAACTTTACACATATGAAATGACTGATGTTAGAAAAACATTTCTTAAATTATCTCTCCAGTGCAAAAATGAATACAAGAATTCAGAGTGTTTGCACCTTTGGTACACTTTGATGCCATTTTCTTTATCTTTAACAATGAGAGAAGCAGATGGAAATGCTTTAAACTCTGCTTATTTATACTGTCCTAAATACTTAGCTACTGTCTAAAGAATGTGAAGTACTAGATAACATGTATTTTTCTGTAATAGACAAAAAATAGTCAAGCTTTTCGAAAAGGGTCAGACTGTGGAAATACTGTGCTTAACGAGGAAAGAATTTTTAAGATCACATTTATATGTTTAGTTTCTACAATGTTCAGGAATAATGTCTTAGATATTAAAAAATCATTGTATAAGCACTATTATGGTGAAAGATTTCTAATTGGATTAAAATCTTGCAAGTACGCATTAGTATATTTTTAAAATATGAAATATTTAAAAAATAAAAAATATTTTAAAATTTTAAAGATGAAAACTAATAGCACTGTCTTTTAATGTTGGTTTATGTACATCTATGAAGGTACATTTCATCAAATTAAAGGCATCAGAATCAGTTTGTTTGTGGTGGAGGTGTTTGGGGTTTTTTCAAGAGCAAATGGCTTTTTTCTCTCAATGTACCCTCATTTATGTGTAGCTGCCTTGCTGTTTCACAGTATGAGGAGAGATGACCTGTGTAGGAGAGAACCCAGCTGCTACAAATGCATCCTGGGGGGGAGGGTGGGGAAACGTGCAAATAGAGGAGCAAGAGAAAGCAGTAAACGTGGGTGGGAGATGTACTGGGAGAAGCATACAAAGATACCGAAATAGAAACAGAACAACATGCATAAAAGGAAAGAAACTGATGTTTCTGCTGTTAGAGGTCATTAAGCTGCTAAAGTATAATGACAGAATTGAGGTGCATTTATATCTGTGATGCAAAACTTGGGTCAATCCATTGTACAGAGCTGAATGCATGCTTAATTGCTTTTGCCAGAGTCTCTGATGTGGAAGTGGTGGGTTCTGACAAAAAGGTTTTATGGATAGGCATGAGAAATTACATGGTTTCTCTTCTTTGCTTTGTGAATACCTTGTTATTCCTGAAGCTGATGTTGAAGTTGTTACTTACTCTATTCAGTATTCATACTCTTCTTTAAACATTTCGGTGCAACCTTGCATATCCTACATGCCTAATTGTTAAGTTATTAATTGCATCTTTGTATTTGAAAATGTAGAAACTGTTCCAGCTGTTGATTTTCCAATAGAATTTTGTTCTTGATCAATGGTTATACAATAATAAAATAAGAAAATTAGAAGCAAGGCTATAAAATGGTTTTAGAAAGTTGTCTTACATGTTAATAAACCTTGCTAACCATACTAGGTTAGCAGAAGTAGACTGTGAAGACCAGAATAACAAGCTCCCTAGTTATAACTAATAACTAAAAACTGTTGAGGAAGGAGAGAAAAGGCAGAATAAATTATTTCAGGGCAGATCTAAAAAAATCCTTTCAGTAATGGGAGAAGCTGGTGGGTAACAGCTAGGGATAGAACCCCAATCCTAACAGGTATGGAGGAAAGGTCAAACTATCTTTGGTTCATAATCTGCAGTCCTTAAAAAACCTGCAACATGAGCAAAAGAGATCAGGGCTTGGAGTATTGAAAGACCAGGCTTTTGAAGAATTAGGGAAAGGCATAGAGAATAAAAGACCTTGCACTCCTCTTTCACTGAAAATTAAATGTTATGGATTGCAGTTGTATGTCATTGTGGAAGGTGTCAAATACAAAGCTCAAGGTTTAGCTTTAGTAAGTAGTTTTAAAAACCGTGGCATCTTGGTCCAATTTTAGCAGTGGTAGTTACACATAACTGAAAGTTCAGAAAAACAAGGTAGTGTAGTTAGATAAAGAAAAATCACTGTGACAGTTTGGGGTTTTGGATTTCACAGTGTACAGGTTTCAGCAATGTTAAAAGCATTCAACTGCTGTAGACTTCCCTGGGAAGTTTAAGCTTCTCTCCATGTTTGCTTTATGTAATCAGCAATGATATTCTTAACATTTTTTTATTCTAACTAGCATCCCTGTGCACTTGAGAGACCATTTAAAGGAGTTATTTGAAGTCACCAATAGTTGACCAATTTGTTAGTCTTCAAGCATGTTTGTTTTCTGGAACATGAGAGATGTGAGTGGACCCTGTGCTTTTGATGTTGAGTTGAACGCAGTCTTATTACAGAAAAGCTTCATCAAGATTTTTAATGGTGCAAGTTCTTGAGAAACTTAAAGAAATTATCTGATTCTTACAGAGAAATGATTCAGGCAATGCAAATACTGGTTTTTTAACAGCAAAAATGTTAGTTTTTCAACACTGTGTTCCTTACTATGCCATCCAGCAATCCGAGCAGATTTATTCTCCCCTAAAAGAAGGCTAGGACTGCTGTTCAGTCCTGTGGGACTGATTGAGAGGACAGTTTTTAAAGTGACAGATATCACTTGCAAAGCCACACCAGCTCACAATGGCTTGTGTACCTTGGGTGGCTGTTGCCTTTCTGCCTGTTCACTTCTGAGATTTCAGGCACATGTTCTGCAGCATCCTTCGTGCCTCAGCAGAAAATAAAGAATTTGGGGAGGGGGAGAAGATCAAAGAAACATGAAGTTTTGCAGACAGAAATAATTTAGAAATTCTTCTGTGCTTGTGTTACTTCAGCTTAAGAAGAATGGGTTCCAGTTCTAACCTGGGAGTGGGCAGCAGTGAAAAATTATGTGAATAGCAAGTCATGCTATTTTTGTTTTAATAAGCTAAGAGATGAAGCTGTGCATTAAACACACATATTTCAGAGACATTTTCTTGTCTTCTGTTGGTGCTCTGCTAGAGAGAAAATGCTGTCCTTCAATCCCACCACTTTCTAACCATTTGCTTCTGTTCCATGCAGAAGAGTACAAGCTTCAATTTGACCACCAGGTCTAGGCTGTGACTACTATAGGTGTCTACTCTTACTGTTCCTTTCCTAAAGAATCTGACCTGTTTTATGCACCTGGAAAGTTCCCCATGCTCTTCTGTGTAGAAAGCTGTTCCTAGGCTAAACTACTGCAGTGTTTATGAACCTTCTTATTTCTGGCTTAGACTTACTTCTGGCTATTTCATGCCAACACTTTTAAGAGGCATTGCCTTATTGCCTTGCAGTTTAAGTACTTCTCTTCCTTCCTTTGCTTATTCTCCTCATGTTTTTATAGGCAACAGTAATATCCTGCTGTGTATAAACCTCTATATAACACTTTTGTATTAACACTGATCACTTTTAGCCTACCTGGACCTTTTTTCCTTATTCATTCCTTAAGATGATTTCTAGCTCTTACATCCAAATTAGCAATAGACTCTTTTGGTTTTAATGCTATTAAGTTTTAAACTCATGATTCTGTTCTTTGAATTTTCTCATTTTCCTTTATTCCAGTACTCAGGGTCATGTAGTTTTTTTCTTACATTATCCTGGTTCTGGGATTTGGCTCTCCAGTTCCTTGATCTAGCTGTGTTTTGCAGGTTACTGGAACAAGTAAAATGGAATAGCTAACAATTCCCTTTGTATTTTAATTTGGATTTTTTGTTTTCTGCTTCATTTCTCCAGCTCATTTTATTCAACAATTATTTCTGATTGTTAAAAAGACATATTTTGCAAGTCATGGCAATGACGCAGGAATGGGCAATGCAAAATGTGTCAGGATAAACTTGTACCTATATTTCCTGTTCTTGCTAATACTTACCTAGAAAATAAGTAATTCATCCTCCCTTATTATCATCAAAAAGAAAAACCACTTTGCAATGAATTGCTTAAGATCACCCCCCCATCTCTTGACCCATTTTTATAGAAACTGTCTCCATTTGAACTACGATAGATATGCCAATGTACATTTTCCTGAAGATTACTGCATTTTCAGTGCATGTACCTATCTTTCAAGAGTGGTTTTGTGAAAATACTGGTGAGGTAAATTATATTGTAGTGCTGGCAACCAGAGGTCAGTTCGTCTAAAAGAAAAAAAAAACCTGTGAAAAAGAAACCTGCATATTTAACTGCTCATTTCCATGGATGACAGTGAGTGCAGCTGGAACAAAATAATTTATTTTCTAAAACATGACCAAAAAATTATCAACAAAATAATAAAAGTGTTAATGAGCTACACCCAGCCTTGATGTTATGGATGAATATGGTCAGTGTTTTCCTATGCCAGCTAGAATAAAGCAGTTCCAGCTAGGCAGGTTCATTAGGTGTTTAATGCTTAATGATGTGGCGGCCTCCTAAAAAACTACTGGAACCATCATGAAAGAATGTATTACTTCCTAATATAGCAATATAGTTCATCTTTGTCTACTAATTTATTGAGCTTATAGTCTACTTTTCTGATTATAAAAGAGTAACCGGAAGAACTGAGACCCATTTTTCCAGAGAACTGGATATTGAGAGCTTAGGATGCTAAAGGTCATCCTTTCCCTAGATTTTCTGCTGATAGGCCAACATGGCTTTTCTGTGTGTGCTACTATACACTGGGCTAGGAAGAGTTGAAAACTGCAGATCTGTTACTACATCACATTAATTATTTGAGTGCAGGTCATTTCGCTTTGGTTACAGTGTCTTCTAATGAAGCCAGATTTTACAGCGTAATTTCTCTCAATTCTGTGTACAACTTGATTTCTTTTGACTGGCTCTAAGTTTTCAGAGATATTTAATAAATTAGGAAACATTAGTTATGGGGACTTATTGTAAAAGATCCAGAGAAATCTACATCAGAATATGCATTGTACTTATCGATGTGGGAAATTATTGTGGAGTATCTGAAATTTCTTAGTTTACTACATAGAAAACCCTCTAGGTAGAGAAGCTCAGTCTTTGCAGCTGAAAATCGCATGAAGAGCAAGGTATAATCCTGTTATACAGCAGTAATAGCTAAATGTTCAGGGTTTCTGATTAAATTTCTACAGTAGAACTTGCCTTGAAATTGGCTACAAAATCACAAACTGTATCTAAAAGTGCTTCCCGATAGTTCAGCACAATTACGGATGCAACAAAAACTACCATTTCCTTACCGTCATTGTTGATGCTTCTGATTTGGATCAGTTTTTGCAGTTGAAAGATACTGAGTACAAAGCTATCTCCATACCAAAACCCCAGACTTTTTACAGGAGCCATAAGGAGTGTTAAATTCAACAAGCTCCAGTCTAACAGGCATGAAAACTTAAAGCCATGCACTAGCATTCATGGCTAAAAGTGCCACTTTATATTCATATCAATTTCACAGCAGATGAGACATGGTAAACAAGAGTGGGGAAGATTTTTTCTTTTTAAAAGTATTCAAGAAATTATTTACACAAATGGATCCATACTTCTAAGAGCTTGTCCTCATTGCACTGCTTCATTGCGTGGAATGAAAAAGACAAAGCAAAACAACACTGGACATAAGGCCCACTAATAAAATATTGTATTTTGCATTTTTGGATTGTCAGTACAGTGCTAGCTGGGGCTAGCTACCTGTGTTCATATCCATTTCTCTAAGATCCCAGCTCTGCATAAGCTACTACTCTGCTCTTGATAGACATGTTTGTGTGTAGAAAGGAGTCAAGTTAAAAGATGGAAATAGCTTAAGTTAAATATTTGTGGTATTTAAATTCTTTGTACAGAAAAATAATGTTAAAAATTAAAGGCATATAAAAGGCACATATTATAATCTTTCTAAACTGTATTATATTGCTTTCTATGTCTGTATACTGCAAAGATTATAACATGTTAAATTCCTTAGCTTAATATATTGCAATACATTTCGCCTGGCAAACCTGATTTCACTACAGTTCCAAAATAGCTAAGTATGTTACAGTAATTGCATACATTGTTTCTGTATTTCCATTGCTAATTGTAAGTTATGGATATATTGCTTTGAATTTCAAGTGGGCAAAGTTCAGTTGGCTCTCGAGTAGGAAATGTTCACTCATTATAAAATACTGTGGGTTTTTTCTACTCTGTTATTTTTACAAGTTTTGTTGAAGGATTTTCAGGGTAGTTTTGTAAGTCTCAGAAGGTTAAAAGCCTGTAATGTTTCTGAGCACATCTTTAAGCATCTGTGCATATACACATTTAGTTTAGTGCCTGTAAACCAGAACTTATGCATACTGATTGGGTAACTGAGTAACACTCCAAAATATGATCATACAAGTGATCACACCGCTCAAAGGCTTTTAGGAGAATCAAGTCTTGTTTTGTTATTCAGTCTGGCAAGTAAGTTAAAATAAACCAGAATAGTACTGATAATAAGTGGCATTAAACACCTTTCTGCATTATTCTTGTTATAGTATCCTTTGTAACCAGACAGTCTTGTCTCGATTAAGAAGATAACGTTGCAGTGACTTCTACTGTGGGTTACCCATTAGTCTCTTTCATGTGGTTACCCTACTTCCAGGATCACAAGGCATATTCCCTGGCTCGCTACTTGCTGAAATGATAGCGTGGGATGCTTGCAGAGAGAAACTTGCTTCTTTAGTTCTGGTATTTGCAGTTACCAGTCCTACACTTGTCCTTGGAACATGGGGTGAAAAAACTCCTGAGACTCTCACAGGATCTGAGGGCGTAGTGTGCTCCTCTGACCTCCTCATCTGTCTCTTGTTTTCATTGCTTGGTTTCACACTGAGCCCAACTTGTCCCAGATTCAATTAAAGGAACAGTAAATCTGATTTATTCTAGCAAAAGCACGATTTAATGAAGTTTGCAAGTTTTAGTCAGAAAGTAGAAAATTAATCAGTGGGGTTTTTTACATTGTCTGAAGCATTATTCTTCTTGTTTAAGGAGTTCTTCACTAGAAATACTGCCTTTGAAGAGCTGATTTCTTGCTTTGGTTGTAACTTCCCATTTAATATCTTCTATGAGAGCAAACATGGAATTAAAGACATATTCTTGGGAATGTTATGGCATGGTTATAGTAATTTAGAAAGCTACATGTAGAGGTTTCTATGCATTGTCCATTATTTTCAAGTTTTTGCTGAAAGCTTTAGCTTATTGAGGGCATGCAGAGTTGAACTCTACTCATAACCTCCTCAGGAAACCTTTTCCAAGTGTATGTACTATTCAATATGCCCTAGCTACTTAAATCTTTTCATAGCTTCACAAAAATTCATAGCTTACTTCTTGCAAGAAGTCTTGCTCATACAGCTTCACAGGGGGAAGCTTGTGGAATAAAGTCTTGACACAGCAGTTATGTAAAAAAACCCAAATGCTTTCGAAGTGTGGGAAGAGCAAATTATGTTACTGTATAGTTCCTGCATTTTTCTGATCTATTTTTCATACTGATTTAGTTTGGCCTTGATAAATAGAGCCTACCTCAAAGTTCACCTTGGTCAATTATTACAGTTAAAAGTATTCTGGCCAAGTCTTTTTAAAACCTACACAGGAACTCCCTTCACTCCTTCCAAAGCATTGTGTTACAAAACATTTACGAAACACTGTGTGAATTTAGGAAACAATTAGAAACAGATGCACTGAGATTGTATATGTCAAAAAAATACTGCATACTAGATTCTAAGGCAGACACTTTAAGATAATTTCAGTGTTTTAAATCTTCCTTAGAAAGAGTTAGTTTTTATTCCAAGTTGTCCAACCTACAGAGCAACATATATTTACACTGCACTTTAGACTCAAGGTTAAACTGATGTAAAGACACAGTAGGCATTTCCTTGCAAACAAAGCATCTGTGAACAGGATGATGTTGAAAAACGTTTTATAGGACTCCCATTCCAGCCCCAATTCAATTTTATGGATTGCTAATCAATCTGAAGAGCATTTCAGGGGAGCTCAGTTGTATGGTGACATAAGAAGCTGTAGCCAATTCTAAGTGAAGGAGAATTTGCTCAGAAAGTAGCTGTAAATGGTGAGTTAGTTTGCACTTTCTACCAGTTTAGCTTTCAGTGCATGCAGCTGTCAGACAATGAGGTGGAAGGAATGAGAAGGTGACAGCAGTGAAGATCTTAGTTGAATTCTCCTGCTACATTTGCTGCTTCACAGAGCAAAGTGTGTCCCTCCAATCTTGTAAATATGTTGGCTTTGACCAGTTAATTTCATCTGGGTGTTTAAGAGCTCAATACCTTTTTCCTGGTTTCACTTGGTTGCAATAATTTACTTGGTTTTTTACTTGTTCTACATGTAACTTATTGTTTATGTCCAATTTAAATGTATTTCGCATCTTTGCTACATCCAGACTCTTATATGCACAACTGCTTACACCAGCTTTGGATATATAAATTCCCATTTGTTTTCTAGTCTTTCAGTAACTTCTAGTTGTGAGAATATCCCAAATTTAAGTCTTAAAAATAGTATTCTTGAACCAAATCTCAGGGAGAAGGAAGTGACTGTCTTAAGGGGCAGGGTTTTCTTGTTAACATGTGGACTCTTTTGTTCCCAACACTGATGTCAAACTGAAAGGGAAAGTCTCTGTCAGATTCAGCAGGAAAACTGAGTTTTTATTGGAAAGTATGCTTTGACTGATCAAAAAAGTTTAAAATAACTCAAGGGCTAAGGTATTTTTAAGTTGATGTCATAAGGTATCTTTGTGGTCAGTTTTCCTTTAATTTACATCTCTTACTCTGTTCCTGCTGGAAGCAGTTCAAATAATAGGGCAACCTTTACAATAATAAGGACTCTTTTTCCTAAGGGAAATGGCTTCCAAGACTCACTAAGTGCTCCCTGTTATTGACTATATTGTTCTTTCTCCTCATTCACCCATCAGTACTAAAAGGATTTCTGAACATTTGGAACATTTTTAGATTTGCTGAACTTCAACCAGTGTTTGAAAGGCAGCATGGCTTCATCTTCATTGTCACTTTCTACCAGAGCTCCCATTTCTCTTTACATGACAACTAGAAAATCAGAAGAAAAAACAACAAACCACTCAGAAAATTAGGGGGAAAAATGTGACAAAAGTGTTTCCTCTTGCTCTTCATTTTTGTTAACAACTTTTAGCAGCTCCTTTTTTCCTCTCATGCTTTGTCTCTGCACTTACTGATAAAATACCAAGAGGTGGAAGGTTTAAGGAAAAGAACTGTGTCCTTCAAATAAAACATTTTTCTTGGAAATTTCATTTTGGTTCAAAAAATAATTTTTTCTTGGAAAAACATTTTGATACTTGCTCCTTCTTTTCTAACATCAAGTAGTAGATGATCCCCATAAGGCCAATCTGATTTACATCTACTTTATCTCTATCTTCACAACAGGTAATTCATCACTCAGTGAAGCCCACAAGTGAATTGAAGCTTTTTTCCTTCTTTAAAATGCTAAGAGGAGAATTATAAAGCATTAATGTTTAAATTTGGTTATATTTCTGGTTCTCATTTAGAAAAACCCATTTTACTTTATGTCTAAGCCATACACAGCCACATCAGAAGGTAATTCTTTTAATTAATTCATAGCCCTTTTGTGCTAATCGAAAAGGATCGTACAGGACTTTCATGGGCACAAAAGTCCTGTATGTCCACTGGTTCATTTCTTAAACACATATTCTGAGAGTCTTTTTCAGCCTAGTTTAGAAGAGATGGACAAAAGATTCCACTGACTTTCTGAACAATTAAGCTTCAGAGCTTGATAGCACATATACAGTCTATAGCTGACCAAAGGATGGTGATTCTCTTTGAAACTTTTAAAGTTGAAGGAGTTTGTCTTGTACTGGGGGGGGGAGGAAACCAACACAAACCCCAAATGAGTCTGAGTGGGCTTCAATTATAATAATGGAGTTATTTTATTTTTGCTAGTTGTATGAGTATTGACCTGAACTGCAGAGGGGCGCAGAGCCCTTGCTCTCCTTTGCAGTAGAATTTGTCATTCAGGATTATGTAGCTCAGGGAAACATACCTCTATGTTTTAGACCTCTCTCCCAGTGATAGTGCTCCAGTTGTTTATTTTCTTCCTTGAAGGCAGAAATCCCTTTCTGTTTCCTCCCTCTGTGATAACTGCTGCGCTGCTCTGCTGAGTGCTGGCCAGCCCTGTTCACCAGCTCCTTTTGCTAGTAATCTGTGAGACCGGGTACACATTGCAGGGGCATACAGAAACAGGAAAGCTCCTGCTTAGCTTGTGAGTGTGTACATTAAATATGCACACGCACAAAACCCCATCTGGGGTAATTCTGAACAGTTTGTTTGTGAAGCATCATGTAACCACAGAACCATAAAATAATTTAGATCAGTAGGGACCTCTGGCAGTCTAGTCCAATCCCCTGCTCAAAGCAGGTCTGGTTGCCCATGGGTGTCTGGTCACGTTTTGAACACCTCCAAAGATTGAGCTCCTGCAGCTTCTTTAAGCCCTGTTCAAGTATTTGATTACACTCTTTTTTTTTTTCATGATGTCATATTTGAATTTATGATGTTCCAGCTGATGTTTATTGTCTCTTGTCCTATCAACATTCACCTCTGAGAGGAAATGGCTCCATCTTCCTTTTATCCTCTAATCAGATAGTCACAGACAGCAGACACCTTCCCTTCTTAGGCCTTAACAGAACCCACTCTCCCAGCCCCTCCTTCCACCCAGGTGCTCCAGCCCCCTGCACAGCCTGGGGGCCACTGTGGCATTTGCTCCAGTAGGTTACACCTGCTCAGATGGGATCAAACTGGTATTTGCTGATGCTTTTCCACAAAAAGGAAAGGATCAGGGACACCTTTGTATTGTTGATGAGGTCCTGCCAGTGGGCTGTCTTGTGCAACATGGAAGCAGAAGGTGGAATGATTTTCTCTGCCTCAGTCCCCAGCATGGCTCATGTACAAAGCCTTGCAAGGGGAGCAGTGCAAGTGTCTTTGTCCTGGCCCTCTCATTTTTCTTGAGTTCCCTATGTCAATCTTTGGTAGCAGAGATATGGTAGCACCACTTTGTAGTGTCTTGATTCATGTCAGCATGTTAAGAGTACGTTATATCTCATCACAGTATGTGTCAGAGCAGTTGAATGATTTGCTCCTCGCTTCCCTGTATATAGTACTGTGCAGACTGAGGAGTGTGGAACTATAGCAATCTTTTCCTTAAAATGGGAATGTGGCAGCTGAGAAAACCTGCCTGTTTTCAGAGATGCAGTGAAGTCTTTGGATCAAAAAAGGACAATAGTCCTTAAGACCTGAGTGTGACTCTCTTACTGTGAATACAAGTGGTGAAAATTTACATATGTTATACCATTCTGTTTTATTTTTTTTTTCCTTTTTGTCCTTTTTATAAATAGAAGAGACCTTACTTACTGTCTTCTGCATGCTCTGGAATGTGGGAATACTGCATCAATGCACAAATTATAAGTATGACTTTGAGGCAAGAGAAAATTAAAGATATTTATCAAAGTATTTTCATATTTTTGGAGAAAATTGTTGTTGTTGCCAAGTTACCATGCTACCTGAAACAAGCTCTTGTGGATTTAAGCAAAATATTACAAGTATCACATTCCTTTATTTTCTGTTTAGCTTGTCTTCTTGGGAAGTAACCATGCCTTTATGATTTTTTTAGATAATGGGTTTTTACCCTTCATTCCACTGTTAGCGTCATGTTACTATTTAGAAAGAAATCTAAAGCGGAATGTCATCGTTCAGAGCTTGTTTTCTTTTGAATATCTAATAGCAAATACCAAGTGTCTCAATGCTATACCTAAGCCACCTAATAATACAGAAGCAGCAGCTGAGTTTGTTCTGAATTAAGTGTTTTGTAAGCAAATAAAAGGTACTGTGACTGGCCTTAGTGCAATACACACAGCTGGATAAAGCACAATCTACTTTCAGAGACCAGCTGACAGGGTGTGGGGAGGCAGAAGCAACTGTAGAGACCTTCCTTTGAGCTTCATATGGAGCACAAAACAGAGACGGGGTACCCTGGGTTCTGCAGCAGCAGTTTTGTTTCCTCTTTCGGCATAATAGACTTGATGTTCCCCTCACTAGCACCACTTCTTTACCCAAGTAGCTTTCTATTTTATGTCAGAACAAAGGACAGGGTCAAGGTCCAAGCACTGGAGTCCATGCTTTACAGAGGTGTGCAAACAAAAGTCAAAGATCAACACTTTTATTAAAACTACTCCTCTGAAAGAACAAACCAAAGAGTTTTCTGCTGCACTATGTTGCTAAGTGTGCAACTTCACCGTTAATGTTCAGGAATGTGTGCAGTAACCAGCCTTTTGCCACCTGGTTTGTTTAAACTGGAAGTATGTGTAAAATATCCAGGATCATGGGAAAACTCAGGTAGCAAATGTTCTAGAGGATGGACTGGAGACATGGAAATGGAAGCACATGGGGTCCAAACTCCTCTGACATTGCCTGCCCTGAGCTGAAAATACCAACTCACTCAAGTCATCTGCACTTGGACTTTACTTGGCCAGCAGATACAGCTTGCCATGTTGATTTATGGTTACTGCTGTGCTAAAACCATCTTACCTGTTCTTGAAATCCATCCCATCCTGGGTCTCAACTAAATAGGCTGTTCTGTACTCAGATTAATTCTGCAGAGAACCAGAGATGTGTTCCTGCATCTATAACACATGGAGGTCTGTGAGTTGGCTCTGCTTAGTAGGACTCTAGGAATTGTTTTATGGGACCAGATAGTCTGAGTAAATGTGTAGAGGTTTTGAAAACTCCTTCTTTAGAGATGCTAGTCATAGAACCAAGAATTTTTAAGAACTTGTATTAGCTAAATCCCAAAATCCCATCCACTGGACATCCCGTCTCCTTTCAGAAATGTCACTTGGAATGGTTTCTGAATTGGAGCCAGTAAAAATACATACCGTGGAACATCTCTATCATCTGAACTAGCATTTCAAATTGTATTATTAAGCTCAGAGTAACTGGCCATTTATGTACAGCTGTCAAGCCGATTTAACGAACGACTTGAATAATTCCAACAAGTGAAGTGAATAATTCCAACAAGGATGCAAAAGCTGGCATGGAAGTGGGATACAGCCAGTGCCAGCCTCTCTGCATAGTTCAAAGGCATTGGCAGTCTTGTATGCTCATGGGCCGCTCACCAAGTACAGAGTTTACAATAGCCTGAGTAGACATTTTGAAGTTACAATTACGAGTAAAAAGACTGGGTTTGATATTTTGTTTGGTTGGAAAGGGGAGGATTGCATTTTTTAGTACAGCAGTAAACAAGTGCAGAACGTGGGCGGAGAAGATGACTCAGAAAGCACTAGCGGTAGTCTGATGTTTGTATTATAACATGATAAATGGGCTGTTTTGTATGTATTTCACTGCACATATACACATAGAATGCAGAAGAACCTAATAAAATTATACTAATTGCAGGAATGACAGCAGCTCTGCAAGAAAGAAAAATTAATGTTCACCCCACATGGAAAAAGAGATGTATCTTAATTTTGTAGTGTTTTTTCCATGTAGAAAGGAATGATATTCAAGATTTCTTTTTTAATGAAGTCTTAGGCTTTTCTGTCAAATGGCACTTTGTAGAACTCAAGCAATTAAACACAAAAATAAATGCTTTCTTTTGTGGGAAAAAGTTTTTGGGTTGGGGGGTTTCTTCTCACAGAAGCTCATGTATTGATTAGTTGTTTTGGTTTTTTTTCAAACTGAGAAAGGTGAAAAATAGAAACAGGAGGATTAGGAGTAGAAATTGTGAATGTGGAACATGATGCTGTTATGCAGCTTCCATAAATATCTTAAAACAGAGAAACATGAGTGAAAATGTGTCAGCATTTTGAAGCTAAATCAGGTATATAAAGAAAGGAAGTATTTTTTAAATTATTTTGGAGACAGTAGATAGTAAAGCTCCTATCTCAACAGGAGAGCTTAACCACCTAATGTTGCAGTTAGATACAGCTTCACATTTTTTCCTGAGTTCTCTTTCTTAGGCCTTAAAGATAAGAATTATTCCTCCTGCCCAAACTCAAATGTCTTTTAATGGATTTTAATTGTATTGCACTGTTTGAATGCTTTGGGTTTTTATCCATGTGAAACAACTAAAAAAAAATCTATTAATCATTTTTATGTCATATTGTTTAAATATAATTTCTTTCAATGTAGTAAAATTTAAGATAGTTCATATTTCTTTAAAGAGGCAAATTTAATTGAGGAGAGTGGTGGAAGTCAGCATTAGCTGGAGTTATGACAATGGTGATTTATGATAGCTGAACATTAAGCACTTTTTATCTTCAACTATCATTTCTTGTCATAATATCTCCCCGAAGCAGATGCAATCACACCTTGAGTTGTTTCACTAACTCCTTTCTTACTGAGTCTAGGATGCTAAAGTATTTCACCCAGAGAAAAGTGACTGGAGTGTCTTTCATGCTGTGATGAATGTGTTGAGTTTTAATACCAATTATTGTACTTCATGGACTCAATGGCTATATTAATATTGCACTCACTGCTATTACTAAAACTTGTGATAGTAATAAGCTGAGAGAGCATTACACCCAAGTATGTATAGCTTGACTTTACGCAAGTTTCTTTTCTTTCATTATTGTTTTGAGTGGGGAAAGTTTGGAAAAATATATAGATTTAATTTCTCATATCTTTTAAACATGTACGTGGTATATATTATTTTGCATTTTAGCTTAGCAGTTGTATTCACCACAGGTTACGTGTGTTAGAGAAAACCAAAGTAAGGCATAATTTCAGCTCACAAAAGCTGGATTTGATTCAGTTCTGGCCCTGCTTTGACTAGATGATCCCATGAGGTCTCTTCCAGCCTGAATTATTCTATGGTTCAGTGATTTCAGTGCAATATCAATATAGATCCTTTAAGGTCATTAATTTGCATATGATGAGGATGTAACCTTTTGCCAGAGGCAGCTTTAACACTGCTTATCATAACATCAAAGACAAGCATTTCAATCTGAGAAAATATCCTTTGATTTCAATTACAGAATGCATTGCTATTGACATAACATTCTGCTATAAATTTCATGTTATCTTTCTAAGATCATGCATTTTTCCCTATATATTCTATAAAACCATAATTGCCTTTAGAGATCCCTGAAGACCCTGAAATTGCAGAAGAATATTATAAAGATGAGTTTGAATCTTGTTCAGAAGACAGTGAGGAGGAAGAAGATGCAGAAGCATCACAGACTATCTCTAAGACCAATCACCAGGTATATGTGACCTTTGAGAAAACAGTGTACACTTGATGCTCATTTTCCATGAGAAAATTGAGTTCCTTCCTGAGAGTTTGTCCTACTGACATTACTGATTTTCTTTTTTTTTTTTTTTTGGTTAGGAATATGTGTATATATCAATACTATTAATTAATTATAAGTGTATGCATATGTAATTCTTCTGAGAGATTGATGAGAAAGATTCTTGCATTCCTTTAGCATTAAAGATAACACTCCCATGAAAGCCTTCAGGTAGATAATTGTCAGGAAACTCTAAAACACTCAGATTCCAGTCCTCTCACATGTTAGCTATGGTTTAAAATAAATTAAAGCTGAAAGTATACTTCAAGCATAGGATCTAAGTTCCAGCTCTAATTCCTGGACAGAGATAGGCACCTCTAGTTGGCCCTTCTTCCTGTCTATATTAGACGTATTTTCTAGGACAGTGTGATGAACTATGAACCTTAACAGCTGCAAGACTTGACCAGAAAATCTGTAGACTTTCCCAAGAGTCACAGAAAGTGTTGTGGAGAGAAAACTTATTGCTGAAAAGCTTACAGTGGTTCAGACTGCCACAAGAAAGTCAGGGGTTGCAGTGTGAAGGTTGAAGATTATTGGAAAAGGCACCTAATTTAGATCTGACCAGAATGAGCTGAGTCTTGTCTCCAGTGATCAAGTCTCAGTGAAATCAATAAACTTAAATGCCCAAGGCAGTTCTGAAAATGGATCTTCCTAAGGCGCTCAGGAACAGTTCATTTCTCTCATGGGCCACCAGATTAAAGCATTGCCTACATTGCCTCTGAATGGTACTGTCTGGTTCTGCTTAGGACCACTTACTTTATTCTGTGTTCATGTGCAAATTTTGCAGAACAGAGTATGATGTCTTCTGCATTTCAGGGAACCAGCCAAGTGTACTAATGCTCCTCACAAAATTGTAAATAACTCATACTTTTTGAAGATTTTGAACTTATAACTTCTTTAAGATATAGTTTTTACAGCAAAAGTAAAATGTTGTGTGAGAAGTCAGAATACTACTTCTATCACAGTAACAGGGAATCCTGAAGTTGTCTCACCAATAAAACTTGAAGTTTACTCAGAAACAGCTTCATTCCATCTAGAAATGTCCTCCTAGCTTTCAAATTAAACACACAGGAAGCCTTAAAATTCAGGAGTGGTTTGAACAGTAGTGTTTTAAAGAAATTATCGGTCAATTGTAAAACAGTGGAATATCTTAGACAATGGTTTTTTTTTCAATTTGCTGAGTTTGTGCTTACCCCCAAGATGTAGACATACAAAGAATCTGTTGCCCAGAAAGTCTACTACAAGATACTCCTGAGAATGAATTCTTGCTCATTTTCATCAGACTCTGAGAAAATATTTTTTTTTAATGCCTTTTAAAATTCTCATTCAGCTTTCATCGATGGTATCATTAAGTGTCAATCAATAGTGTTTTTGAACAGGCAGACTACTGCTTAGAATTAACAAAGGGCAGAAGATAAAAATAGATTTCTCAATAATGCAGAATAAATTAGCTGTTGGCCTTCAGATGTGAGCAGCAACAGTCCCTCATGTTGCAGTGACCCAAAATTCAGTGATGGCAAGAACCAACATGGTGGGCTAGAAGAGCCATCTCACTGGCACCCTGTTGTCTCTATCCAGCCCCCCTGGCCCTGAGGCTTTGCTTTACCAGCAGTCTGTGTGCACACAGAGCATTAACCCTCTGTGAACTGGCCTGCACAGACTGACTGGGAAGCACCCCCATGACCATTTGTCTTTTAGGATGTCCTCTATCAAAGAAAATAATTATCTGTGCTTTTCTCATGTTGACCCCAGCACCTTAGATACACGATAAGTGTGTCTCTGGCTACTGACACAATTACCTTTTCTATTTCTTGGAAAGTGAAAATAATCAAATTTCACTTTCTCAAGTGAAAAATTCTTCAGTAAGTTCAAGGTCAAAGCAGAGTGATTGTAGCTGTGCACATATGAACCTGTGTCTGAGCTCACTAAACAGAAAGTCAGTACTGTAAGGGGAAGTAAGAAAGCATAATGCAGGTTAGATGGAATATGCTGAGAGGTCCCTCTTTGATGATTATAAAGGGATCTACAGTTATTAGCATGCACAGGACATCTTCATTCTGGATGTCACCAGTTGTGTGAGATGAATCCCACTCAAAGATAGGAGGGATCATGCTCAGTATTAATAATAAGCTTTAAATCCTACCGGAATAGCAGAAATTTGCTTCTGCAGTCATTTACTTAATACCAAAACTCCTACTTCTATTTCTGTGATGTATTTCATACTCTCAAACCCTTTCTTCAAAAATACCTTCATAAAGTAAGCTTTTGGAGGTGTGCGCTAACAAAGAAGTCATTCCACTGCAACCATGTAAGGACTTTTAAGCTAGTTGCCATCCTAATTTCTGCAAATCTCTCAAACTTCCAATTCCAAGATTGCTTTACTAGTTATTTCTGTGCAGAGTGTGCAGAATTGCTGCATCTGGTGGTGCTCCCTGGTGACCCCATTACTTCAAACAAGGATTAAAAAAAAATCCCAATGTTCATGCAGTAGCATGGGGGTCAGAAAAGTCATCTAACTGAAAAACAAATTGGGGTGCAAGATGTAGAAAGAGATCTGAGCAATTTGTTCAAGCTATGTTAAGCTCCCACAGATGTCAAGACAGACTGAGAAGTAGTGGCCTTACATGAGATGCAACACCTTCAGTTAAGAAGGCAGAGTTAGGCACTGGAACACTGCAATTTTAAAGGTTTAGGATAGGAGCTGAGACAGCTTTTTTTCTCATATTGATACCTTTCAATACAGCCTGTCTGATTTCAGATACATTGTCCAGCACTGGAGTTTAGTGTCCCTTGTTCCTCTATTTTGGAGCAGGAATGAAGATTGACAGATTTCAAGCAGCAATTTGCTAATTACTTTTCCATCTCTCTCTCTGTTCAAGCCAATGTTTTTTTCCACATTTTTTTTCAAGGAGAACCAGTTTCTAATTAGGGGGAAATTAGAGAAGGACAACCTGTTTCTAGAAATATTTTAAAATACGATTCTTAACAGAGGTTTCATCTTGAAAAGTTGGTGCACAGTGAAGCTTCCATTGGCTTTGATTTAGATGAGATGCTAATTAATGCTCTCTACTGCAGTTTATCACCTTGTTCTTTGTGTTTTCTTTTAGTGACCATAGTAACAAATTCACCCTCTTCGTTATGGCAAAGTCTACTAATGTGCTACAATAGGTTCCTATTTTAAAATTCCGAGTTGCTTCTGAGATTGTCAGACCAGAAGCTGGCATAAATTATCATAGCTCCAGCAGCTGTGAGTGGTCTGTGTGCTGTCACCCCAAAAATGCTCCACTGGATTCCTAATGCATGCCTTGGTATGGCCTGTGGCTGTTGTTTGTTCTGAATCTGAAATGAGCAAGCATTCATCCACACTGACCCTCACACGTAGGAGTGCCTCTCTTTTGTGTGTCTGTCAAGAGTCCCTTGCCTATTCTGTAGGGCTTTGCTTTCTTTGCAAAAAAAGAGAAACATTAAAGAAATACATTAAATAGATAAACATTGAATAAACATATTAAATAAAACAGCTAAATCTTTTTCCGTTGCTAAACCCAAGTGGAGAAAAGGCAGGGGTGATGAAAGAGGTGAAAAAGTATCTTTTGCCTTACAGCATAAAGAGAAAAAATCAGCTCTCTTGTTATAATTGGAATAAATGTGATGTCCTGTTGAGAGAAGTCAAAGGTTTTGGAATTAGAGTCTTTATCCCATTAAAAAAAAAAAAAATTAATTAAAGCAATAATAGTCATCTACTATGCTTTTCTCTATCTGTCTGTAGATTGGTGGTTAACTTAGTAAGAATGAAAATTAAAAAAAAATGCAAAATTATATTAGCAGAAAATTAATATTATTTTTTAATTTTTAGTGAAAAATAATAACTTTTTAATGAAGTCTTATAGGTTCTTTTAATAATTTTTTAAAAGTACTGAGAAATTCTATCAATAATACTGTCTTAATTCAATATTTAATATGTATTGTATATATGAATGTAATGAATGCATTTTCTAGCATTTCCTGGGCATTTTACTGCTGACTGGCAAAAGCCTCAGCTAAACAAATTGAGATTAACTTGGTCATCAGAGGTAACTCAGGCACTTCAGGTGGGCTGCAGAACTGGAAACCCTGGTGCTGACTTGATCCAGGATCCCACAGGCTGCTCCAAAAGGGCAAAGAGGCTTCTTCAAATCTACAGCTTTTGTGTTACCTGTTGTGATGGACACCAGGAAGCTGATTCCCATTGTGCTAAAATAGCAGAGCCTGTCTCAAATATTCACTTGGGGTGAAGAGTAGTTAGTTCATGCTCATCCATAACAGCTGCCATTTGCACCAGAAGGTCATTAACCAGCTAGCAGTACTTGCCAACAGTTATTGCAATCCCATTAAGGTATACTGGAATTCCTCAGTTTTAGAAATTTAGAATGAGCATTTTGAGTAAGATCACAGAAGAATATAAAGCAGACTGTCCATTGTAGAAGTGGAGGTCCATATTGTTTTTTTTAATCCCATTGTTTTCTGTCTAAAAGGCATAGAGTGCTGAATATTTCTTTAAAATACATATTTTTGACATATTTTTTATTAAGATCAAGATTTTGACTTTCAGTTTTAAATAGTCAAGAAATGCCATATTGTCAAATGTGATATGGCAACACCTAGAAACCTGGAGTCCAAGTTTCTCTTGCACTTAATAAAATTGTGAGGTACTTCCTAGATAACAATCATTGCTTAAGAACCAGAACTTTAAATTTCATCTGTGTACACAAACAGCATTTCACATGAAAGATATCATGGAAAAACTGTTAACCATCTGGTAACAGAACACTTGAAATAGAAAAGTGCTAAAATCTCTTCTTAACTGAAAATTTTTCAGTTAGTCATTGTTACTAGATGTGTAGATGCAATTACATGAAACATAAGTATTAATTTGCTGTGGACATCTGTCACAAGCATAAGAAATTTTGGCGTAGTTAAGAAGCACATACTTGCCTTTTTCAGTGTAATGTTGGTTTAGATATTCCAGGACTAACTGATGGTAAAATGCTGGTGTATTTTCAGAGACTGCACTCCACCCTCCACAGTAAATATATCTTCTTTAAACTCCATGCACAGTTGTTCAAATACTTGTGTTGTGCAAGGAATCTGACGTAAATTGTTTGGATATGACACCATTCCCAAGCCTGGTGTTTTAGGAGAAGAAAACATAGGAAAAGTCCTGGGCAATTGTAGCTTCTTTGTAGTCTAGTCTTGACACTTTTTGGTGTGATATCCTCTGTGTTTGTGGGATCATACCTCTGGAACATAGTGTTTATATTTAAGTTTGTGTTCACACTAATGCTATTCCTATTTCATCACACTAATGCTATTCCTATTTCATTTATTCACAGAACAGTGATATTGAAGCAATGGTTAAGTATTTGGAGAGTGTCCTGAATAATAGCTCATTGGGTAAGATGATATCTCTTCTTTAAACAATCTCTCTTCTTTAAATAGCAGCAGTTATTAGCAGTCTGTACTCATCACAGTCCAATTATTTCCATTTTGCAAAAAAATAACTCAAAAAAATGTGATCTTGAAAATTACTTCCTTAATCTACTGCAGAGAAGTATAAATATGCAGAAAGAAAATGCCTGCACAGTTAAGTGCTTTTGTTGAAAATAATAAAACCGCTAAAGCATGATAGTCAGAGGTGTGGAATGTAGTAACAAAAGCTTTTAAAAACTTGGCTTCTACCATTTTTTCTCCAGAGGAAAATATTTGAGGATATGTAAGTTGTTTTATAGTTTTTAGTACTGGCAACAATAAGAGAAAATTAATTAAATTTTTTTTTTCAAATTATGATAAAGGTTTGGATAATATTTATGTTGCAGTATCTCATTAGAGGTACAGAGAAATCACTGAGACTTTAAGTTTGCAATGTAGTCCTAAAATCGCCTGCAAATTCTACATTTAAATTCAGAGTTTGAAAGCCTGGTTTCTTGTGGTCAACTCAAAAGCTAAAAAGAAGACATATATGAAAGAAAGCTATTTACTGTGGCTGCCTTAGTCACTACCCCTGAAGCCCACCCAGTTGATCTGTGCCAGCAGCATCCTGTGTGTGAGTTGCACAAAAGCCCAGCTGAGTTCCAAAGGCTCCCATGGGAACTACAATCTCATTTAGCTGCTTCATTTGCACTCGTTCAGTTGGATAAACCTGACTCAGTATTATCTTGTGGCTCTAAGACTAGGACACAGGGGAATCCTGGGAAGTCCTCCTTCCAGAGGTTCTTCTGAGCTCTGTTTCATCCCTATTTGTGAGCATGGACTGGTGGGGAGAGAAAGCCAAAGAAGAAGAAGGATGAAAGGGAGCAATCAAAGCTATGGCCAGCATAGTCTTGTAGCCACTGGTCATATTCTGGGTCCCTTGTCAGGGAGATCCTTAGGACTGAAGGAAGGAACATTTACATCCAGTTTCCCTTTGCACTAACAGAAAACTGCTGTCAAATTCTGCAATCAGTTATGCATTTGCAGCATCACTGTCTTCAATTGTTGTTTTAATTAAACAGAGGAGTTATCTTGAAGGCTTCTAGGAGCAAACCTGAAAATTAGTCAAAGACAAAGAGTGGTTTTTTAAAAACAGTCTTGGTATTACAGAGATCCTTATTGTCATCTTTTTCCTTTCACTATTAAGAACTAGAAGATGCTTTTTTTAAAACTGTAATATTAAAGACTTAAATTGTGCTTTTATTATTAAAAAAATCTCGGGCCAATCTGTGCTGAAACTTACAGCCTTTCTCCGAGCTAAGGTAGTAATTAGGTTTGTATGGTCTGCTCCGAACAAATAGCTGTGATGATAGTAAGAAACAAATCTGCTAGCGTCCCTTTTATCTTTGTATGCTCAGTGTCACTGAGAAAGTTTAAACTTTTACTATTTTGAGTTCTTCCAGTGTCAAGCTATAAAGCTATAAAGCTGCAGTTGGGGTAATTTTTGTGTTTGCTAAATTCATTTATATTTTACATATTCTTCAATGGGCTGCAAATTCACGGTACATAAAAATTTTCTGTATATGGGGCATTTTACATAGGTTAGATACTTGTTCTCTTTTTTACCCTAAAGCTAGTTTTGTCCACTTCCAGGCCTGCATTTTTTTAACTACATTGGTTGAATTGAGTTAGTTATAAGTGTGTCTTTCTACACAGAACACTACTATCCATCTGAAAATCCAGGTTGTATGTTACAAGAATAAGTGGAAATAAAACAAAATAGCACAACTAACTAGTCATTAGAAGAACTGCTGAAGAGCTTAAGCAATTAAATCAAAATTTCTGTCAGGACAAGATCAGATGAAGCCTGAATCCTTGCAAACTCAGATCCAGGTGTGTGGTCTGGTGCTAGAAGTTGCAATACCATAATACTGGGCTACAGAGCTACAATATAATAATGGCTACTCCTGAAAACAGTATGGATTTCATGGCAATCATAGAGCAGAAGCAGAAATTTGGCCAGGCCAGAACTTCTTGTAGCATCTTTCATTGTTAAAGGTATTGTGAAAAAATTATGTGTAATTTCAAGCAGTTGTTAGTGAACAAATAAGTAGGAAAAAACTAGAACTTTTTTTCATGTTATCAAAGGCTGTGATAAAAAGAATGCAATAAATATATGTTTTTTTCCCACAGGTGAAGTTTCTCTAGTATAAACCTCAGTGTTTAAGGGTAAAAGGACTTATGAGGTGACTAAACTTTTCTCAAGAGGTCCCACAGAATCACTCTGAATACCAGAACTTTAGTGGTTGCTTTTTTGTTGGCTATACAGGTACATGTGGAGTGTATTTGAAATAAGATAGTCCATACTGATAAAAGTTGAAAAATTGGGAAGATCGCAGAAAAGAGCTGCAAAAGGAAAGGGAGTTTGAAAAACAGTTTATTAAGGAGGAGAAGGTTAAGGGCAGTTGGGTCACTTTGTATTGTTTATGAATCAGGAAAACACATCTGATTCTAATCTTTTATACCTTGTACAAAAAGGCATTGTAGGATCTCATATGTAGCAGTGAAAGCTGAAGAAAGAAATCTGAAATCCAAATGGAAGTCTGTGATTCAGTGGAGATAATAGCTTTACAACAGATAATGACTTACCAAGAGATGCAGTAGATGTCTGTCACCAATTCTTTGGTCATTAGCAGAAATATTTGTAGGAATGCCTTTGGACCACAATGTATGAAAAGTCTCACCAGATAATGCACCTGTGAATAAGCATTCAGGCAGAGGAATTCGTTTCCTTACAGATCCTCCGTGAGAACCTCAAACTGATGTTCCATCACCTGAAAGGACAAAGACCTTTTGCCCTGTATTGTTCTCTGCAATACTAGACACTGGGAGATACTATTCTCTGAAATACATTTAGAAAACCACAATACCTGTTTTTGAAAAGTCAGTGCTCATTTCATTTGATTTTATTTAATGAATCAAGAACTATATATTGCATAAAAAATGCAAGTAGTTATCTGGTAGCTTTTTGAAGAAGCTTAGTTCCATACTCTATGTTGGTAGGCAAACTGCCCGAAGCTGAGTACAAAATATATTATTAATCAAGTAACTGCTGAAAAGAAAATACCTTTGATATAAAAGTTGGTGTGATAATGAATCACTCTAGGTGTGTTCTAACACCAATGTGTCAAGCTTAGTGGTTTTCACTGAGAACTCATTTTTTTAATGATTAACCACATCTTTGCAGCACCTACAATCTGCAGTCCTTGCTGCTTTGCAGTACCCAGAAAATCTTATTGAATGGAGGGAAAGATAGATACTAGTTAACATGTAGAGAGTAAGTTTTACTTGGCCAACTGCCTATGTAGAGAGTAGACAAAGCACAAATTATTTAGTCAGAAATCCCTGGGGAAAAAAATCTAAGAAGGATGTCTTTAATAATGAAATGTCAGAGGAGAAGGAAATATTGTAGCAATAAATAGATTGAACCCACTAAGCAGAAAGAATATGTCGAGCTCTTACTACAGTGATATATCCTGTAATAATAATACCAGAATTTATCTGAGGCCTGTGGTTAAATGTACTCTTTCTTAAGAGAATGCAAAGATTATATTTTCCTTAGGCCAGTGGTGCTCAGGGCATTGATGTTTTTTGGTCTCAAAGCCCCAAAGCCCCAGGTCTGGACCTTAATTCTGTGCCAGCTCACAAAGGAGTGTGCCACCCAGTAATTCATGAGCATTGCTTTTCACAGTGCCTGGGGTTTCCTCAGGGCCACACTGAGGATAGCTGAATTTTCCAGTGCCGCTAAAGGGATTGAATGCTTACAGACTCCATGACAAAATGTATGGATGTGCATGTGTAGTGTTACAGTAAATGATCAGGACATGTTTTTTGCATTAATAGGTGAATTAATTGGTTGCTGGTAACAACTGAGCTTGTAATTTTTCATCTTTTAAGCTTCGTTAACTATATCTCAGTTGTAATACTTAGGCACCAGACAACTATTATCCATTAAGTATAAAGATAAGCTAGGAAAATGTTTTAAAATGTCAAAACATGCCAGATAACAGTCAGGAATCCATTTCTTCTGTGGTCTCTCTCCACACTTGCTTCCAGGGTTCTGAATCCAGCAGACACTGTGAGTGATTCAATAAGATCCCTCACAATGGAAAGTTTTAGTCTCAGCATTCAAACGTATGTGATCAGGACCTAGAATTGTGTAAGACATAGGAGCTTAACCCTTGGAAAAGCCATGATTACACGTTCCAGGGAAGCATTCAGTGCTCTCTGGGGTTGTCTATACTGCTCATAGCAGGGGGGTTGATGCAAGCTCCCTCTGCCTCCGTGTGATCGATGTTAATGCAATCCAAACTAAATCCCAGCTGGGTCCAAGGTAAAAAGCACTGCCAGGAGAGGAGTGCGTGTTCATTTAGACAAGGCACTGTGTTAATGTGTTTGACTTTTGGCTTGTTCGTATCGTATGCAGAGCCCTCCCACTCCTGTTCAGAACTTGAGTCCTGTGTGCCACAGCCCACACATTTACACAGGATGTAATCCCACCCTGTTACATCTTCTCCTCTTCTGGGAAGTGAAATCCTAATACTAGGATTCTTCTTCTTTTGCAAGAAGCCACTAAAATAGTTGCTTTGTTTAGCTTAACAAATTGGAAGCTGAAATAGGATCTCTTTCCAATAATAAAGAAATGAAAGGAGTATGCAAAAGGGAAGGAAAGAACTGAGTAGAACAAAGAAAATTACTGGCACAGGAGGAAAATGAACATGAACTGGCCAATTAAGAAGTTTATTCAGGAAATAGGAGAGATTTTAGCCACCAGCTCTCCCAGCGAGACTTAGGAATTGTCTTCCAATGGGAGCAATCAGGGCAATAAATGCATAAATTCCTTAGGAAAACCACAGACTTGTATGATGGAATGACTATATGAAATTGCAGGATATTGGAGCTGATAACCCTCACAGTCCCCTGTGATTCAGTACTTCTGTGTTCCTGTGGATGGGTACCTCAGTGGTATGTGAACCTTAGGCCCTTAAATATTGCAACAGCCCAGGAGATCTGCAAACAGAAAGAGTGAACATGTGTGCTTATGCATATGTATATTTCTTACGCATATATGTGTTTACATATACAGGTGTGTTTTTGTATATATATATATATGTATATATATGTGCATACGTAAAAAGAGTACCTTTGTCTGAAGGAGAAAGTGATGTCATAAGTTAAATACTTCCAGTTTACAGTAATGATCAAGCTAAAGGAGAGACTTGCCTGCCAGGAAGAATGTTCTTGCTTTTAAAATAAGTGCAAAAACAATGGAAGAAAATGCATATTATCTGGCCAAATTTTTTTTTTAAATATTTATCTGTCCCAGCACTTCCTCAAGTGATTATCCTTTCTGTTGTAATTCCTTGTATGCTACATGCAAAGAAAATTATTTTTATAATTCTGATGCCTTTAAGATATAAATCTACTCATCCCTCAGAAAGGAGTTGCCCTTAATGTGCATTTAATAATCTAATTCATCTTTAATTAATGTGGCACTACCTTGTGAGAAACAGGAATAGTCTTCCTCCTTCTGACTGCCCTTGATTCTGCAATAGAGCTCAGGGGAGAAGGTGAATAAGGTTATGTGTCTGTGCATTGATTTGTAGGCTCGAGGACTGTCACCGGAGTGTCTCCAGGGGCACCCCAGAGATTCAGAGCTCTCAACAGTACTATGGCTGAGACCAAACTGAAACGCATGAGGGAGTAAGTAGTATATTTATGTGTTACCAATATGCAGGCAAAGAATATGGATTTGAAAAACTGCAAAACACAGCAAAGAAAGCCATGTGTTGTTTCCCTGCTCCAAAAAAATCCCTTTAACAAAAAGAAGCGGATGGTAAGCTGTTCTTTACAGACTGGATGCCTACTTGCCTCCAGAGAGAATGAAGGTCGACCATCACTTCTTCTTTTCTTGTAACCTGCACAATCACTGACATCCCTCCAGGATCCAGTTTGCCTTCACTGCTGTCAGTGTTGTTCTGAACTTCACTTTCTTTATTAGCGCACCAAATTTCCATAAATCACCTGCAGATATACACATTATCACCATGTTTGCTCCCTAACCCACACTTCTTTCTTGCCTGGAACAAAAGGCAAATGGATTTGTTTTCCGTGATGATACAATGTTTTAAACCAAACACGATTGCTGCTGATGGCTGGGATTTTCAAATGTGACAGAGGAATTTAGATATGCAGTTCCCTTTGAAACTCACTATCTGTTTGTTTTCAGCATTGCTGAAACCCCAGCTTTATTAATAAAAGTTTCAGTTTCTTAATAAAACAAAGATCTGTACTTCCTTCCTAGAATGTACTGGTTAATGTATCTTGAGCCTTTATCTTGATTCAGTAATTTCTGGCTTTCCAAGTTTTATTACATCCTAATTTAGGTGCTGATCTGATAATCGTAATGATATATATTATTTCTGAACTTAAAGATTCTTTGCAGTGTTGCAAGATTCAACTACTCTCAGATTGTAAACTCTTTAAAAAAGGGCAGTTTTCTCTTGTGTGGGTGGACAGTGCCAACAGTGTGGTGGATATTATTGGAATACAAATAAGTTCAAACAGTAAATGCTAATAGTTATTCAAGTGAGTAGTCTAAAGAAAATGAATACAACTGCAACAACATTGATGGCAATCACTGTTTAAAACCAATCACCATGTATTCAAGGGAAATATCAATCAAATTTACTCCAGATAGAAGTTATTTGGTTTTGTGGTATTTCAAAATGCAACAACTCAAAGGGTTAGACTTCATTGTGCAACCAATCGGCAGGTCTCAGAGCCTGCCACTTGTATTGCTTTCCATTCTCTTTTCATGGAAACTACTTATGAAAATAAAAAATGTGTCATGTTGTGCCATCTAGTCTCAAGGTGAGGTTGTTTAGTCAAAATATCCACTAATCTTATAGCCTTCACCTTGTGTTCTCATGGTTCCCAGATAAGCCTTAACTATTTGAACTTCATGGTCATTGCTTTTAGGGCTGAGGTATGACTAAGTCACTTGCTTCTTTCAAATTCTGTTTTTCCAGTGCTCTTTCATGCTTTTCATAATTAGTTATGACTCATGTTATTGTCCTTTCTCCAAAATATACTACAACTATGTCATTTTCTGAATATATAAAGGTGAGCAAGCATGTTAATTGCTTGGAAGGTAAAGTGTTAAGGACCAAGTGAGTGAGCACAGTACCCAGCACGACGTACACAGGAAGATCACTGCAAACTCTGACCCATGGCCAATCTGCACACAGGGCACAGTGGGGGTTTCAGTGGCAAGAGGGAAGTACATTTGGCTGCACAACAACGCATGAAGCCACAGCTGTTCTGCTCATCCCTCAGCAAACTTCACATGATGTGTTTGTTGTATGTCATCCACACAGCAGTGCCACCTAAGCAAAGCTAATATAATTTAGACTTGTGCAACTCAGTTTTACTCAGGTAGATGCAGGCTTAGTAGGGGGGTCTTCCAGATCACAACTTCTAATGAAAGAGACAATGTGGAGGGGTTGTCCTACAGCAACTGAGTAGCTGGAGTTCTTATAAGGAAAGAGAAAAGAAGAGCAGGGATAATAATGTGGAAATGCAGTGAAATCTGTTCGGGTGTCAAGTCACTGTAGAAAGAGGAGTATGAAGGTTTGGGATTTGCATCATTTTCAGATGCTAGCAACAATAGAGTCTGATGAGGGTGACTCATGTCATGGATTGCTTGGAAAGTAAGGTTTGTGCCCACACATTACAGGTGACATTACTGAAAGAAAGCTATCTCATTAGCTCTGATAAAATATTTAGATTCATCTAAAATAACACAGGGTTTAACAGCAAAAGTGCCTTTTAACCATTTCTAATGGACACATGAATAATGTGGGCTTGCAAATAACTGTAGCAAGACAGTTACTTGATCACAGATGTGATATGCTCATTGCTCAAGTTACTGCAGTGTGCTGCACTGAATGCCTTCTTTGACAGTAGAGAGACGCTGCTTATTAGAGCATCAATTTAGGAGGCTTCTACTGTATTCTTGTATAGGACTTTACACAGATAATCATGTGAGATGGAAGTTGCGCTAAAAGTCTTTACAGGAGAATAGAAGGAAGCCATTGATGTCCTTGAATATGGTAGGTAGGAGTCCTTGGTCTCCTCCTATTTTGTTACAAAAAAAAAAAAATAACTCAGAGCTTAACCTGTAGACATCCTGAGCCTGTTTATGATTCAGTCACCAGCTTTCTTTACTACAACCCCTGAATATTTCCCCTTACTATTTCTTTCCAATTCCCATCGCACTCTCGGTTGCAGCATTGTGAATTGCTGTCCTCTCAGTAAAAGCGTGATAAAATCACCTACTCCAGTGACAACAATTTCTAGTCTGTTTTATTTGGAATGAGAATTTGTTATAAAGTTAATAACAGAGAGTTACCTTTCAAGCAGAGTTCATTCTTTCCACAAAAATTTCCACTTCAGTGCTAAGCATTTCAATATTGGGATCTGCAGTATCGATAAGGAATCTCCATTTCTTGATTTAACTCCCACAAAGGTTATCTTGAGCTTTTTCTCATTATGCTCCTTCCCAGCCTTGCATGTTAACAGTGAGAAGTCAACCAAATATATAAATCAGAGTTGTGTGACTCATATTTCTCATATTTTAAGCTGAGGAGCCATGTTAGATGCAGGAAATAGGAGGAGCCCTTCCTTGGTGTTTTCTGTCCTGCCCACCATCTAATTCTCATGGTGGTTCCGATCCTTGATGGTACTGGGTAACTTGGTGCATGCCTCAGTCTGAGAAGCATAGCTGTCACACACTATCCGGAGCCAGATTACCTTCACCAGAGAGATCCATGAAGAAAAACTAACAACTGTTCCACTGATGCTCCCTTGTAGAGACTTTCCAACTGTGTATCTCAGAAGAGAACCACTTCTTCAGAAGCAGCTCTCGAACCAAAGCATTTTTTTCTATGTCAGATCAAATTGAAATAGCACCTATTAATTTTTTTTCCCCTGAGGTCCATACAAAAACTTAGTACAGTGTTTTGTTCTCCTTTGTGGACGTATCCATGACTAAAATGAGTCATTTTAATAGCCATGAACTTTAATATGCAGTTTAGAATTCAATGAAGTGTTCGTCAGTAAAAGGAAAAGGCTTTTACGCCCCAAATTTTAAGAAAATTAAAATCCTTTAACACAGCAGTGAGCACCTCTTAGTCAGTGACTGAAGTCTTACACACAGCAGCATACCATGATGAGGCAAAAGACTTCATCATCCCCTGCTGAGCATAAGTAAAGCTGTCTTTCAGAAGTCATGGGGAAAAGGCATTTGGTGATATTTTTATTCTGCTCCTGTGAATGCTCATAACACCATTGGTTCAGACTCATGAGCATTATGCATATATGCTTCTTGTGCTTGTGACGTTGGCATCAAATGCATTGTTTATTTTAAAAGTTCAGAAAGAAAGGTTATATTGAAGTCATTGAATAGTCACTGGATATTCTTTAAGTTGTTCTAAAATGCTTACAGTATAGAAGACTTTTTGTACATTTATTTATGCACATTTTTGAATTATTGCAGTAAAGAAAGTATTATTTGATGTAGTATTTTATTAGATGTTGGGTGGACCTTTTTGAGCCTGCTGACACTGGTTTTGTTATTGATGTCATTGAAGGCAACTTTAGGTGAAGACAAAAGCAACAAATATAGAAAACCTAATTGGTTTTTTAGACTTCCATTAAAAAAGTTTTCAGTGACTTGTGAATTGCCATTGACTGTCATGTCAGAGGTGCCATGATGCAAACATACTTGAGGAATAAGATGTCTTCTCACAAACAAATGACATATTTGGTAAGGAAGTTTATTGACACTGGGCTCTCATGGGTTTTTGCAGATGAGTAGAGTACAGGATTCTTGAAGGTATTGATCATGAAATGTTTCTGAGCATTGAATTCCTCTTATGCACACCACAGTTGTTCTGTTCAACACTCCATCTTTTGGTAATGATTTCTGTCTGGTGATCCCAAGACATCTTAAGGCATAACCATAGCTTTTTACATCTCCTGGGCTAAGCCAAAATGTTATTTACAAATCCATCCTCCTTGTCACAGTTTCTCACACCTCATTTTTAAAGGCCAGTCTCCAAATTACTTGAATGAGTTAATTATGGAAACACATTAAACATCTTGGTCCGTAAGTTTCTCTTTCTTTTACTGTAAATGTGTTTCAAGATAATTGCACCATTATCTTCCAGACCCAAATTTGAAGGAAGTATTTGGGGTTTGCTGTCTTCTGTTTGCTTTACAAGAAAGTGAGAGTACAGTAAACTAACCGGGAGCACTAGGAGAGTTAAACCTGCCTGTATGTGACCAAACTGGGAAATTGGTTTTTGGGTCCTATCAGGAAGAAGTGAGTGAATGCTTCTGGCTTGGAGTCATTGCTGTCCCAAGCAACAACTGAGAAAGTGGAAAGAGGTGAATCCTGCCCAAGAAGAAATAAAGGCAAGTGAAACAGTGGGTCCTACCCAGAAGTGTGGGAGTCCTCTGGAGCAGAAGCAGTAGCAGAAGCCCTCAAGGCTAAAGCTGAACCCGAGGGTCTCATGCATTTTCCATGGGTCTTCATTCAACTTCTTCCCATTGTCCATACTCTTCCCCTTTCCGTGTCAAAAAAGGGCAGCCCTTTGTTTTTTACACTACGTTTCTCCATCCTGCATCTGACATGGGAAAAGCCTGTCACCTGCCAATACCATCACTTCAGCAGTCCTTAGCAACTTTACCTTTGTTGTGATGCACCTTGAAATGAATGAGAACAAACTCAGTAGTTAGAGTGAGTGTAATAGGGCGCAATTAAACTTGATGCATTTTCTTGGAATGCTCATTTTGCAGATTACTTAAACCTCAGGTCTAAACCTTAAAATAATGTGTAATATTTTGTGAATTTACTTAGATATGTAAAGAAAACTCATATTTTTTTCAGCTTCTCTATTGAGCTGCACATCACAGATCCATGAGCCATTCTGTTATTCTGAATTTTAAGGGTTTTTTTATGAGTGGACAGTAATTTTCTAATTGTTTAGCACTAGAGAGAGTTTTTATTCAGTTTGAAAATTGCAGTCAAATAGCAAAACATATAAAATTATAAGTATAGACTAATTTTAAAATGTCAAGGAACAAACACAAAGAATTTGGAGAATTAGAGTTATACACCTTTTTGTTTTGCACACAAAGCCTGATTTCCTTAGTTTCTCATGCTGTGCATACATAATGCATAGATTGAGCTGTTCAGTTTTCTAGAACCTTGATTTTGTCAATAGTTTGCAAATGTGAGAGTGCTTTCACGGAGCATTAATTATATAGTCTGTTTTCAATGTGGAACCACTTGAAGAATCTTGACAGTGTTTACTAGAAGCAGCACTGCAACCTTGGGAAGTTTACAGAGGCACTTAGGGGAAATATAGGTAGGGAATATGAAAAGGACATTTACCAAACCCTTGCCGGGACTACCAATGTGTGTTGTGTCCCATATTGCTTCTATCTTTATCTACTTGCTACTCTAATACTATACTTCTCTGTAAGAAAAAAATCTTACTTTTTATTTCTCAGTCATCACATAGTGATTTCTTTCTTTTGTATATGTAAGTCATTAAGGTATATGCATCTCACATTCCCTGTGTGGAAGAAAATAAACAATGCACAGCTGGTAGCATAAAAAATAGGGGTAAACCACCAGAGACTGGGCAACATACAAACTTCCCCTTCCATTGGGAAAGAGGTTTGCAGATCCAAAACACCGCGTTTGCCATTACTCCAAAGAGAGCAGCCGCCACTTCTGAGGGTGCAGCAGCATCAGAGGTGGCTCTATTGCATGTCTGTCTCCTTCTGCAAGGAACCTCCTTGCTGAGCACCTTGTTTTCATGAGGTGTTGGTCTTCAGAGTTTGGAGATACCAAACCAACTGTACTACGTTCACAGTAGTATATGCACCATATTTGTGTTAGCTAGACATGACCAAAGATTGTGATAAAACCAGAGGATACTAGTATTTGTAAGGCCTAACCTTGCTATTAGTTTTAACATAACACATTAGACATGTATCTCCATTAACATCTTTCTGCAGGAAAATAAAAAGAGTTGAATATTGGAAAAATGCATTTTAGCTTCATGACAATTTTTCTGCATCAGTCACGTTTCAGAGTGAGCTTGGGTTTTATGTTTTTGAATCTACTAGCTGAAACAAATTATTTAGATAGCATATTATGATTGTTATGTTTCTGTGAATATTAGTAGTATTCTTTGTTGGTTTTTTTTTATGCTGTATTTTCAGGCATCTAGACGTACAATTCCCAAAAGCAAACCATGTAAGAAGAAATCAGCATTAACTCTGTATTGCCACACAGCTGAACAAAAGAGATTGCAGTTATATTCTTAAACTCTTATGAGAACTGTATATAATTATTGACTTTTCAGAGGTAACTACTGTATCCTCACATGCCCACATTCACGATGTAGCTGTATATTGTGCTTCTTTTCAGGCACATCTGTCTAAAACAAATGCATTGATAAACAAAGCAAATAGCATCAGGTATGTGTTAAATGTGCCATGAATTTTTGCTTGACCTTGATCAGTGATGCTGAGTGAATTAAACTAATGACATTTCAAAGATTCTTTGTATGCCATGGCACTGTTAAAAATCAGGATGTTGTTTAAAATAGTTTTAGCAAGACTGGGAAGTCTCGGATTGCTTATAAAGAAACTGCAGCCCAGGGAAGTGTGCTTTGGGTGATTCTTCATGGGCACTAAATGGCATGATTCTCACCTATCCTATCTCATGAAGAATAGCTCTATATAAGCGAATATGTTTCCTCTCTCATTTTTAGTATTGGTAGTAAATTTCCTGGTATAGGAAGGAAGACTTTAAAATTGGAATATTCAGGTTTGATTTAAATGGCTATGTTTTGTTGTAATTTGTTTCTTTCTGTGTGAAAAACTAAAAAAAACCATTTTCTCTTATGAAAGAGTATCTTCTAAATTCATAGTAGCTAGACTTCAAGTAACAGCTCTAAACTCTAATTAACACCTCTTCCAAGAGCAGATGTCAGTTTCAATTCCTATTTTAAAAATTCATTTATCTCTCAAAATGAGGTGCATGGGGAATATTATTGTTGATATTTCTTCACCTGTGTGTCTACATCTTTTAATAATAAGATCCTTCCTGGCTTATGGGAAAACGTGTCCTAAATATGCTTTAGATTTTGCAGGTCTTTGAAGTAGGACATCAGAGAGTTTTGTTTGCAATCAAATTAAGGTGTTTTAATTAAGGAATTAGGAAGCAATTAAGGACGAATTATGAAAATTATCATTGTGTCTTCAAGTGAAGAAATTTTCATTCAACAGTAATATGCATAAAGTCAAAGTCTATTGAGGCTTGAAGGTGAAGGCTAATATTAGCAATTCAGATTTCTTTTAAACTAGCTTTTATATAATAATTCTTTCAATTTCCTTTTTTTTTTTTTAATAAGGCCTTTTGTTAGGCTTTGCCATTTCCCAAGATTGAACAGCTGTCAGAACTAGAAAGGTGTCACCCTACCTTTAGAAATAAGTTCCTGAAAAATAAATCATGGAACTTATTATGCACTTCTTCTAGCAGATCTCAAAGGGTTGTTATACAGCAACAGACAAGCTTTGCTGCAAGTGTAGTTTTGAACCCAGAGCCATTTCTTTCAAGTTTCAAAGAAGTTTTAAACATTCATAGTCAGTAATGCCAGCAAACTGAATGACAGGAAGGTAACTTGAGAGGACGAAGATCTTTTGTGTTCTGAGATAAACCTGTTTGTTTACTGAACCATGAGACGTTGTGGCAGATATCCTAAGATTTTCTGGTACAGTTAGAAACCAGAATTTTGTATGAGATTAAAAGTATGTAGTTTCCTGATTCTTTTGCAGAGTCATCTTGGGAGTTAAATGTAACAATCTTTTTCACCAAGATTCATGTCACTGCTGGTTCACAGCAAAGTGGAACAATTGTACTGTTTTAAAGAAGAAATATAAGGTTAATAAATTAATGCTTGGAAATAAAATGTTCAGGGACAAATCGGAGTTGAATGTATTGATGAGAATCCTAAGTAATACTGCTGAACTCCATAGGGACACCCTTGGGTTAGGGAGAACAGAATTTAGTGGTGTCTACTTAAATTATCCTTTCAAAGATCCCTGTACTTGCTTTTGTGCCTCATGAGCCCAAATCAAGACAGATTTGCTTTCTGCTTTAGAGTATGCTCATAGATGTTTGGCTGCATCCAAAAAGATAAATAAATGCCCACTGGAATGGGTATTCCATGTCCAGAAAGTTTCTTTATTAAGGTTGAGGTAGGCATGAGTAACAACAGTATTTTGAAATAACTGAATTTTCTGTGGTTTTCTTAGGAGCAGTGTGTGTGTTGCCTGTTACCACAGAGGTGAGATGTTGTTGCTGATGCCTGATCCAGCCCCCCACCACAGGGGCTTTCGTGGTATTACTCTGGCATGTTCAGTAGTGACTTGTGCAGAGTGTGGTGACTCGGCACCTGCAGAGCCTCTCCTTGCTCCCAAGCACAGACCACACCACAGCTCCCTGGAGGCACTAGTGAAAACTGGGTGTTTTCAAGCAAAGAGTGACACTGCCCTTTGGGAGTGCGTGAGGGAGAGCAGGATGGTTTTAAATGAGTTGCCATCATGCTGAATGACATTTGAAAATGAGAAGCTGAAAACCCCTCTAGCTTCTGATTTGTGTCATATTCATCCTTCAAGGCAGGCAATGACAAGCTGTTGAGGGATATTAACCCGGTTGCTAATGCCCATGGAGGAGCACAAATGTAAGCATTAATCTTGTTTTGTGGCTTTTGTCAGTGCTGCATAAAGGTACGTGCATTGTGATTGATCTCCAAACCAGAAAGGAAATGTTAATATGTAGCTAGTAGCAGAATAGTCAAAATAAAGACCCATGGGATAATAGAAAATTCTTTGTTCACCTAGGGAAAGATTTACAACTTCCTCAGCCAGTCGAGAACACAACATTATTGTATTGTCAAATTTCAGTAATTTTTGCAGTGATGCATAGGAAATCAGCTGCAAATCATCAGATAGCCTGACAAATTCATTTGGGCCCAGATGCGCTAAATTACTTGGAACACTTTTAGGCACCCTGAGTATAAAATTGCAGTTCTCAAGGCTCTTATTTAGCTCCCCTCTAATGCCAGCAGTGAGTCGAAGTAGTAAGTACCCTTTTGCTGATATTCTTCCTGCTTCTCACATGCTCAGAAGTGCCTTATCCTTGATAGAACTAAGTCTCTATCTTGTGTCCAAACCCCATTATTATCCACAAATGAGATATCTGTCTGCTTTTATGGCCTTTGGGCTTGTTCCAGTTAATTTTCTCAGGCGTGGGTTGTGTGCTGCACAAAAGCTGGCAACAAGAGGCATTATTTTTCAGACCACAGCTTCCATGCATGACAGTGTCCCCAGACTGGCAATATCTGCTGTGCAGCCACAGGTTGGTGGTCACAGCATGTTTCCAGGCTGTGGAGGTCCCCAGCCCTGTGCCTCCTCTGTCTGGAGCATTGAGACTGCTCTCTAGAGCCAAAAGGAGTGAGAAAAGTTGTGCTCAATGAATCTCTCCATCTATCTAAGCCTCTGTAACCCAGTGAAATGGGAGAAAAAACAATCTGAGATATGACATTTAAGCACATTAGTGTGTATCATCCTGGGTCAGACCCTTTAATAGTAGAGCCCGATGTAACTCCTTTGATTTCAGCACACTGAAAAACAATTTAGGGCAGTTTGGGATGGGGGTTTGGGCTACAGAGGTCATCACAGTAATGAAATCCTAGATATCCCCTTGGCTTGTGTTGTCTAGGCTGAGAAAGAGATGATGATTCATAGTGAGTTTGTAGGTGAGGGAGCTATAAGATAGCACAGAGTAAATGTCAGTAAATCAGAAAACATGGATGGCCAAATGGGAGTATAAATGGGAATTCTGTACTTGCTCTCACAGCACATTTGGTGATTTGGCTTTTATTAATTTCAAAACAGTAGTGCAGGTGTCCTGTATTTTATGTGAAATCAAACCAACTATAAACAGAAGGGCAGTGCAAAATCCATAATTGTGCCTCTGTAGGACTTCACATGGATGGACAAATATCCCCTGGCAAAGGATCAGGGCCATAATGGACAAACTTTGCTTTCTGGGAAGTGATTTCCACCTTCCCTCAATCAGGATGATAGATTCACTCAGTAACACCTCTTTGACATTTACTGTCTTAAACTCTACACTTCTGCCTCTGTGACAGAAAATGCATGATGTGATAGCAGAGTCAAATTAATGCAGCTCCCAAGTCCAAACAGAGTCTGATGTCTTCTTTTGTAAAAGCAGGTTGTAATTTTTGTTACCTACCCCTTAATTTTTAACCTATGAACATTTCCCCATTAATTCTATTGTATCAGCTATTATACTGATTAGCTGATTTGCATGCTCTCCCAAGCTGAACTGAAAAGATTCAAGTCTGCAGGTCACATTTATTGGCAGAAGCAATACTCCCAAGGTACATATTTGCTTAATTTTTCATCTTTAAATAGACAGCTGTGCCAAAAAATTAAACACACTTGTCTAAGAGGGAGAGAGGAGTCAGTAAAGGCACTGATGAAGTAACAGTGATTTCAAAATAGCTTCTCATATATTGATTTTTAACTGTTGGAGAGAAATACTGTGATATTTTTGATGATGTTTTGTGAAGAAATGTACATTATTTGTCAAACAAATCTCTACTTAGCTTTTTATGGTAATCCAATCCCTCGGCTTCCAGTGTCTGAGAATTAATTATTTCCAAGAGTTTTAGTTTTCCCCTAAACAACACTATTGGTAGAAAAGAAAAGGGCAGTTTCTAGTTATGGGAAGCAGCACTGAGTCCAGTCTGAATCTGCAGAGATTCCAGCTTGGCCCTGTGGCTTCTGATCCTGGGTCTTGGCTTTCTTTGCCCCAAATTCCTGATCTGCCTCTGTGTCAGGAGCCAGCAGGAGGGGTAACGTGAAGACAAAGGGGGATCATACCTGGGCATGACCAAGGTGCAAGAAAAGGAGAAAGCAAGTGGGATGGGAGTAGAAGTTTGAGAAGCAATAAAGTAAAATTCTTTGTCATTTCCTAAGAATGGGGGAATATACATAACATGGGACTCTTACTGGCTGCCGTCTCACTATGATGATGTTATTCTTCAGCAGTAACAGGATGTCCGCTGATGAAAAGCAACTGTTGCCTAAGAATTGGGGAAAAAAACCAACTCACCAGGCTGATTTAGTAGCGATAAGATATAGAACAGGTCTTTAATGAAGGTCTTCTAGCGCAAGGAGTACAAAAAGGCATGCACAATTTGTGGTCTGATCTGAGAACTACTCGCCCCCAGCTCTGCCCCCCGCATGCCTCCCCAGAAATTGAGTTGGAGGTCCTAAGATGCCTTTCTTCCTCTTCTTCTTCATCTTCCTCTTCTTCACAACACATACGGTCTTTGGAGCTTCTCCAAGGTTCCGGGCTTGAAGGTTCCTTTGATTGTGATGGTATCTTGTTGTTCAAGCCTGAGGTGCATATGTTCTTAAACAGAATATGTTTACTATAGTCCTGCCTTGAAAGGAGCCTAAACAAGCCTAAAGAATTGAGAAAATTCAATATGAAACAGGGGAATAAGGTTTGATGAGTGCTAACTACTATTCTAAAGTGTGACAGACTATACAGCAACATTAAAATCTACAAAAAGCTAAAAATCCTAAAAATTCAAAGGCATCACAACTACCCCTTTAGGTAGGTTATGCTGTTGGAACAGTTGACCTTGCCCTGGTGGTAGACGTGTAGCAAAATGAATACGAAACCAGCAAAAAACTACAACTGGAGTATGTGATGATGCTGGGAGGCAGATTTAACCATTTAAACTGCTATGGGAAGTGTTGTGCCCCCTCCCTCTGAACCCATGTGCAGAGAGAGTATTGGCTGAGCCTAATGCAGGCACCATATGACATGGTTCCCTTCCGAGTACCCCCTTTTCATCTGAAAGAATTACCACAAGCGTTAAGGCATCAGGTGTTCTAAAATGACATGTGTAATGCTTGAGAAATACTTGGGAATCTCAGATACAATTATTTTAGTATCTGGAAGAGAAATTTGTCAGAGAAACCTTCTTCAGATTTGCTGAGAAGCTTTATTGAAGAGGTCTTCATACCATGACAGATCTTCTGTCATGGCATGAAGGAAAAGGGAATGATTGTCCCGCCTAAATACTTTTGAAATCCTAGCAAAAATGCCAGTGGGAGGAAAGGCTGCTTAGCACAAGTTTACCTAACCAAAGTAAGACATTTTTTTAATGCAAACTGCAGGTGTTCCTGCAATGTGATTCCAATTAGTCCAGCTAACTTTCTAACTAATTGGAGGCATCATCACCTCTAAAATGTGCAAGTCAGATACTAAAAGACAACCAACTCTCAATTGCTCTAACATATGGAACTTTAGTGAAAAAAACAAGCACAAATCCTGTGGCAGAAGTGTACAGAGTGGGTAGATAGTCTCTGATATGCTGAAGGGAAATTACTCTGATATTTTCATCAAAATATTATGAAGCTATCACTGAGTGGAAAATTTTGTTACCTGTGGCCTGTGATATGTGAATTTAAAGACATTTTCCTTTAGAAGGAAGAAACGCTGTTCATTGCCTTGCAGTTTTCAAATGGGTCTTCTTTATAAGTCAACATTAAGATGCTGTGAGTGTATGTTTTGTCACTGAATTACAGATCTGTTTTCTGATAAAAGGAGACCACCGTAGGAAAAGAAATAAGTGCCAGTTAGCTCATGCTGAGCTTGTACAATGGTTTTCTTGCATTTGATAGAAGCTAAAATAAAGCAATGAATCCCAAAATGTGTTCACATAAAATGCCACTGTTGTTCAGCTGACTGGGGTTGCTCCTTTTTGGTTTTGATGAAATCCAAAGGAAATGATACATGTGTGTATACCAAACCTTTTGTAGATAAAACAGTATGTCGGACTCAGCATGGAAAAGATTGTAACAATGACGATGACCATGCTTCCCATGACTTTACTATGTCCAGGTTTTTACTCCTGGGCTCTTTGTATAGCAAACAATCATGGAGGAATTCTCCAGGAAACTTTAATTGCTTTTGCTGTCAGACAAATAAGGTGCATCATGATATCATTTTAATCAAAACTACAACATTTAGAAAAAATCAGTTATTGCTAGTTATTGCTTGTATTATTAATATAATGTGAGTTAACTTTTACTTGACCTTCTGTGCAATATTTATCCCCAGATCTGCCATTGGGAAGCTGGGAGTGGACGTATTCGAAGCTGTGTACAGCTATCTCAGGCAAGCGAGACAGCAGAATGCCAGTGAGGAGGAGATCAGGCGATGTTTGGAGAAGCTAGTTGCTAGAGCAAGCGATTGCTTTGAAGTGGATCAGCTTCTGTACTTCGAGGAACAACTACAGGCTTCAGAACCTCATCTTCAGCTATAACAGGTGTGTCAGTAACAGTGCTGGAAATGGCAAGGAGGGGGGAAGGTGCTTAGCTGCCTTCTTCAGGCCTGCAGGCAAGTACAGGTATTTGAAGGAAACTGCTGAAGGTTAATGTAGTACATAAGCATGTAGAAAGGCTCCATTTGAGAATCCAGACTGCAGTGAGAAGTGGGTAAATATGGCACAGATTACAGGGGCAGGAAGAACAATTGTTCGTGACTGTGGAGGGGAGCATTCACCGTTACCCAAGTTCCCTTTTTCTACCACTTAAAGGCAGGCTGTAGCCAGGCACCAGTCCTGCACTCAGAGCATCACTGGCAAAGCTTCCTGTGATAGAATGATGCAGGATTAGACTTCAGCTGCTGTTGATTTCTGTGCTAACTGGTCCTTGTGGCATTTAAACCTCTAGTTTTTGTACTTTGGCAGATTTACCCTTAAACATACATGTATCTATATGGCCACTCAGCCCCTAATTGCCTTGTTATTATTGATTGTTCAAAAGGGCTGCATTTAATCTTTGTGACTTTCAAAGGAACTGTGGAAATACACATATGCTCAACATACACTGAGATAGGTGTATATATTCATAATGGCAGAAAGATGTCTGGTCATACTCTGTACACTGTCTGTAAAAAGACAGACATGTGGCCTGAGCTATAACTGACTTTGTTAGATAAGAATCCTCACTGTGACTTCTGAGACTGTTGAATCAAATTCATTCTACACAGATGGAACAATAAATTGATTTTTTTCTTGCACATTGTTACCGTTAATGTTTTTTCTTAGTGTTTATCCTCCCTTCTTCATATGCATCACATTTCTGCTGGTTTCAATTGTATATCATGCTCTGATTATATACTTGATGTTTTCCTTCTACCTCTTCCTTCTTTATTCTGCATTCCGAGCTCCTTCATCCATCTGTGTAAAAGGCTAAAGGATAACAAAGTGGTACAATCTGTAAAGGAATCTCAAATGAATTGTGGACCAAATTAATTTGAGGCACTGAGCCATTATCATAATCCTTATGTTTCCTGCTTTTCTGCTACAAGTCTTAAAGGACTTGGGAACTGAATTAAATAAATTAAAAGAAATTCATACGAATTTGAAAAAAATATTTCTATTTGACCTAAGATGAGTTATTTACAGCTAGTATTGATACTGGTATCGATGGTCAATTAAGCAGTGCTACTGGCCTATCTTTATGACATGCTTTAAGAGACTCAAAGCAAAAGGCAAGTGGAGTCATCTTGACCTATTTTAGCAGCAACATAAACTGAGGAAGCAAAGGGCATGCCCAGCTATAGATGTGGCACTGTACTTCCAGCTCAAAGTAATAAGAGATTCTGACATGTCTAGTTTCAGCTTTTATTTGTAATACATGGTGTTGCAAACCAGAGGCTAAAATCCACTATGATGGTCACTGAGGTAGGGGCACATTTTTTTATTTCTGTGTGGTGATTCAGATTCCATAGGTGGACAGACAGTTTGAAGTTCAAATTCTCAGTCAAGTTGCAGTCTCTTTCCTATTATTTCTTCTTGTACTCCCCATCCTTCCCAATGGTGTTCCTGTGTACCTGCTTCCATATTTTTTGCACATAACTTTATTTAAGACTATTTAAAAACAGGAGTGCTGAAGTCCAAGATATAGGAAGAATACTTGGATGTTGCAGGGACTGTAAAGTCTGAAAGCAAACAATAAGTTACACATGGTCAGAGGGAGATAATCTTCACTCCTGCGATTACCTCTGGCTGTGATTCAAAGTGATTTCTTACAAAACCTCCAAACCCAGCCTCTATAAGCAGTCAATTCCTTCTTATTAGTGATGAAGGCTTCCTCAGATTTTTCTTTGTGCAGCATGCAAGAAAAAATGCCCACAGAGGAATGGGTCAGGCTCCTTAAGGCAGTCAAGGACTAAGGAGATCATTAAAGTGAAACCTTTAAAACCTGACAAACATGGTTTAGCCATGCAGATTGCCCTCAAGGAAATGGTTGCTTTCTGATGAGCAGTACTTTCTTTCATTTGCTGCACAGGAAAAAGAAATCACAGTGCCTTTTACAGTTACTTCAGTTGCTTTCTGCTCTCTGCAGGGAATGACCTTCAAGGTATGTGAGGATCTGGAGGTTACTGCTTTGCTGGTTATATGCTTTAAACCATACTTTGTTTCAGAGGTTTTTTTGCATCAATTGTGCTACAAATAGCCAATGTAGTATACATATTAAACACAGCAGGAAACTTTTTGTCTTTGAACTGTAGTAAAAGCACAGAAATACACCCCATGGATTTGATGGAAATTCTTACATCACTATTGCTTTGACTTGCAAAATCCCATTGCTGGTGGTCATTAGAAGGAGGAGGATTGTTGGTATTGTGGATCTTCAGTAATAAGAAAGCAACAGAGCTGCTGGAAGTAAATGTGAGGAAATAAACGTAAAGACATTATATGGCTGTGGATAGATCTTCATAAAGGGTTCCATTTTACCTGCATATTTGTATCAAAAGCTTCACGAGCATCAGGCAACCTTGCTGCTTTTTTTATTGATTCTCTTAAAACTGCTACAAACTGTACTGCTTGATGAAGAGATATTGCAAACAACGGAAGCGAGGTGAGTAATTATGTAATGCTTTGAGGTCCTGAACCTGGTAAAAAGGTGCTTGAACTATAAAGGGGAAAAGAACATCTGAGTCTTTTGATAAGTATAACTGTCAACATCTTGTCAACACTTGGATTATGGGGCAGACCAATCATATTTTTCTCAGCAAACAAAAAGTCCTTTCTTAGAGGTGATCGTTCTGCCAGATAATTCCTAGAAGGCATCAGAGTTCCCTCTCTACAGGATGAATTAGAGGTTTCCAGTGTCTGAAAATCCTGCCTGCAGGAAAGGACTATCCTTCCTCCAGGACCCAGAATTGTGACTGCTGCCATGCAATGTGCAGCTCCAAGGTGCCCTCACAGTCAAACAAACCTGCACCCGGCACAGCCAGAGCTCACCCCTGACCACTGCTGGCTCTCCAAGTCCACACGTAACCAGGGTGATGGAGCATCGAGCAGATACGCAGGTGAAAAAAAAAGGTAGGAGTCAGCAAAGTAGCCTTGTGGATAATGCAAAGACTGACCTTTCAGTCTTTGCTATAGGTCGGTTCAGACTGACCTCTCAAACAGGGGATTCATTTGGAGACAGGAACAATAGGTCCATAGGTGTACTCGATTTCATATTTGTTTGTAATATGTGTGCACAACACAGCATAACCTGAAAACTCTTTAGCCTGTCTCCACTGAAAACTATGTTTTTCATTAGAGAAAGGTCCAGCAGAAAGTTTTTTGCAGGTCATTACTGGTAGAAGCAGAAGTCTCATGAAAATACAGTCCCCAGCTGCTGACTTTGCTGATGATCATTGCCATTCAGGAATATGACTGCCTTGATGATAACTCTATCCATATGTGCTGGGTATATGCACATAAGGACAGCTGGTAACAGCAAAGGCAAATGTATTTATGTACAGACTGGTCAGGCATAGAGGGTGGGGAAGGGATGGAGGAGGAAGGAAAGGGTTGTAGGTTCCTTCCACTTACACCTTCTCATATACTTAGTTACCGCACCCAGTCTTATTTCTTTTGTCACTCATTTATGGTTGGGGGAATGAAGGGAGAGTGAATGGTTTTCTGAAGGCCACTGAAGTATCTGAAATGAGACAATGAGTGAAATACTAACAGGAAACCTTGACCTCACTCAAGACCAGTGGTCACACCAAGAGAAGATGCGCAAAGGCTTCTGGTTCCATACATGGGTCTGGTTTTCTTTTATCTGTATCAGGATATGGCCATCATGGCAGGAAAGTAAGTTAGTATTTACAGATAATTTGCCATTTTAGCTCTGTAGACAGGTTTCAGTCTTGAGTTGTTCGTGAATGGTTGATTACAGCCCCTAAATTCCCGTATTCTCATACTGTGCAGGTTTGTCTCTACCTCATCAGTTCAGGAAGCAAAAATCAGGTCATAGGAAAATTTCCAGCAGAAAATTCAATAGAGGAAAACAGACATTTAGTCAGTTGGATTAACAGTACACCTCTTGGGTGAATATTTTCCATTCCACTTGATGACACCTGGCCAGGGATTCCCAATGTTTTGCAATGTACCAGAAATGCACACAGTATGAGTATCATCCCACAGATGAAATGGGCTCAGTTTTGTTGTAATTTTTACTACTGGGTAGCTGTAATCAAAGTACAAAGGCAGTAGTGTGCAAACAATAAGAAGAAAATACCCCTGAATTAAAATGGCAAATGGAAGGGGAGAAGATTATTCCTTTCTACTAATTAACTCTCCTATATATTGATATATTTTAAGATTTAGAATCTGCAGTCTGTCTTAGGAAGCCTGGGAATGTTGTACCTATGTATATGTATCTACATAAAAAAATGAATTGTGATTGTATCATGAACTGTCTGTCAATCTATCAATCATCTCTCTACATCTACACATGCACACACAGGCATGTATATATACATATGGGTTTGTATCTATCCTTATCCACAGCATGTCAACAAACCTTCAAGAATATTTTTTCTCTCTTGATAAACAAAATATCTGCCAATTGCTCTGAAAAATTCTTACAAGCAGGTAAAAATACACGGCTGAATGCTCCTTGGGTTAAAAAAAACCCAAACGTTGTGATCAGCTACTGTACCAGGGGCTGTACAAAACAGCCCCAAGGCAATCCCAGATTCCCAGGCCTCCCAGCTGAAGTGTCCAGCAGGAAGAAGACTGGATGATGGTTCAGAGAAGTAGCCTGAGCATATGTAGCAAAGTGCAACAGACAGCCTAAAAAGGGTAGCACTCCTCTTGCTCCTTGCCTGACACTGCACCAGGCACTCAGCAGTGGCTTTCAGCTACTGGGGTAAGGCAAGGTATAAAGAACAATGCAATGTTGTGAAATGGATCTTCATACAGAAAACCATTATTTAATGAAATATGACTCTGTGACAGGGCACATAAGTGTGCAGGTGATGGATTATCGACGAGGTGATTCTGTGCCAGAGCTTTATGCCCTGGAGGTGACTGAGTGCTATGAACAAGCTGGGAATCTGTGAATTGCTCTCCTACCTCCATTGTCATCTGTTGACCCCTCAGAGTCTGCCTTATTGTACCATGGAATGCAGATATTCCCTTGGGCTGTGTTATATCCTCTCAGCATCTCTAATATGAGTTCTATTTCAGTTTTTTTTCATATAGAAGCCTCTTTCTGGTGGAGGCTGCTCTATTGATATGCATCTATAAAGGGTCAGCAGTGGAGGGGTAGTCTTAAATAATGCATTGGAGTTTGCTCCCTCTGCTCTCACTGAGTTCCTGGGAAATACTCTTTAGAACTGCTGTGAAGTCTTCCTAGCTTGAACTGTCTCAGTTGTCTTTTCTTGTCCTCCTTCCTCCCCAGCTCCTCAAGGACAGAAAGCAAAGCAAACTCAGGGTGCTCAGAGTGTGCAGAACAGGTGCTGTTTAATGTCCAGAGGCAATCCTTTTAATCAAGAGAAGCAGCTTCTCTTGTTTTATAAAACAGTTTTTGAGTGGGAGCATTATTTTATTGATGCCTTTATGCATCTGACAATCAGTGCCGTACTTTTGCCATCCTGTCTGTGCCAATGAGTTGTTTTTTTTCCCACCTCAAAATGAAGCCTGCTCATTTCAAATGCTGTTTTAGAGTTTGGAAGAGCTTGGCTCCTGATGCTGACAATGAATGCTCCTGACTCCCTAGAGCCCTAATTTTGCCAGTTACTCATGCTTGTCCTTCTACAAGCTGTCTTTGCAACTGGGGGCATTGTTTCTGCGACGGGTATTCTAAACAAGAGTAAACAAGGGTGTTGAAATGGTCCTTCTATGGCCTGAAAGGACAGGAATCACTGCCAGGTTGTATCGGTCCCAGCCAGAGAGCACAGCAGGAGCAGGGGCAGCCCAGGGCTGCCCCAAGGCTGAGCATTTCCCTGGTGCTGCTGTAGGGGCCCCTCGGGTTTGCTGCCTCCGAGGTTGGCGAGTGTCCAGGAGGCAGAGGAGCAGCTGTGCCTGGGCCGGGAGACTTAGGGACCCTCTGGATTCATATTCACATCGTACTTGCTGTTTTGAGCTAATACTGCGGAGAGGAGAGTCACAGAGCACGAGGAAACTAACCCTCGTGAAGACAATGAGTCTTCAGGTTACCTAATGACTACTTAATGAGTGTCTAAGCACTGCACCGTTATTGAATTTTAATTGCCTTCTTTCTGGCTTTGTGCTATAGAATGAAAAAGGAGCAAACACTAAATGTAATGAGGGTAGATGATTAAAAAGTAATACCTAAGAGACACGCGAGCATTTGTGGAAAAGACCACAAGAATAATGGAACGAGAGGAAGCAGCACTGCTGTGTGTCTGCCACCTCTTTGGATAAAAAGTATATTTTTACAGTTGTTAAAAATTGAAGTTGTTTTCACCATGATCTAGCAGAAAAACAGGTGTATCAGTGAGGTAATTAAAGCTATACTTGATGAAGTACTGGTTAATTACCGATGTATGGAAAATCCAATCCACACCACGGGGTCAGCACAACTGGCTTTTCAGAGGTCACTCTTTAGCACTGTGCCCTTAACGATGTCTGCCTAGATTATTTTCAATTGTATTGAATGAACATGCATTACTTTGAGCAGTCCACAGCAAAAAGGCCCAAATGAAAGGAGACCAGATGAGCCCTAAATCCAGTAAGCATTCAAACATTTGCTTAGCTGCGAATGCCAGTCCCACTGCTGCACAATTGCCAGGGGAGCAGGGAGCACTGAGCTGTAGGACAGAGCAAAACACAGCACAGGGACTTTTTACTCATGAAAGAGATAGGTCTTCAGAGCTTGAAGCCCCTGCTTTGAAGCAACAGGCATTCAGAAGTCTGAGAAGACCTCCAGCCACTGGAGGTCTTGACAGTGCCTTAGCCTTGTGGTCCAATCAGTTGAACTAAAACAATACAGATTTATATAATCAAAAGAGAAATGTCAGTTAAATGTACATTGATTAATCAGGGTCCTACAAAAAAAGTTTGACCTCTCCTTTTAAATTTGTTTTGTGCATTCATAATTTGACTAAATGTAATATACAGTCAGGTCCTGGAGAGCAGGCAACCCTTCTCAGGTGGGTTAGCTCCCTTTGGCCATCTCACCTGCCTAGGCTGCAGGGACTTGCATCATGGGCTGATTTTTTCTCCCCTCTAAAAAGCTGCTGTGTTTGATGGAGTGACCGTGGGAACTCTTCAGTGAGCAGCACTGGTGGGAGCAGATGCATTGGTAATTAGTTCCTTCTTAATGCCAGAAAAACCATCTAGAGTAGCACTTGCCCATGAATCAAAAGAAGTCCCCATAAAGATAAATGGCAGAAAATGTGGTTATGGGGAGACACTCCCTTAATTTCACTCTTTTCAGCTCTGAAGGGTGTGCATTTGTGGGATATTTTAACTTGAACCACCAGAAAACTGTAGCCAGGTGTTGATGCCTCTAATTTTACCCTTTTGTTTCTCTCTTTCCATGTCACACCTTTTGTCACCAGATACTACTTTGACAGGTCTCTCTTGTGCAACTTCTCTTTAGGCTTCTGCTCTGTTGGAGTTTTAGGTAACTCTTTTATGCTCCAATGTTTTCTTTCTTTCTTTCTTTCTTTCTTTCTTTCTTTCTTTCTTTCTTTCTTTCTTTCTTTCTTTCTTTCTTTCTTTCTTTCTTTCTTTCTTTCTTTCTTTCTCTTTCTTTCTTCTCCTCTTCTTTCTTTCTCTCTCTCTCTCTCTCTCTCTCTCTCTCTCTCTTTCTTTCTTTCTTTCTTTCTTTCTTTCTTTCTTTCTTTCTTCCTTTCTTCCTTTCTTCCTTTCTTCCTTTCTTTCCTTTCTTTCTTTCCTTTCTTTCCTTTCTTTCCCAAACTTCTGACAGGCATAAGGCTTATAAGCACAATTATTCTGACATTTTGGATGAATTGTTACACTTTCTATTTATTTATTAGCAGCCTCCTCTTAATAGACACCAGAACTGTATTTCTGTCACATCTCTTCCTTTTGCTTTTCTTCCATTTTGTAAGAGCTGAGCTTTTCCTTTATGCTTTCCAGGTGTTCCCTACATTTTAAATTAGTTTTGATCTTTTGAAATAATTACAAACAAGATTCTTCCTAGGGATTGTGAGAAATATCTCTAATTAAAATTTAGAAGACAGCCAAATAAAGTGAAACAAGGAACTTTATTAACAGCATGCTGGGTGCACCAAACTCATGACCCAGTTCGAGCACACTGGACCGAGAGAGATGAGCCCTTTTAAGACCCTGCAATTAGCATAACCACTCCCTTGCTCCTCCCATGACAGCCCTTGCTCTTTTATTCCTTAAAAGGCAATCTTTGCTTTCTGGTGCAGCCCGTTGGTTGTCCTCATCCATCTATCAGGTTGTTTCCCTACCCCAGGCCGCATGGTTCCCTGGCAGTGAGCCCAGGTTGGTCTCACCCCCTTACATTCTTCCTGGCTCTCCTTCTCACTGTAACAGTAAGCAGGCAGAACTATAAGCAGCAATAGGCAACCCCAAGCAGAACTGTATGTAGCAGCAGGTAGGCAGCAGCAATAAGCAACTTCAAGCAGAACCACAAGCAGTCCTCCAGTCCTCGACCACACATTGGCTCCTCAATCTTTCAAACAAAATGACCTCCAGGTATCTCAACACGAGGTAACCATGGAAATCCCTGCTTGTAATAAAACCACCTTATTTATTTCCCACAATCTCCCCTTTTTCTTTTCTTCATGGTTTTATTGCAAGCTCAACATTAGATGTTTTCATTGTCCTTTCGAGATCGCTCCCATTCAGCTAGCCTCTCCAATGCTTTGGTCTTGTTTTTTCCTTGCTCAGAGTCGGGGCGTAGGACCGTGATCTTCCGCGTCTCAAGGTTCCCAGTCGTAGCGTCCTTTGGATCCATTGGTGTGGTGGTCAGGTGCATTCTTTGAACTACACTCAGTATTAATCTTATAAAACATGGAATTAAACAAGGCAGAAATGACAGTCCAGCCAAGGTACACAAGAGAAGAAGCCCAGCTGTTTCCACCATGTTTTCCTGAATGGATTAGCCCACCACCCCTCGTGTACTGGTTTATGGGCTATTTTCTGGACATTAGTTACTGTATTTGTTATTGCTTCTCCATTATCATCTATTTGCAAACAACAGTTTGAATATTAAATTTACCACACACCTCTCCTTCTTCTGCCAAGAGGTAGTCTAGCACCAGCCGATTCTGGCACATGGCTGCTCTGCTCAGGGTTTGCTGGCGGGTCAGTAACCCCAAGCCTTGTGTAGTGTGATTGCTAATTATTTCAATTACTACTTGCAATTGTATTATTCGGTTAAGCATGTGAATAGGAGTTTGATAACTGCAGCTCCCATCATATGCCCATGTACTCAGGCCATGTGTCTCTATAATTCTTTGGGGAGACCATTCATCTTTTTCTCATTCCCGAGTTCTCCCAATTGTCCTCCTTTCCAGGTTTACATCTTCATACAGTGGAACTCCTAGTTTATTCCCCTTCTCTAAAGATAACAAGAAAAATTCAGGTTGTATTAACCCTAGGGCACAGTATCCTGTCCATGTTCCTGGGAGAAAAGTATATGCTCTTTTCCCACATATCCAGAAAAGCCCATCCAGTGCTTTCCAAAATTCTTTGGAGATACGATCTATGTTCTCCCAGAATTTTGAAATTTCACTAATCCCTGAAAAAGGATTTATTTTTGTTCTGTTGCATTTGTACAGTTTCCAGCTTCCTATCCATCTACAGTCAGAAGTGGGGTTTTTTTTCAGTTCAATAAGTCTTGGGAGCTCGGGGAACATATTTACCAGTAACTGAGTTTGTACTTAAGATTCTTTTACAGGAGGATCTCCAACTGATTGTGAAAAAGGGGCTCCTATTCTTTGCAAACAATCTAGTCCAATTGTTGTAAAACTCAATACCCATCCTTCTGGCTGACTTATTTTGCTGTTAGTAAAGGTATAATTCCATTTAAGTATTTCTTTCATGCCTAGGGCAGTACCATTCCAAGGCCACTCTTCGATCATTAGGGGTCCCCCACAAACCCAACAATGAGTAAGGTTAAACTCAATTACTATTTTTTCTGCTAAAATAATAAATAAATTTTATCTTACCAAAGGGAATTCCAAGTCTTTGATTAATTTTTCCTTCAGGTCCAGATATAAATTATTCAACGGTGTTTTATTCTGCTGTACTTTCTGTTTGCTATTGGTAACAACTTCTTCCTTTATTAAATCCTGTCCTTCTTCTTTGCATGAAAAATCCCAACAAATCACTCTTCACCTTCTGGACAGTCTGACCCTAATCTGGTTCCTGTCAGTCCCAAGTTTGTTGCCACCCAGTACTGCTTATAGCCTTCCACACAAGTTTCTCATTCATCTTTACTGTAACATGCTTTGTTCACATATTTGTGTGCCCTAAAGGTCTGTATTACACTTTCTTTATAATAAGCATCATGATAACATTTTGGACAGTCGCTCTCAACAGTAATAATCATCAGCTGTAACACTATTATAGTGAGCAGAGGTGCAGTATGACATGTGCCTCCACTCCCCATGCCTATTGGTTTGCAGCCAACAGCGGGGTAAAAGATCTTCTTTGTGGCAGGTTCAGAGGCCAACCCGGTCTTGCCCTCTACTATATCCTCTTTAATGATACTGAAGGCTGGTGAGAGCTATTAGATTCCTTGCTTGCATAAACTTTCTTATGCGACAACAGTAATATTTAGTTCACAATGCTTTATATAAAGAGGTAATGTACTCACAGTTACTACACTCTAATCCAACTGTGAGATGTAAGCCTATCCCTTGTGTTCATATCTTGTTCTCACAGCTGAGCTCGTACCTACTTTACCAATTTTTTCATTGGTGACCCTTCCCATGAACCAGAGATCCCACGTTGTTCCACAGCAAGAAGATGTCTTTCTGTAATGTTCTTCTTTCTTGAATTCTGTAAGAAATTTATTTTCAAGTTATTTTTATCTTGGGGAACTCTCTTTGGCATTCTCATTTAGGGACAGCAGGAAGAGGCATTATTGGTCTTTTGACTCTTGCACTATGAGTCCACCCTTTTTCTATTGTTCTTATTGCTGTCTCAGTAGTTAATATTACCCAGTAAGGTGTCTCTCACTCTGGTTTTAGTGACTCCTCTTTCCAAGTTTTTATTAGGACCCAGTCCTCTGCAGAAATGTGTTTTTATTTCTAATTTCATAGTTTGAGGCAGTAATCCCCGTTGTCTAAGATTTTCTAGTCTTTTTACTATCACCATAATATACTCCTTGAGGTGCTTATCACCCACTTCTAGAGTAGGGGTCTTACTACTATTTTTGTGGCATGTGGGATAAGGTAGCCTAAATAATATCTCATATGCAGATAAATTCAAATCTCTTCTGGGAGCTGTTCTGATTGGAAAAAGGGCCAGAGGCAAACATTTGGTCCAGGGGAGTTCTGTTTCCAATGTTAATTTAATGATTGTTCACTTTAAAGTCTGATTCATACGTTCCACCCTCCCTGAACTCTGTGGATGCCGTGGAGCGTGATACTGCCAATTTATTTGTAAAGCTTCGCATATCAGTTTTAAGAGCTTTGAAGTGAACTGTGATCCCCGATCAGAGTCAATGGCCTCAGGCACCCCGAACCCAGGGATCATTTGTTACAATAACACTCCAGCTGCACCCCGCACAGCAGCTTCCAAGACTGGGAGTGCCTCCACCCAGCGAGCGAGGTGATCTACAGTCACAAGGAGATATTTCCGTCTCTGCACCAGAGGCAATCCTGCCTTGTAATAAAACCGCCTTATTTATTTCCCACAGGATGAAAGGCGAGCATCAAGCAACAGTTCAAGGCAAAAATACTGTTCTGGCTAAAGAGACTGTGCAAAGCAAAACATCAGAGAGACAAGACAGAAAAAAGCAAGTTTTTCAGCTACCAAAAGAAGGAAAAGGTTTTCACAATTCTTGATGTGAAACAAAATATCTGGAATGTTGTAAGGAAAATCAGAGGCATCATTTAGGCATTATTCTTACAAAATAAACCTAAAGTATTTTAGTATTATGAGCACCTGAATCTAATGCTTTGCCATCAAAACACCTTTTTTTTATTACTGGTTTATATGCAGAAGAAACAGGAGAAAGATCATCCCATTATTGTCATCTAAGAAATCACACATTTTTTTCATCTTATTAATCTAAGTTTGGCAGCAAAAAATATAAGAGACTAAAAGCCTGGACAGATGACTTTGGAGAAAGACATTTTTCTTCATGATTTATGTATTTTTTCTAGAAAAGTAAAAAGAATTTGAAAATGTCTAAAGTGTGAGCTGCATCAGCTGATTGTGTGAAAATGAATTTCAATCAAGCAGGCTTTGATTTTTCAGAGGAAGAAGCACGCTTTCAGTATACTCATTTGCAATCAAAAAGCCTAGACAGATTTGACTTTTTTTTACAGCAACAGATTTAGGGATTTGCAGAACCTGAGTATGTGTTGACTTAATGACAATTCCCAAGAATTATAATGAGTGGCATTCTCACACCTATGAACATTTCCATTTCTACACAGCAGAGCACCAGCTCATTTAAAGCTGCTCAGGAGCAGGAAGAAATTATTCTTTGTACAGTCACTAACTAGAAGAGCCACAAACCTCCTTGTGTGGACATCTTAGGTCCATGGTGATGGAACCTTGTAGGGATGAGTAGCAATAGGATCATAGGCCAAAAGCAGAGCCTCAGTCCCATCTCCACCTGTAAGAACTGCAGGTGCTATGGTCAGGCCTCACACGGCAGCACATGATCCTTTTTCTGCCAGGATGTCTCATTGCAGAGTCAGTGAAAGGAGGTGATCAAGGGAAATATGCTCCCAAGGGTGCAGATGGTGTGATTTTGTTGGATCACAGATCAAGGACAGTCAAGCACACAGTTCAGATGGTGAGGAGGGAGTGGACCACTGCCTGACAGCCCTGAGGCAGTCTATGTAGCCCAGCACCCTGGTCCACAGCCATCCCAGCAGTTTTCAGGCTTTTTCCAAGGGGTAAAGCCTCAATGCTGGTGCTACTTGTGTAAAAGGAACCTACGTGACTGCTGTATGGTGCCTGCCATTCCCAGCTTCTCACATCTGTCCATAATTCCAACAAGACAACGGAGTCTTGTACAAACGAAAGCAAAGCAAGTATGGAGATGTGAAGGGTTATTGTTGCTGCTTAGTGCTAATGGCTTCTGTGTTATTGTAGCCATTTGTCCCCATTCCTTTGCCTTTGTCATATCCTTCTCAGAGATACAACTTACTGTCACCAAAGACAGGAAGCAATTTACCAGTGCTGCTCCCTAAGCACAGGTTGCTAATTATAGACCAGGAGCAGGCAGAAGGAGCCAGGTACATTATGAATCTGTTTTGATTAATGAGCGAGCAGCTAGGCAGAGGGTTTCCAATTATGTTCTGTATGTTGGCAGCTTATTTGCTTGTATCCTGGCTCCACATTCAGGAACCAATACAGCAGTCCTGCTGGGTAGATACGTGCTCCCAGTGGGAACTGGACTTGTTTTGATTATCCTGCAGGTATGGAGATCTTAAAGCAGCACACCATGTGCTCAAATGCCATGTGCCATTGCCCACCCAATGTAGACTTTAAATGTCCATTTAAACCCACTAGCCTCAGCACTCACTGTGGAAACAAGATGAAAACTTATTTGGTGGTGAGGTGAGCTCTAGGCATTTATTGTCAAAAAGAGTTCTTGCACTTGGATTTATTTCTACTTTTCTTTCCCTGCAGAAGTTTCTGGCTGTCCAGGCAGAGCAGTGACTTGTCAGTCACTGCTTTTGGTCATGCCACTCCTCTGTTTGGTGGGTTGTGATGGGTTGGGTGGGAAGAAATTCCACTTGGGCCATGCAGCCCTTCCTGGACTTAGTAGATGGTTATGTTTCCAAGAATGATGTGGATAAAGATGTATTTGGAAACTGTTTCTGGGAATGGGATGCATGAAGAGAGATACAGAAATTCCAGATGAGCAGAGGATAAAGAGGGGAAGGGGCAAAATGCCTTGAAGGGAACCATAGACCTCAAACCCATCCTGGTAAATGAGGACAAATACCTCCCTAGAGCAGGTAGGAAGCCCTGAAAGAGAAACACATATTTGAAGAGGGAAGAGAGTGCTGCTGTGTGGGTATATGTCACTGTTTTTGTCTCTTTCAAACAAAAGAGCAATCAAGTCTTTTGAGTACCAATAACACCATAAACATGCCAGCCTCAGTAAATTCAGATAGGGCTGACATGGCTGACCTCATGTTTCTGATAGCTGCCGTACCTTAAGTCATCTGATTTCATCCAGAGAAGGGCACAGGGAAGTACTGGAGAGAGAGAGGGTTCTTCCTCATGCTACCCAGCAAATCAAATGTGAATAAGAGATTTCACAATGTCAGGCCTTCTTTAATATCTGAATATTGTGTCTGAGTTTAATATCTAAATGTGTCTGAGTTTACAACTGGGTCTGATGAGTTTAATATCAGCCATCAAATAATGGAACAGACTGCCTGAATTCCCTTCCCGGGATAATAAGATATACTGAAGTAGGGATGATTCTTTTCATGTTAGCAAGCCAAGTGTCTTTCATTGTGTTGGCATCATGAGCAGTTTGAACTGAACTCATAATAAAGCCCTTGATCTGGCAGCAGGCTGACTGTAGGCTGTTTGAATTTCTCCTTTGTTTTAAGGTTTACCAGTGTGAGGATGAACCTTGTGTTCTTCAGCAAATGGTTGTCAATGAAATATCAGCTCCTTCATTAAGGGAAATTAGGAAAAAGGTTCCATAGATAAACAGTGTGCTCTGAGATGTCATTCTTGTTAAATAAGTTTTACCCAGAGGCTGAATTACCAGTGGTGTACCTGCTTGGCAGTAGAACTATTTCGAAGGGGTGTAGAGGTGAAAAAACATGTTATGACAGGTGGCCAGGACAAATGAACAAGAAGTGAGGAGGCAGGAGAGCAAAGCAGCAGGATACATCAGCACAAGTGAGCTCAGAGGCACCGTTTGTGTCTCAGAGAAGCGCTGAATTGGTATTGCATGAGAGAAATAAGCACACAAGGTTGAAGAGGGGGAGTTGGGAGAGGGATGTTTGCAATACAGAAAGTCAAAAGGTGCTGGCTGGAGAATCAGACAAAGGTCACTGCTCTCATCAATAAGAGAGAAGGTAAGAATGTGAGGTGGTAAGGCAGGAATTATGCTAAACTCAAGAACTCTGGAGAATGAGGTTGCAGTCTCATGTGCTTTATGAGTTTGATAGGCCAAGAGATGCAGAGTAAGTTCCTCAGTTACTGTGTCTGGGTGTCATCATGGCCAGGCTTCGCGAACGAAGATTTGGGAAAGGCTCTATCCACATTTGTTACAAGCACACTGGTGGCTAATAAGGCCAATACGAGACAGACATGTCCGATTGCAAAAGGCACAGCAGAAGGACTCCTTAGGTGGTATATTCTGCAAGACATGGTTCTTTCTGTGCTGTCTTTTCTCCTCGAGTGATCCTGCGTGTGTTCTCAAAGGAAGCAGCAGCGTTATAGATGGTGTGTCTCCAGACCTCCCGATTTGAGGCCAGAGTAGACCAGTTATGATGATCAATATGTCCAAGGCTGAGATGTTGTTTCAGGGAGTCCTTGTAACTTTTCTTCAGGGCTCCTCTCTTGTGGCAGCTGGTGGCAAGTTCACCATAAAGCAAGATCTTAGGGAAACGGTGGTCCTTCATCCTGGAGACGTGCCCTGCCCATCGCAGCTGAGTTCTCAGTAACATGGCCTCAATACTTGTGACTGCTGCTTGTTCTAGAACAGATATATCAGTCACATAATCTGACCAGTGGATGTTTGGGATTGTACGGAGGCAGCGTTGATGGAAGCGTTCTAGGAGACGTAGGTGGTGGCGGTAGATGACCCATGATTTTGATCCATATAAAAGAGTGGACAGCACTATGGCTCTGTAAACACTGATCTTGGTACTTTTCTTCAGGAGTTTATTACACCATAGTCTTTTATGGAGTTTTCCAAAAGCACTGTATGTCTTTGCTAACCTGTTTTCTATCTCTCCGTCAATCTTACCATCCAAGGAGATGAGGCTACCCAGGTAATTAAACTGTTGGACTGATTTGAGCTCTGATTGGCCAATGGTGATACGGGGATGATGGAAGACTTCCTGAGGTGCAGGCTGATAGAGAACTTCTGTCTTCTTCAAGCTGACTTCCAGCCCAAGGAGCTCAACAGTGTCTGCAAAGCAGGATGTTAAACGCTGCAGAGCTGCTTCTGTGTGGGCAACAAGGGTGGTGTCATCAGCATAAAGCAGCTCCCAGACAAGATGATTTAAGGTCTTAGCGTGGGCCTTCAGTCGCCTTAGGTTGAATAGGCTTCCATCAGTACGATATCGAATGTAGATACCATCCTGATCATCGAGGTCTGCAGTGGCCCTTTGGAGCATCATGCTGAAAAAGATTGTGAATAGGGTTGATGCGAGAACGCAGCCTTGTTTCACACCATTGGTTATTAGAAAGGGCTCAGAAAGTGCATCACCATATCTGACTTGGCCGTGCTGATCCTCGTGAAGTGAGATGATCATTTTAAGGAACTTGGGGGGACAACCTAAACGTTCCAAAATCTACCAGAGACCTTTTCTGCTCACAGTATCGAAAGCCTTGGTGAGATCAACAAAGGTTACATAGAGACCTTTGTTCTGTTCCCTACACTTCTCTTACAGTTGTCTGAGAACAAATACCATGTCTGTGGTACTCCTGTTGGCTCTGAAACCACATTGGCTTTCAGGTATAATTCCTTCTGTACAGTACAACTAATTACATGCATGGTTTGACTCAGACAGACTCACACCTATTGTGTTTGCCTGCTGACCCGTGGGTAGCTCTGTTCAGTGTTCAATATCTACTCAGCTGATTCCCTCAGTGAGGGATTTTGTTTACCACTTGAAAGTTCTTGTCAAGACTCTGTATATTGTTTGAATTAGGCTCACAGTATGGCTCGCTGGCAACTGAGGGGCAGAGCACTCTCAACATCATTTTGTAGTCTGTGGGTTTACCACAGTGACCACCCAGTTCAGCAGCTCTCAAAATGGGGAACAAAGGGAGCTTCTTCCTAAGTCTGGTTCAGGGATGAAGGGAATATGCAAGCTTCCAGGATATTGGGGGAATGCAGTTTTGTGGTGACCAAAGAAGATGACTAGGCAGAGAAGGGACTGGCAAAGGAAGCCCCATATGAAGGTAGGGTCAGCAGTGTCTGGGAACAAGCAGACATTTTCATTCTGAACCAGAGATGAATTTGTAGTACTCCCCTGGCTCCTATCACTGCGAGTCTCAAAACCTCAGGTCTAATTTCTATTCCCACTGAGATGACCCCGTGTTAATGATTTGCTGAGATCCTACAGAAATCACAGGGTATGGTACTGAGGAGCACAAACAAATGACAAGTTTACAGTATCACTAAAGCCCTGTTAAGTGGCTTATAGACTGCTTAGCTAACAGCTCAAAAACTAGCTATCAGTGGGGAATTTTCATCCAAATGTGGGGTTTTTTTCTAGTGGGGTTTGCAAGTGTTGATGTGAGGCCAACACCATGCTATGTTTCCGTCAGAAATCTGAAATTGAATATAATTGCCCTGCTGACAAAACATGATGGTGCAGAAAAGATCTACAAGGATGTTCAAGTACATATAATGAGATGTGTAGCTTGGTTTAACAAAGATGGAAGGTTAATAGATGACTTGTTTTTCCTTATATTTGGGAAAATACCAAGTACCAAAAACTCTCATATCTTGAGATAAAACATGTAACAAAACCTACAGCTGGCAAGGTCTCCAGACATGTTCAGGTTGATAAATTTAATCATGAGGGCCAGAGAAGAGGTTGATTCTAAGCCTCTGGTGGTATGAAAATCAAAAACTGGAAGACAGGCTCTAACCCTGCACTGAGTATGAACAGTGGCAGCTACGAAGTTCAAGTCACTTGGTTCAGAGCAGAGCTCAGTAGGTGAAATAGAAGAATCTGTACAGGATAACCTGTATATCACCGCAGTGGCCTGTAGAAGCCTTCCTGGCTTTCCAAGCAGCTCTGCAGGTATGTTTTTTATGCAGCAGTACAAGTAAGAAGCAGTTATTTTTATCATTAGGGTCTTTTCTGTGTTTGAAAGTGCCTGAGTGGATGTTAGCTGATTGGAGAGGTGTATATTTCACTGAGGAACATCCAACTGAGAGTGCCAACCATATCTATTTTGTTCTTACAAGCAAAAAGATGCAGACTGACTGTCTTTCTGAATTCTACTACAGTGCCTTTTAGGTAATGGGGAGAAAAAAAACGTTCAGACGTGTTAGCATATCTGATTGCAAAACTAGAAATCAGAGTCTTCTCTAGTTTCAGTGCATTTGCTTCTGAAAAACTGATGGCATTTCAATCACAGTGCACCAAAATATGAAACATTACCATTATTCAGTTAGAAATAACTTGCTGCTGCTCCTGTCTGTTTAGTCTTCTCCCACTCAGCTCATGTCATTCAGAGAAGGACTTCCATTGAAAGGAGGAGATGCTTCATAGGCTTGCCAGATTGCTGTTTAATTGGCTTCATTCCCTAGAGATTAAGACTCAGAAGAAGTTTTCAAAGTTGAAATGACAGTGGTGCAAGAAATGGTTTTCTCCTTCACTTTAGCATCCCTGTGTGCAAATCCCCTCCCTTGGGAAGCCACATGCTGAAGAGCATTCAAGCCTCAACTCAAGTCAGGAAGGGAGGGTATGCAGAGGTGACAGCATGTGAAAATGTGCTTCCACAGAGATGCAGATACTCTGGAGAAGAGCGATTCCCAGGTGGGCCAAGAGATATGTCTGAGTTTATGCAGAACCGAGAAGAGAGGCAGGTAGGTCTCAGTTGGGTAAATGCAGAAAGAACTCTTGAGTAGCTGCCCACTGACAAGCTGTCAGAGAGAGCGTCCCCTTGCTAACTACAGTATCTCTAGTATCTGCACACTTTGCATGACTCAGACTTTGAAAAGCATTTCAAAGCCACTAACCTGATTCAGATATGCAGTTCTTATTACTTTATTATTACTTCTTTTAATTATCTGCTTAAATTAATTTATATTAATTGATTAGATTGAGCCTATTCAGATTGAGATAGTGTTTCTTCTGATGTGATTCAGATTTCAGATTCAGTTTCTTTTGATGAAGTTCCAGTGATTCTGACCAACTGCTATCTACAATTGTTGTTGGCTCCTTACAGAAGCAATGGAGGAAGGAGGGAACATCCACTGTGGAGGCCAAAATAGTTATTTATAATAGCTTGCCCACTGCTCATGGGCAAGCTGAAAAACTCTGACTAAATCCAAAATGCATAGCTATTCCTTGAGACAAGGTTTTGACTAGATTCTGGGAGATGAAATTGTTACTAACCCCTAACACCAGTTGAGCATCTCCTGAAGCCAGGCATGAAGGCTACCAGATCAAAGAGGTAGGACATAGGGATATGTGGAAAGTGAACAGTGCCTGGAAATTATACCTTAAGCATTGCAAACATTTGTTGTCTATGTGTACATCAGCCTACGGACCAGGCAATTTGTCTGTTACCTGTCCATTCTTTAACTATGGATATTTCAGCCCCTTCTCAGCTCCGTGTTCTATTCCGGAGAATGGCAATAGGCATTTTTTCCTGACTGACTGAGCAAAGAGGCTCTTTGTAGTATAAATCCTGCAGACACCCCTCCCCACACTAATACCTGGGTTTCAGGCAGCACATTTACAACTTCCTCTGCGAAAAGCAAAATCATTCAAGAAAGGAAGTGGTCGACCCAACAGATTATCTACTGCCCCCTTCCATTTCAGACCACAGAACTGGAAAGTTCTGATTCTTGTTATTTATTCTTTCGCTTTATTTTCATGGAAAGCATAAGCCATGGTGGAAAGAAATGTAGTTACAGCTTCATCTGGGTGACACTGCAGACCAGATAGGATAGGAAACTGAGAGCACTGCAACACCAGCACTGCTTGAGTGCCACATTGCTCACAGACCCCAGGAAAGACTTATTGAGGTATTGACATGAATATACTGTAGATGCAGCTGCTTTTTGCTACAGGTATATTGGAACAACTCTATAAATGGCTACACTTCACTGCTGATACTTTCACTTGTCCCACAGAGGTGTAGCATTCACAGTACAGTGTCTTCCAAAATCTGTCTAGATTATCCAGAATTAGCCAAATCATATCTATTTCAGGATACTTAGTGCTCTCTCAGCAGTCTTGCTTGGATGGCAGTGCATACTCTAGCTCTCATGGTCTTATTCCAGTAGATAGACAAATGCATTGCTGAGCACACCCAGTAGGCAGAAGGTCTGCTTTCCATAGCTATGCTCATGAGCTCTGTGCAACTCCTTCTTCTAGCTGAGTAATGGGTGACTGGAAAGGACACTTGAAAAACAGCTACATAAAATCCTGGTAAGTTAAAGGAAGCTTTAACAAGCCTATAGGACCTTCTGCTTGGATTTGGCCAGTTTGGCAGGGGACACGCTGTGGGTCTGGTCTCCAGGAAACAGCAACATATTTGAAGCTTCTCACACTGCTCCATAAAGAAATAAGCAATCTTTAAGGGTGACAGCTTACAAAAGATTTACTGCTGGATTCCAGACCTCGGTATTCACACTCTACTTCAGCTGCTGCTCAGTACTGGAAACCTCAGCTTCCACGTGTAACCCATCTGCCAGAACTCAACTGGCAACAACAAGGGCTGCACTCAAGCTTAACAGAGTGAGCCAGAAACAAGGAAAAGATTTACTACATGGTGAGTTTATGTTCTCCACTTGCGAAGAAAAATCAGATGGCTTAATGGATGTTATTTTTGTTAAAGGGGACAGCAAAGCAAGACAGGTAAGTAGTAACCATTGCACCTATTTTCTAAAGTAGAGCTAGACCTTAAACAATTTTTACTGTATTTTCTTTTGGTGAGGCAGCTGCTAGGCCAGATGTTTGCTTCCCCCTGCTTTCTTGTACTAACCTAGATGAAGAAATTAAGATTCACTCTGTTGACTTACAAGATCTGCAATGACGTGTGCAACTTGACTCTGTCAGCTGCGCCTCGCTTTGCCAGCACTCCTCTGCCTGGCCACTTCACCCTGATACCTGTGCAAAGTATGTCCCAAGGCTGTTTGCTGGCCATTCTCACACATCACTCTCTGCTTGAGCATATGTCAACATGTTCTTTCTCCTTGCTTTTTCCCCAGGGAGTTCTGGAGAAGGGAGGCTTGTAGGGAATGGTGATGCCAGGCTGGTGTGGAAAGCTGAAGGAATCTCACAAAACTGTGCTGGTGTGAAGTGTCTGATCTGTTCGTGGCAGGACATTGGTATGTGATTAGCACAAATCTCTCTCCCTAATCCAAGAGAGAGAGATAAGCACTGTGTTCTCACTGAAGAAAAAAACAGTTATGTAATTAAGGATAAAGTGCTTGGTCAGCATGGCATGTAGTTAGGTGGACACATTACCTCTACTGGATTTATTTGATCTGTTTGCCACATTTATTTTCCAAGGAACTTTTTGGCGAATTCCCCTTTTCCCCCACAGCAGCAGTCAGATGTACGAACTGTTACTAACATTGTTGCACTCCATCTGTTCCTGAAAACAGCAAAAAAGTTGTGAGGCTACAAAAATCAGCAGAAGCTGAAAGCATTTTGTTTGGTTTCAGGGGAGAAATGGCTTGTCCCTTTAGCTGTGTCACCATAATATCAACTTTCAGCATTGGAACAGCATCAGCCTTTCCTGAAGTCTTTGCTGTTCAGTTTGTCTCAGTGAAATTCTATTGTTCCTGCTCTAATCACTCTTATTCACTGTAACTCATGCTGCTTTAGCCAAGCTAGGTAGCTGAATCCCTCCTTGCTATAATGAGGCTGTGAACTGCATTGCCCAGCTCTGTATCTGTCTTTCTCAGCCTGTTTCCCCAAGGTGCTCCCAGAGATTAAGGGTGTCTCTTCCAGAGATTTGGAGATCCTTGCAAGAGCAGCATTTGTTCTTTCTGAGCCGTGAGGAACTCACTCACTGACAGTACAGAGTAACAGCTTTCTCCAGCAGCACTGCTGGTTAAATAATGCCTGCTAGGGAAAAAAGAAAAGAAAAGAAAAGAAAAGAAAAGAAAAGAAAAGAAAAGAAAAGAAAAGAAAAGAAAAGAAAAGAAAAGAAAAGAAAAGAAAAGAAAAGAAAAGAAAAGAAAAGAAAAGAAAAGAAAAGAAAAGAAAAGAAAAGAAAAGAAAAGAAAAGAAAAGAAAAGAAAAGAAAAGAAAAGAAAGAAAAGAAAAAGAAAAGAAAAGAAAAGAAAAGAGAAAAGAAAGAAAAGAAAAGAAAAGAAAAGAAAGAAAAGAAAAGAAAAGAAAAGAAAAGAAAAGAAAAGAAAAGAAAAGAAAAGAAAAGAAAAGAAAAGAAAAGAAAAGAAAAGAAAAGAAAGAAAAGGGAAAATAAGATAATGAAAATAATTAATAGGTGCCATTCTGAACCACATGGGTCCTGTTACACCGGTAAAGGCAGAGGGATCACTGAAAGACTGTGGTGATAAGGATGTCCTAGTAAGTAACCAGTGGGTTTTCTATCTGGTTCCCAGAGAACATATCTTTCATTTGCAGGAATGTAGTAAACTGAGTTCTTCTTGTGCACTATAAGCTATGCCAACGTCAATCAGTGCAAATCCACTGCCCTCACTGAAGCTTCAGTTCTTTATGGCAGCTGAATGTCTGACTGCACCGCTTACTGACCCATCAGACAAATCCAAACAAACACTTGACAAGGTTTGAGAGTTTGAGCCTCAAAATAAAACCAGAGGTCTACACCAGTGCAAATGATTTTTCCCAAATTTCAGGGCTAAGCCTGGAGCTACTGCACAGGTCAGGTTATCATAAGCCACCTTTTGTTTCTCCAAGGCTTTGTTTCTGCCCATGTAATCTGAGCTGGAAAAATTCGATCTTGGGATTGCCTAAAGGAAACTATTTGCTTGCATTTCATAGGCTCCCTGAAGTGTGGGCAGCACTGCAGGCCCTGGGACACAGGAACACAGAGTTGTGACAAGCTGAAGGGATGTTGATTTGGGCCACAGGTGCATGCAGCTTCCAATCTCCTCCCTGCATTTAGCCTGAGGCTAAAACAACAGCATTAGTGATGCCAGCAATTGTAAGCTTAGTCTTTCTCTTGACATACCATCTCTGCATGAGGCCAGTGGCACATACATCCCAGCAGCAGAATAGCTGTGCTCTCTGAAGTTACACAAGAAAAACTTCCTTCCATGCTCTGAGCCTCACTTGTAGCCCACCTTAATTTCCATGTACTCAGTACCCAGCAGCATTGCAGACCACAATGAGGCTTGCTGCAGGGAGCAAGCAATGTCTGAAAGGACCAGAGAGTCATCACTATGTCCAGGGATCTACCTAGGAGAGCATAAAAGAGCAAAGAAGAAAATAATAACAAAGATAAAGCTGGAAAAATGCAAAAATAAAGCAAAAAAATGCACAGAAAATAGCAGCAAAGAAAAAGTGTTGGGAATAAAGTTGCTGAAAATGTCATTGCAAAGGTCAGGGCAGGCTCAGGGAGACAGTAATGGCAGGAATACTAAGCACATCAGGAAATGTAAATACATTCTTTTCCCAGTGTTCAAAGAAGGATAATGAGAGCGATGCTGGGGACAGCCATACACTTTCAGGGGGAGTAAAAGAAATAATGGACTCCACGTAAAGCCAAAGTGAATGATGTTGGCTCTTGTTGCAGGTTGTTAAAGTTTCAGTGCAAAGATTCAGCTGTTGAGGATCTCGGCAGTGAGCTGGGAGAAGCGGGGGCTGCACTAGAGGCATGGACCTCATTATGCTGCCACTGTGGTCTCATGGCAAGGTCAGGTAAATGTCGCAGGTTGTAATGAATCAGGGTCCTTCGATTCATCAGCTAGCGGGTCCACCTGGGTGGGAAGCACCTGGAGAAGTGTAATTTGATTAAAAATAGTGTGCAAGGACTAACAAAAGAAAATCAGGCTTCACAAATCCTATGGGAAGTTATTGTTACTGAAGTGGATGACATTAAGAGCTGACTGGCAGATGCCGTGGGTGTAATTTACCTGGCCTTCAGTGCAACCTTCAGTACAGAATAAATGAATACATTAAATTTGCATTTATATAGCTTCTTTTTGTCCACACACCACAACAAAGTACTTTGCAAACATCACATGGGACATACAAAAGATGCATCCATGAGAAATTGGGATGAAGAGATTATTGGGAAAGTGGTCCTGGAGAGGCTGTATACTGCAGTCATGGATGTCTTTTGTTGGAGGTGCATGGTACACACCCAGATACCCATAGAGGGTCACTTAATTGGGACATAAGCCTGCAGACCATTTGGAAATTATAGAAGTGAATTCAGCTGTTGAGGATCTCGGCAGTGAGCTGGGAGAAGCGGGGGCTGCACTAGAGGCATGGACCTCATTATGCTGCTGGCCAACTCACACAGCCCCTCCCTCTCTCCAAGGGGAATCCCCAAGCAAAGGATGTCCAGGCTGTCCTTTACCATCTTTTGGCTTTTAGGGTGTACATTGGCCTAAAGTAGCCTCACACCTCCCACATCCTGCAGCAGCAGCTGGAGCTGTATTAGTCAGTATATCCTGCTGCTGTTGAGGATAGCTCATAATGAACAAGTCCTGTAGCAAAATGCACATAAAAGCTTTTTTACTTTTAAGTGTCCTCTGCTGTAACAACAAGGTAACATACTGCACTTTACAGAAGCACCTAAAACCTGATTTAGAATTGATCATAATATTTTAATAGATGATGAGGGTTTTTCTTCAGTGAAAAACAGTAGAATTCTTTCCAGGTAGCTGAGATGTTGTTTATGTCATCCTTATCAAAGCGTTAGTATTTATTTTTTATTTTTATTAAAGATGGTTGTTGCACAGTTCTATGGCTGAAAGTATTTCTGCAGTTGAACCCTGCTAGCAGCCATTTCAAAGCTATGAAAGGCAGGAGGGCGTTCTCGCACTAAAAAAATTTCAAAATCGTGATTAATGTGGAAGAGTTAAAGATGACTGTCATGGCTCACTAATGAAACCAGCTTGGAATTTCAAATTGTCATATTAGAAAAATCCCTATTAATTGCTCCTCAAGGCCTAGCACCACAGCAGGGAAGCTGAGGATTTGTCCTGTCACCTCATTGTCAGTAATGAAGAGATTAACTCTGCAGTCTTTCTCTCAAATGTAATGGCCAAATAATAAATAGAAGTTTATGGCACATACAGGAAATGGACACTGGATTCATAAATGTTTTCTAGCTTTAGTTCAACTGCACTTTAAAAACCGTGGCACTTTTGTTTTACTGTGAAAAAAATAGGAGAGAAGAAGTCCTTCAAGCAGTTTCCTAAATTCTGGGAAAATAAAGAAAGGCCCCAGGAAGAGCCTTCCAACCATGGATTCAGGATATAGGCCAAGGACTGTAGCTCCATGACCCCTGTTCCAGCAGAGAGGGACTATAATTTTGCCTCCCTGTGTTCAAGCCCAGGACACCACCACACACAGCCCCAACCAGGCAGCTCATGGTCTCTGCCCTCTCCTGCGTGATGTAGCCTTTGCTGCCCTGGGTAGTAAGTCTCACAGTAATTGTGTCAGCAAGGATTTCAGCAGTGTGCTGGCAGGAGGTCTGCACAGTATTTTGCAGTTCCTGGTTGTTGGTTTATCCTGTGGGCTTACAAGCGTTTCATTATATCCAGCACTGCCGTAGTCCCATGCAAGCATGAGGCTATGTCCCTCCACAGCTCCAGGTACTGCAGACTTATATGTGGAAGGAATATCTATCAGCAACTTCAATGGCTCTAACTAGCTCTTTGCAATTTCCTTGTAGCCACTTTTTTTGCCATATAAAGCCATATAAAGTGCTTTGCCAGTATAAATAACAGTAACTTAAAAATCCATCTGAGCTGTCCCTGACTTATTCCAGAAGCATTTACTATGTGAAACAATTGTACGAAATTGCACTGGCAGCCAAAGACAAGCTGTCTCCAGAGTCTGATTTTAACAGATTATTTTTATTAGAAAACACTGGGAAGTGTCAGTGAGTGACAACTTGGAGAACTGGTTTATGGCTGTCCTTTCAACAGCTATCTCTCCACACTTACTCCACATCAATCTTAAATGAGTGTCTCCTTCAAGGCTTATCTCATCTGCTCCAGTTTTAGAAACAACTTAATGAAGTGGATTTATCCCCTCTTCTCCACATGGAAGCTTGGCTAGTTCTGCATTTATGTAGTTCTTATGCCCATCTCAACCTTGATCTCCTTTTCCTAAAAATATGCTTATCAGCCTTTTGATGAAGGGTGTTTCCTCCTCCTTTTTCATTCCTCGAGGCTAACATCTCTGAGCTGTACTCATGCTCTTCCACAACTGTTAATTTTTCATAGTTCAGCTTTTAATGAGGTTAGTAATGGTTGTTGCAGGATATTTGTGATCTCACAGCCTTCACGTTTCAGCACTTTAAGGCCTAGGGCATGGTCAACAGTGCTGTTTTCCAGGAAGGTGATGTGCCTTTTTCCCAGGCTTCCAGGATTAGTTGGTGTATGTGCATAGTGGATTCAGAATAAGCTTCTGAGATGGAGCTAGAGTCTGCCTAAAATCCCCAATACTACATATATATTCATTAACATCTATGTTGTTTTATAGTACTCAGAGTGCATTTTAATGAAACTTGGCTCTTAACATGTGCCAGGCCTAGGCCAGGCTCTGTTCCCATCTGCTGAAAAAACCCCATACTTTTATGATGGAAGAAAAATTTTTTTGGCACAATGCAAAGATCTAGTAGTGCCTTCCTTCTGTGTTGCATTCTTTTCAGCAGAAATATTGATATTCTTGCTTATAATGGGGAACAAGGGTATATACTTTGAACTGACTCATATTCCAGGAGATTTTTATACAGTCTATGGGTATTCCTCAGTAATCTGCGTTACGGACTGCCCCAGGGGCCTCTTCTCTTCAACCCCTCTCTCACGAGGACTGGTTGCAATTTTGACTTCTGCGCTCAGTCCCTGTCCTTCACTCTATCTCTTGCGGAGGGGATGGAGAGAGAGGGGATCCACCTGCATGAAGTGGAAAAAACCCAAACCATTCTGCCATCCTTTGAGGACCTGAGCTCCCTCTGTGTCTGCCTCACAGGGAGGATGGGACAATTCCCCAGCCCTCAGGACACTCTGACTCTCACAGGGCTTCACAGAATTGTCCCATGTGGCTGTGGTGGTCGTGCTGCAGCTTTCCACTTTAATTGGGCTGCTTTGCTAAGTTAATTTTTTTATTCTTTAATTTTGCCTCTCAGATCATCATGGTGACCAGTTCTCTGCTCTCATACTCAATATCCCACAATTACTATTTTATATAAGACAGGAACCTCCAGCAGAGTCATGTACTCCTCACTGTCACCCAAACTCAGTGCGCACTGGAGAGTTTTTAGACTTGCACCCTGAATCAGGTCTTGCCTCTCTTCCACCTCATCACTGTCTCCAGTGCTATCAGCCTTTCTCCCTCCCAAGATCCTGGGGGCCTTCCCAATGGTGTGCATATTTGCATATGACTGTTGTTCTCCTTTTTTTCTGATGTCAACGATTGTCCCAGATGTTGCAGATGTGTATTGAGGAGCCCACTCAAGTCTAAGGTGACTAAATGATTTCAGGAATAAGCCATGATTGAGTTTCCAGGGGTCAAAAATGGAAGTACACATGTAGTGCAAGTCTTGCTCGGTTTGTATTCAGTTCACTGTCAAAAGATACCACTGCACACCAGATTTGTATGGACTTCATGGTATCACTAGCATTCATGTTTTTATGCATTGGAATAATTGCTGGAGTGACCTTCTATTAGCCCATGTATTGACCAGTTTTGAAAGAGTAATGAATTCCTTTTGACTCCCAAAAACAGAGAAGGGAATGGTCTTCCTGGTGGCATTAGCAAGATGACTGAACAACCAGTAGTCCTCTTGTTACAGTGATGGGAAGAAGGGATGAGCTGAAGAGGTAAATTAGCTCTTTTCATATTGGAATAGGGAGCATGTATAAAAAAGAAATCATTCAGAAATAAATAACTGAGGTGGTATTTAAACCAAATCAAAGATACACACACTCACCTATTCTCACAGAAAACCCTGTAAGAATTATTTGGCTAATCTTGTCCCCTGCCCACCACTGGGGCCATCATTTGTCTTTGCTTTGTTCTCACCACAAAAGTGCAAATGGGGTGAAAAATGGCAGGAATGTCATAACAAACACAAAAGTAATATTCAGCTGCTTTATAAATGAAATCCAGCTTTATCGGTTTTCCTGCACAACAACACCCAGTGCTATATGCTCAGGCTCTGCCTCATACACTGCCTGTTGGAATAGCACACTGGCTGGGAAAGCATTTTCAGAGAATATCCATGGTCATTTTCTGACTTCTCAAGAAAGATTTTAAACCCTTGCCCAGGCAAGTCAATGCTACTGGGAACATTAAAGTCTGTCTTTGGTCTTTCCAGGGAGTCAGTAGTACGTATCCGCAGAAATTTGGTGACACCTGGAAGAGCAGAAACGTGCTTTTTAAACTGATTAATTAGCAACTATTACTGAAGTGTTGGCTGGATTGAGCAGCTGGCTGATTAACCTCTGCAACAGCAAAGCCTGGAGAAAATTCACTGCAGCACTCGCAGGCCCACGGGACACTGGTTCATGGGAGCTGTCACACTCCACTGGAGATAGACAACTGCTGGACACCTGAGCCCAGGTTGCAGCATCTAACTGTGGGACCACACTGTCCCAAGCTGATGGACCCATCCAGTCAAGCCTGCCCAAGGCTGTCTAAGGCTTGGGAAGAAAATATCTCTAACCTTTCTTACAGTGGCAGAGCCCAGTCCCAGCCTTTACATGCATTATTCTGTTTTGATGCATTGCACGCAGAGACCAAGGGAAGACAATTAAGGGCATGCTGACCAGTGTTTTTCCTCTTAGAAGCCTAAAGCTAGAGATCAAAACCCAAAGCCAGGTGTTTGAGGCAAAAAGATTTTATTTCTTTAGGTATTCCAAACTGCTGAACATTACAAACCCAGCATATGTCAACAGTACTGCAAGTCCTCAGCAAGCACGTTGCAACTCCTCACATTTAATGGTAATGTATGCACACCTTAGTCCTTAGGAAAAAATATCATGTCAATTTGATGAGATGTCTCAAGATGCACAGCAGCCTAAACTTATGTCTGAAAATATCCTGGGCTTATAATTTAATTTCTTAAAAGTGCAGGACCTGAGTATCTTCATTCCATTTCTAATCCTACTGGTCTATTAATATATATGTGTCCTCACAGTAGAAAAGTAAAAGATTATACAGAATCTTTCACCTTTACTATCTGAGTAAGAGAACAACTATCTAGCTTGTCATGAAGACTTTGCTGTGCGCAAGGAGTCAAAAGGAGAAATTCAGTCTGTCTGCATTAACATGTAAAGCAGTGCAATAGGAATAATCTGTAGAGTGATGGAACTGGTACCAGGGACCAAAGTTGACACGATCCATCGGAATACTTTACTTTGGAAGAGCTCCAGTCTGGCCATGTCAATGGCCATTAGAGGCTGGAATTCATTAGGAATGTCCCACATTGCACAGTTAAGTTTCATCTGACAAAACCCCAGTTTGTGCACTCTAATTATGCCATGATGCAAAACAATGCATAGAAAGTGAAGAGGATTAAGATATTTGCTTTTAAAGTTTCCCCCAATTTGAACTAGAATTTGAACCAAAGAAGAAAAACTCCCACAATATTTGACAAAGCACATCACATATTTCCAGTTCTTACCCAGTTCTCATCCAGCAAAAAAAAGTGAGGAAAGAGAAAACTCACAAGCTTGTTCAGCACCTGTTGCAGCATCTCCTGTGTTTTCTGATGCATAAATGAAGCAGAAAGCCATCACTTAAAAAGGTCTCAGTGAGTTGAGCATATGTAAAGCTGTATGCTGAAGTCCAGGAGCTTGTTGTGACATTGCACAAGCAGGCATAATCTGTGACAGGGGCTTTTTAGCTCAAAAGTATGGCTATTTAGTAAATATGGCTCAGGAAGTCTTACTCTGTGACATGAGAAGAGAAATTTAGATTCAGGTTCAGCATTTATATTAAACAGTTCTCTCCTTGCTTTGTGTACCCATTTTGTTACCATCCATCTGATCTCCAAACTGAACAGGTGAGGTTGCATTTCTTCTTCACGAGACTAAAGCAACACATACCACACTGGTGAGCATTAAATAGGAATTTATATATGTCCTTGAAGAAATGCAGAAAACCTCTGCCTGTAAGGGCATGGAAAACTGTAAATGGTGAAAATAAATTTTGGTTGACAAGGGGTTGTAGGATGAGGCCTCTCTTCAAGGAAAAATCCCAATAAATTAAAGGTGACTTAAAAAAGTTTTGCTTTTAAAAGGAGATGAATCCAGAGGTCTGTCTCACCAGAACTGCATGTACCAGGGATGTCTCAACAGAAGTGTGCCTACCAGGCAACACAAAGGGCAGAGGTGACTCATCTCCATGTTCTTGCACTGAAATTTCCTGAAAAAAATGAGTCTCATGCCCTTGTGAATTTGCCTTGCATCCTCATGTTTCATGTGATAAAACATCCCTGGAGGATTTGGTTGTTTCTCCAATATGATTTGAGCTGTAGCAGCATCTCCAGGAAACTAGGTGCTGCCCAGTGTTCCATCAGCCTTGCATGCAGCGGAGAGAGCACAGCCAGCCTGAGCAGCTGGGTCAGTGCTGAGGGGTCAGTGCCTTCTGAGATCCATGAGAGTAAAAGCAGTTGAATCTTAAGATGAGATACATAAGGCAAAACTTTGTGGCCTCAGCCATTGGAGCGTAGGTGTATATTTTGGCCAAAACCTCGCTGAAGAACTCAGGATAAAGTTTGACTCCCTACACAGCATGGCAGAGAGAGAGAGGGAAATCAAGAGCAGGGCTGAGCCTGACTATTGGCTGTCTGGGTGTCAGGGTCTGCACCAGGGCATGTAAGTACTTTTGAAGCAATCCTGCAGTGAACAACAGAAAAATTCAGACTCTGCATGTGTGTCATCGATCATAGAACAGAGGTCAGAAAGCAGTTTGGGGTCATCTGGTCCCACTTCAATCCAAAGTCAGAGTTAGTTACTCAGGGCCTTGTCCAGAGAGTTACTGAAAAATCTGTTCTCTCTCACAGAGAATTTTTTTCCTTCCTCTGTCCAAAGTACGCCTCTCTACAGCCTCTACTTTTATCTTAAATTTTGCAATGCCTCACATTCACAGGTGCTCCTCCATCACAGGTGTGCTCATCACAGTTGGCCCCAGCCCCAGGACTGTCCCAAGCAGAGCATTTTGCATTTGTTTTTGTTGAATTTCAGGATGTTACAGCCAGGATGCACTCCCACAGATCCCCAGTCAGCCTTTTTTAGAGCAGACCTCAGCTAGTATAGCTAATGAAGGCTCACCAAAATCAGCAGCAAGACCATTAGGATCTGTCTTTGCATTTAGAGAAAAGTGCTAATGGCAAGGCAGTCCTCTAGAGGATGTCAAGAAAAAGAAAAAGGACGTGAAAAAAAAACATATAAACTGTCCCAGTCCCTTCAGTCTTTTCTTGGATGATTAGACAGAAAACTATGTTGTACTTATTCACTGGGTACCAGTTTCTTACAAACCATGGCTGCACACACACACTACCATTTATCAGGGCTAATGAAATGATCCCTGAAGCAAAGAACTCGAACCCTTATGCTATGAGAAAAGCAGTTGTGCTATGAAACAGGAGGAAAGTGTCCCCTCTCTGGGACCAGCCGCTTGAGGGAGCCAAGATGACATCCACTAAGAGCCAGCAGATTACATAATATTTTTGAAGTGTTTCAGCTGTAATCACTGTCTTCTGTAATGTTAAATCTGTTGGGTCAGAAAACTCTGAGAGCTTCTGTCTCAGATTTAAATGGTTTTTAATTTGGCTTCCCAAATTAAAAAGACTACACTCTGTTTGTGTGTAGTCTGTTCCCTTTGATAACTTTTGATGGGGTGTGTGTGTCTCAGTTTCCAATAGATTTGATAGCTGTTCAGAAAGCTTAACATTAACTTCTACAGAATGCATGAAAACAGACAGAAAATAGTCATGAAAATAGGTAAAGTGAGGTCCTTTTATGAAATCAGTTAATATAATTGGAAAAAACATACAACTTTTTGGCCTGCAAAATTTTCTTCTACTGTCTCTGTTTTAAACATTAGAGACTCCACAAAGGAGAAAGTTATAGGAAAGCACTTATATGCCATAGGAAGTCAGGATGCAGATGCTCATTTAGATATTACATAGTGACTTTTTCAATATGGCTCGACTTCCTCCCATGCCCTCCACACAACTCCCTCTCTCCAGGACCCAGGTACTAGTTTCTCCCATCTCATGAACTCCAGCTGCTATTTTAAACTTAAACCAACATTTTCAGGAATATTATGACTCCTAGGAGAAAGCTCAGTGATTTAACTTGTCCTGGTTTTTTAGCCAGTGGGATTTACCGTACAGTGAAGATTTCTCCATGTGGAGAATTCCACATCTTTGGATCCCACAAGAACTCTTGCCTTTCCTAATAGGACTTTGTACTACATGATTCAACAGCTCCAGTCTGAGGGTATTTGCATTCCAGCCACCTCAATGACCCTCCCTATGTGAGGGCAGTGGGACCTTATACCCATGGTGATCTTTTTCCCAAAGGACTCCAAGTCACGATATAAACAAGGAAGAGAGAAAACTAGGAATGAAGGTAAGAGACAAGGGAAGGCAGAGCAACCTAAAAAGAGGGGGTTACGCGCAATGCTTACCTAGCACCTAAAAGGACCACCACACCCCGCCCTCTCTGATTTGAGCAAGTTGTAGTCTTCTGTGAATGTGTTATGGATAAGACAGGTTCTTGCAAAGGCTCTTGAAGGAAAATGGCAAAACACTGTTACAGTTTTGTAAACCATTGTTCAAGTTTTCTTTAAAATGCTGTCCAAGTTCCAAAAATTATTGCTATAAGCCTGTGACAGTAACAACACTACCCTTTGATTTTATTTGCAATTCACCTCCATGTGTGCTGGGGAATGGGGTTAGAATTTTGGCAGCAGTGTTACTTTATGAGCTCTCATTTGTGTTTCTTTTTCCCTCAGGTGGATTTATTTCTTGTTCACATCAAAATGCAGAGACTGCTCCATCTATCAGGACCATGGCATGTAAAGGAGATGTTATCAAAATGCATCTTACATCCTGGCATGGAAAACTTGTGTCAGCAGAGACATTCAGCCAGTGGACAGAAAGACAAAGTTTTCATACTAACAGATACTGTACCAAATAAATCAATCAAAAATAACAATGAATTACAACAATGACATTATTACTATACACTGAAATACAGCAGCAGCAAGTCCAGCCTACAATGCCACTGCACTCCAAGAATAACCTCAGAAAGACCCCACCTGAGGACAGGAACAGGATTAGCACATAACAGAAGGATGATAATAAACATCATGCCTCTTGCCCAGAACGAACCTCTCTTCTGAAAAGACAGACGGTATTGGTTCAAGAGTATTAAAACCAGGAGCTTTTAAAAAAGACCTCATTTTGCAGTGCATGTATGTATGTCTCTCTCTCTCTCTCTCTCTCTCTTCTCATACCTATATATGTAAACACATGCACATATATAGTTCTTTCCTCACCACCAGGAAAGATGCAATGGCCTATAGGTAAAATGCCTATACATGAAGCTTCATGGTATAAAAATCTGTCTTCTCCCAGCAGTTCCAAGTATATATTGCAGAAGCTGTTGCAAAAGAGTAAAAGTAAGCATTGGAACTATTCACCTTCTGCTGTCTTGTCCTTGTATTCAGGAAAAAAAGTGCCTATATTTAGAAAGCAGAATTAACACTGAAGCAATTTTCACTAGTCCTTTAGTCTCCTCAAATATTGTTTGTGGTATCTGCTTTCATGCAAGAGGATGGGGCCACATAAAAGTAATCACAAGGATGGAAATGTTCTCAGCAGGAGGAAAAGGGATTATCAAAAAGCAGAGGAATAAGACTTATGAATGTTTTGTACTCTTGGGCATCCGTATGCCATTTGAGCTATTTAGAGTGTTAACAGATAGATCTAAAAATAAAGAGTACATTATTTATTAACTTATTCAGCTTTCAAAAACAGGAGCTGCATATGTTTGTCTAATAAACTACATCAGATCACATCCATGGATATAAATTGGCTGAAATAGAAATCTGCAGATCTTTTTGAGGTCATTCAGAAATGCAGAGATTGAGTTACTTTTCTTATAGGGAAAATATATAGAAAAATATAGTGCCATTTATTAGTAAGTTTGATGGCACATCTACCACATCCTATATTTACCTTTGCCCAGCTTCCCCTAGGTAGATATGAGTAATTCCAGATTTTTTTCAGAACAAGACCTATCCGAAGGAAAATATGATTCAAGGGAAATATGACACCAGAGAGCAAATTAAATGGAGAAAATGAACCACTGAAGGCTGTTTGTTGAGATCTCATGACCTTCCAGCCCTTTGGCATGAGCAGAACAAACTGCTGAATGCACCAAAACATAAAGAGTTAATTTACAAGCAGGACAGCCTGGACCAGCTTTCTGAGGCCACCTTCTCATGAAGGCTGCATCCATATTTGCATCCTTGCCTAGCTATGCTGAATGGAGAGAGATTAGCAGGAGAGGCTGGAGTGATGGTTACTTGGTCTGTGATTTGATGTCTTTTTATGATCCAAGGAAAGAGGTTCACAGGCACCTGGAGAGGTCCGGTCTGTCTCCAAGCTGATCTGTATGGCAGGCCAGGTTCAGGGGCTAGGTGTGGGTCTTGAACATTGCAACGATTTTTGTGAGAATTAGACTTCAGTTCTGACTGCTCCCTGCTATCATTTAATCGCTTAAATGATAACTGCTCATTGCAACCATACACACAGAGCTTATATAAAAAGCATCAAGAGTTGAGGACTTCAGAGCCTGCTGTACTCTTCTTGGGCTGTTGGGATGGAAAAGGCACAGAAATGGTTCTCCTTTGGTCTTGATAAAAGGCAGAGGAGTCAGAGTAGTCTCATGTTTTTTGTGGGTATAAATTAAGACTCCATTCTCACTCTTCCAACATCCTCCAGCCAGGCATCTCCCTCTCCCCATGCTAATCATCCCTTCCCCACATGATGAGGCCAACTCAGGAAAGTCTGGCTGTACACCAGCCCTGCCAGACATCAAGGGAATGAAGGCCAGAAAGAGAGAGAGCAAAAAAGCATATATCAAAATCATGGAGAAATCTTTTTCAAGGGGAAAAGTCCTGATGAAGAAGGAAACACCCAGACCATACAAAAGCTTATTTGGTGATGAAGTAGGAAGGGAAAAACTCTAATTCTCCTCAGCCCTTGATTCCAAGACATGCATTATATATTGTTTATTTACACAATTCTTCACTGCCTTTGCCACAACTTTTCTTACAACCTCACCTTGAAAATGATGCTGTGCATTAGCCTAGGGAACTAATCTGAATGCAGTAGTGATGTCTTAGTGCCCATCAATAGCTTTTGAAGCCACTGGTTGATGCTAATTGCACTTGGCAGAATGAAGTTTCAGAAAGGAAGTTTTCACTAGTTAGTTAAAAAAAGCGGGAAACAGTGACAAAAATGCCAGTGGATGTACCAGGTTTCGAGCTAAACTCTGCTCATCCTAGAGCAAAGAGGCCTTTTACCTCAAGGCACGAGGTCTTAGCACAGGCTTCATATTTTTGCTCATGGGATTACTTATTTGTTTTACTTTTCTTTTCATTCCATGGTCTCCAGATGGCCAAAAACTGGTGTGAGATGCAACTGAAAGAAATTAAAACACATGACCTGCGTTTTAAAAGGAAATTCTACCAAAAAAAAAGAGGGACCAGGGGTGTTTTGAAATCATGAGTTTTATTTTTGTATTCTAAGAGAATAAGAAAAAGTTTGTTTCCTCTTCTACCTGTAAAATCATATTATTTCTTTGTTTTGAAAAGGTCACATCACCTGATGTAGTAATTGCATGCAGCTGTTATGAAATTGTTCCACATATTCCTGGAAAAAAAGCAGTAATTGGAAGACTTTTTGGATGTTATTACGTGGCAGGTACCTCCCAGGGACAACAACAATAGCTATTCATCTGGTGGCAACAGTCTCCCATAGGGAGCTTGGAGCTGCCTGCAGGAGCTGGTGTGGACCTGGGGAAGTTACGTGCTCCGGCTTTTTGCTGAGGAAGACAACACAGAATGCCCATGTTGGGACTAAGTGTCAATATATTAAAGGTAAAAAAAGAGCCCCTCCTCTGTGTTCCCTGTCGCTGGCTGCAAAGCCCTGCTTTGGCAACCCTTCCCAAGCCCACAAAACTGTTCTTCAGTCTTCTCTCTCTCCTGGAAGGGTTGAAAAAGGTCAGGCTTTAAATGGAGCCTCGTATTTTATAACTCCGTGCTTACGAGTGTCTGTTCTGAGGGGTTGCAGAGAAGCAACATATTTTTTTCCCCAAAATGACTGAATTGAGTGTCACTAATTTCCATGTCCTGAAGGCAGGCAAGAATGAAATGACTGGTAAATACAGGACCCCGCCCCCCCTTCCCCTCCAGGGGAGTAAGTGCCAAAATAACCCATCTGAGGAGCTCCCTCTCACTGGTGTGCCACCTAATGCAAACCATGATGCCAGAGTTAATTGCAGCAGTCAGCTGTTGCATTTAATCCATGAGTCCTGCTCAGTTTAATTAACCTTTGGGGAATTAGCATTTTGTTGACTCACAGTACCTGCTTTGAATTTCTGGTAGTGTTATAGAAACACTGTTTGTTTCTCTCAGAAGAGAGTGATGCCCAAAGGCAATGCCTTTAAAGAATGGTCTCTAGGCAGCAGCAGGCTGATCCTGGGTCAGAAGAGCCTGGAAGAAAACAAACCATACCTCTACTGGCACCTGAGTCATGCCCCACCATGCTGGAATTGCTCATTCACCCTCACCACAGGGTGAGGTGTGGGTCTTTACTCCTACCAGAGTCTTCTGAGCATTCTTCATACTTGTTCATCACTTTATGTTTACAGTCATTTCCAAGCAACTCCTCCTAACTGGCAGGTGCTCTGGCTGCATTTACCAAATAACATCCATGTTCTGCTGCTGAAAAATCACCAGGTGACCACCTGCTGGTTGCACAAAATGATGCCCATCCTGGGCAAATGAAACCCACTGCAGTACCTGGCATGGACTTTTCCTATCCATATTACACTGTTTCCTGGTGCAGTGAGCTGTTGGTAAATCCAAGGAAGTGTTGTCTGGCCAGGAATGAGACTTAAGTTTGGCTAAGCAATGTATGTCTTGGGGCTTGTAGGTATTCAAGAGCCAGTTTGGCCTTGGAACGAGTGTTGCTCAGGTTCTTTAAATCAGGTTGGCAGGAATACCTCCACCAAAAAGGCGTTTCCAGTCTCTCTGAAGAGGGCTGTACTGCCACCTTCTATCATGCCTCACGTTTTTGACCTACACCTAGTCTGTGGCTTTTCTCCCCTTTGCTTATCTCTGGGTGACATCTGAGGAACCACTGCAAGGGGCATGAGTTGGGGTTATTGCAGGGGGGCAAAGGGAATAACAGTCATGGAGGCTGTGGCAAGTCAGACTGGGGCTTGGGCTGAAAGGGAGTGATGCAACACTTGGGTGCAGGGAAGGGAGGTAATGTCGATGCTGAGTCACCAACCCTGGAACGATTTAAGAGACCTGTAGATGTGGTGCTTAGGAACATGGTTTAGTGGTGGACCTGGCAGTGCCGGGTTAATGGTTGGACTTGATCTGAAAGGTCTTTTCCAACCTAGATGACTCTAGGATTCAATGGTGTGGCACTGGCTGGTTGCAGGCTGAGGATACTGGACACAAGAGGTCTGTGAACGCTGCAAAGCACTGCTGAGTGGTGTCCACATTAGCATAACCGACTGCTCCCACGTCTTACTACCACTTACTCTTTGTCCTGTTTTTTCCTGATTCAGCCACCACAAACATATCTGAGAGGAAACATAGCTGGCCAAAGTGTTAGTCCCAGAAGATGGGGGAGCCCAGCCCAGCCTTGCCAGCTTGTACGTAGCTCCAGCAAGGGTAGTTGGCCTGGCCTCACCAGCAGAGGACTCCCAGGACCAGCTTAACCAACCCCGCACCATGAACTGACCTCCTACTGTTCTCCATGCCAAATGAGTCCCAATCTTTGCACCTGCGGATTAAACATCACCTGTCTGGAAATCTTCTGACCAGGCAGTTGGGAGAATATCTTAAGAACAGCAGCACACAATGCACTCTCAGCAACTCCCTTTGCAGTAGGTTGACCCTGGTCTCCTACCATCCACTCCATGCTTCACTTTCTCCCCTGTCTTTGAAGAGTGTTGAGAACAGAGGAAAATCAATGTGGCTTTGTGAAATAATTGTGGATTTTGTTCTGAGCAGAGAACTGAAAAAGCACATTATAGATATTCTGGATCAATAGGATTCATGCAACATTTGACCTTCTCCTGTTAGCTCTCGTACTAATGCACTTTCATCTTTACCTCTGATTTGGGGGTCTTTAATGGGATCTACTGAAAAAAATGGTTTTCTGTGGAAAGCATAAAAGGGTATAATCTGTGAGAAACGGGAACTACTGGTTTTCACATAATCATACAAAATTATCACTTTCCCTTCCCTACTAGAGATCTATAAACTTCTTACTCAGAGAAGTCTGACTGTATTTTAAGAGTACAAATAAGAAACACAAAATACAAAATATAAAAAGGATGGATTTAGGTTATTTAGAAAGCTGATGCATAGACATTCAGACATTTTCCTGGTAATTTAGCAGTCACTTCAGGAGACAACATAACATTTACACTTTGCAGCAGAAAAAAGCAAAGCAGCCTGCTATCAAAGGAGTTGTCTCCAGCACATTTTCTGACTGAGGTTTGATGGTTTTTTTTAATCCCCTCTCCAGGTGTATCAGTCTTGGTGTGAAACAGAATAATTACTGCTGGTTTGTAAGAAAAGGTGATAATTTGAAGCACATCCTGGGCTCTTTTTCTTGAGGATATTTAGTTGAAAAACTGTTCTTTTCAACTGCAGTTTTCAATATTGCTAAATTACTATACCATTCAATATAGGAGTGACTGATTTGCTGCTATGTTGTTTGAGACTACATTTACGTGACTGCTTGTGTATTTACACTTCTTGGAAAATTCTTTGGCAGCAAATGATACCATTGATTTCATACCAATTTGTTATTTTACAAGAAAGTTAATATGGCTTAGTTTGACTCTTTCTGTTCTGCATTTACAGGGGCTGAGGGTTCAAAAGAGCCCTTGCTTCGTCTAGGTGATATGTTTCCTATAAACAGAGCTGGTCACAGTTTCAGACTGAATTTGTAGTAGTTACTTTGCCAGGAAAAACATTTTGTCATTTGTTTGTTTTTGTAAATAAACACAAGGTTTGATTCACCAGTCCACCTACACTCTGTTTTGTCAGTGGAGCCACAACAGAAGAGCACTGGTTTTATAAATGGAGAATCAGGCTTGCTATAGTCTATTGCTAAACATCATATCTTTTCCAGTCCCTCTAGCTAATAAAATTCTTTATTTTACAGTATTATTCATCCCTCCCTGCCCTCCTCCAGTCCAGAATATTCCCTATAGTAGCCTGGGTCAGAGTAGAGGTTTGCATCTTAACAAAAGCAATGGGTCACTTCTCTTCCAAAATCCAACCAAGACATCCCATCCCATTGCATGTTTCTTACTAAGAAGCATTTGGCTGGGTTGTTCAGGCCTTAGTTTTTCACCTAAAGATGCAAGGAAAATCCTAGCTGAGATTATAGTGCTATCTACATTAATTATGTACCTAATTGTCATTGCTCTGGAAGAAGAGACAACCTCCTGAGCTCCCTGGAGTTCAGGCTTATTTGATGCTCGTCTGCACTGGCTCCTTCTGCTCGGTTGGCCACGACTCTTACCCTGCCAAACCTCTCTAGCCCTGTGGCAGGGATGAGGCTTTCAGGAAATCCTTTCTGAACATCAGCCATAACAAAAAAAAAAAAAACAAAACACCCAAACCATTAGCATCACACTTGGCTGTGACTGCTTGGGTTAAACTGCTCTACCTTCCTGCAACATTTTATTTGTGACCTTTTGCATTTTATTTCACACGGTCCTTCAGTTAAACAACAGCAGAGAGCGTATAAAACTGAAGGCTGCTTTGGAGGTGATGGATGAGGCTCCCCACGCTCCCCACCGCTTGCAGCCCATGAGTCATCTGCTAATTTCCTCAGCTAAAACTGACAGACAATTACCTGGCATTTCATCACGGCCAACCGGATTTTTTTTTTTTTCCCAGAGCTCACTGTCTATCTTTTGATAGCAATGACTACAAAAACTGCTGCCTAAAACATTGTCTCTCAAAGCTTTAATATTTTATTGTTATTGCTTTGAGTTCTTGCTGCACAATACCAGGCATCTTGCATCTTTGCTGCTCCAAATCTTTTCCTGTATCTGCTTCTTTACAGCACATTACCCAAGAACTATTCTGTTAACTGCATTATATAAGTACTGGAATAAATCATGTTATTGATGAGTATTTTTGAAGGTCTTTTTTTTTGTAAATGCAACTCAGCGACTCTCCCAATTGCTTCATTATTACAGAAGATGATGTTTAATGTAAGTGTGGTATTTATAGTTTCGCGCAATAACTAACAAAAATCTCAGAGCTTCCCTGTCCTCCAAATCCTTTGACTGGACTCTCGGTTTCACTAGATGGAGTGTTACACTGTTCAGCAGATAGCCCAAGGGCCAGAGGTTTCTTTACCCCTCCATAGGAAGGTCTTCCTCTTCGGATGGTCTAGACCTGTAGTAAATCCCTCCTCATCATGCCTGCTGTTAGGGGCAGCCCTGTACTCTGTAGCCACAGGCCATGATGACACCACTGGCAGATCCTGCCCGTCACTGGGGCCACTGGCTTCTCATGGCTCAGGGACTGGGGGACTTCTTCACTGACCATGAGGTGACCAAATGTGTGACTGGGACCAGCTTCAGAGACTGTTGCCCCAAACTGAGGAGCCTATATAAGCAGGGCCATGGCTGTGAGGAAAGGACCTTGTACTCTCCCAGTAGCTGATATAGGGGAAGATTTTTAGGGTCACTCTAGTTCAAACTAAAACTCATAGCAGAGGATAACTGGCCTGGGATCTACTGTTATGAAGGCTGTGGGATGTTTCATGCTCAAGGAGAAAGTCTTCAGTCACCCTAAGGACTTTTAGGAGATTTTATAATGGTCATCTGATATTCAGTTTTGACTCTTTTCAAATTGATCAAGTGTTCTATTCTAAAATACAAGATCTTCCCTTGCAGAGATTCTCCACCTTCTGAGAAATGATGTACCACACCATTTTAAAAGGCAACATCTTCTTTGGTAGGGTAAAGAAAGTACATTCTGCCTAAAGAAGCTGTGGATGCCCTGTGCCTGGAAGTGTTCAAGGTCAGGTTGGATGGGGGCCCTAAGCAACCTGGTCTAGTGAAAGGTGTCCCCATGACAGCGGGGTTGGAACCAGATGATTTTTAAGGTCCCTTCCAACCCAAACCATTCTATGATTCTACAATCCTACATCCGGGCAGCCAGTTCCTGATGCCAGGAACTGGTGATATTGTCCATTCCTAGGAGAGCCCTGAGAGTCTCAAGTTATGTGGTTTGATTTTATCATGTTGTCTATATGAAGCCATCTCCCCCTAAGATTTTTAACATTTTGATATGCTAAATCCCTATTATTTGTACTGCTTTGGTTAGCTGTGAATACAGCTATGAGAAGAGACCTCGTAGCCCTGGTAGTTGGTAGCTGGTGCACATGGCCAAGTGGGCTTCATAACCTAAAAAGATTGTGTCTTAGAATGGACAAGTACTTTAGTCTCTACTGCTCAATACTGTTTCAGGTTAGAATTTATCCCTGGCCATCTTTAAAACCATTTTTCTTTCTTGGTGTTTATTTCCTCACCTTCTTGCATAATTGCTAAACAAGCATATCTACCCTAAAAGGGCCCTTTTCCTCCTTGATGGAATGCCTCCATCCCTCTGTCTGTCCTTGTGGCCCCATCTGCACTTGCATCCACTGAATTGCGACTTCAACACTGCAATCAGAGCTGCAGAAAATACACCAGGCTTTGGTCTCCCTACTGAAAACACCTGGAAGATAAATCTTACAGTGAGGCATAAAATGTAGAAGAGCGCAGAAATTAACTAAATCAGGCAAAATTTGGGAGTAAAATTATGATGTTAATTAATCTCTTCTCAAAACCTACACACACCTCTTGCTCTTGGCTAGATCTTAGCAGCTGGCAAGAACTCAGATGCTAGAAACGTTTCCTGTTCTTATTTACTCAATTAAAAATAGCCATCGGTGTTAAACCATCCTAACACTTCAACCTAGCACTTTTGCATTCTGTATATCTGCATATATAAACATGTGTAAAATGTATGATATTTATATACACATATATGTAAAACGCTTATTAAATATGTACATGAACATATAAATATGTGCGTATATATATGCATACACACACACACACAAACAAATAAGCACATGTAAATGCTTCATGGTGCTATTTTGCATGAAGTAGTACATGCAACCAAGAGCAGGCACATAACAAGTTCATGTGTTACGTGCCTCACACCAGGAAACTTCCTTGCAGAACTAGTGGCTTATCTGTATGATGTTCACTCACTCCAACTTCTGTAACTTTACAGAACTTGAGCTGTCACTTAAACTGCCTTAAACTAAGGTGATTAATTCCTCTCCCTCCACCTGCAATTCCAAAGCACCACTTTGTAATAGTGCAGGGTTCGTAATCATAAAGTATTGATGTCACAAGCATTTATTGCTAGGGTAATCAGAGGAGGAAAGGTTACTGTCTGTGTGTGTGCCCATTCATATGTATGACTTCTGCCTATTCTTTGTGTCTCTCCCTTTGATTCCCCAACACATCAAAAGGCTTTTGGGGGACCCAGCTGAGCAGCCACCTGCAGTGAGGAGCTGCTCCAAGATAGTTTGGCATCTTATCACAATGGCATAGAGAAGGCAAGTGGTCTTCCCAGCTGGGCTTTCTGAAAAGGACTGCCTAAAAGCAATTGTTTAAATTTCAGTGCTCCCCAGGAAAATGTTGAGCCCTTCCTTTAATGTGTCTGGTTTTGTTAACATGCTGTCCCAGGCTGATGAGTGGTGCCAATCCTCTATTATTTCATACAGTCTCAGTGCTCTTGTATGCCTGCCAAGCACAAGGGGTGGCCAAGGGCAGTGGAGAGGGAACTGGATGTGTCCCTCTGGTCATGTTCAAGCCAAGCCTGGCTGTGGCTTAGAGTTGCAAAAGGAGATGCTCTAGGCTACAGCCTTGGCAGAGCATCTCAGTGGATTTCTGCACCACTCTGCCTTCATTTCTCCCACGTTTCTAGTCTTTGAGACACGCAATGCTGAGAATGTCCTTGCCCCTTCTGATCAAAACCATGCCTCTGTATCAACCCAGAGCATGACAGATCCTTAAACGTGATGAATCCACCCAGACTCATCTTATTTTGTGGATATCCTAGATCAAATAAGGGCACAAAGGTCTGAGAATAGGAGGTTACCAAGGAGAACAAGGCTAATAGGAGGGCACCAACCAGTGCAAATCAGCCTTTCACACATTGTGGTCCAATGCAACCATTTAGTGACTCCAGTCAGATGACGACCACATCCTTCTCTGACTCATTTTTATTTCTGAAACCTCTTTTCCTCTAAACTGGTCTATGGGCTGTGTGCACAGTTGGGTCACTTCTACAAGGACTGCTGCTGACCCTGGCAGACTCGAAGCAGGAGCGTGACTGTACTCCAGGGTGAAAATAAACCTTGCCTTGGTAAATACAGCACAATGAAATAAAAAACAAACAAACAAACAAAGAAAAATTGTATGAATTTGGCGACTGATCTTCTTGGAACTGGCTTCAAACCCACCAGTGATCAAAATCAGAATGTTTGTGGCTGTAACTTATAAGAACGGAAAAATACTTTTGTTTAAAGAAGCTCCATTCTCTATAAGGGCCTAATGCACAGTCTGTAGGAATCAGAGGGAAGTATTTACTGACTCTAATGAGAGGAAGGCAGAGGGTCTGATGGCTGTAAGTATTTTTTTCATTTGTCCAAATGAATTTAGACAAAAAAATTAATTTTTGTCTTCAGGAGGAAAACGTGTGCATTGCCCGACATGGCTGATTCTAAACGCTGAGTGACTGTGATCAGAACCTGTGCCATTGTTAGTGACATGAATAAAAATCGGGAGTATGAAGCAGAGACATAAGATTCAACACTTTTTGTAGACAGTCAAAACAACAAATGTATGGAGAAAAACTAACAAGATGGGGTTCAGAAGTACCAGAAATAGACAATTATTTCAAGTCTTGTAGAAAAAAATGTTATTTTTAATGAAAAATAGTAACTTTTCCATTTTGGAGGGGATACACACAATAGCCTCCAAAACTACACTCTCAGCATATATATATATATATATATAAATATCTATGAAATGCTTAAGAATCAGACAGAAACATTATTCCTACTATCCTCACAGATGTTGTATGGATTAATATGGTCCCTGAATCACAGCCTCAACAGAACTCTCTTAAAGACAACCCTTCAGCCCAGTGGGCAGAGTCTGGCTTTGTGCCCATCTGGATGAGCCTCTTCAGCAAAGTGAATTTCTCTGAACTTCTGTCCTGAGTGGATGTGTTCCTAAAACAGGGCTGTTGGAAAGAGATCTTTATAGTTCTCCTTCACTTTCCCAGCTGGCTCCACAAGAGTGGGATCAAACCCCATTTGTAAAAAGGGAAAAAAGGAAGAAGCCTATTTAGAAACACCCAAGCTCCTTCAGTGCTGCATCTGTGCCAGTACCAACTCAATCCTTTCTCAATGGCCCATACCATTTACAGAGTTTTCACTACTGCCTTTTCAAATGTCACACCATGGCTGTAATTTTGGCTTTGATCACAAGCTAGGCTGAATTGCCATTGAAGGATGTGGTAAAATCATCCCCCACACCAAACAGGCCCAGTTCAGCACAGCTTAAACACAAGAAGAGAACATCACCCATCACAGCAGACACCCCACTTTCCTAAGTACAGTATCCGGAGCCCTTCAGTGATGATAGGTAGTTTTTAGGCATTTGCAGCACACAGAGGTGACTTATTTTGGGATAGATGGGTTAAACCCCACTCTCACCTAAAGGAGCCTGTTGAAAACCTTGCAAAGGCCCCACAGAGCATTTCTTTCTTGAGACATTTCCCCAGAGGAGAAAGCGGTTTCCGAAAGGAGGAGAAGAAACAATGAAATCCTTGGAAGCATACAAAGCATTAATAATTAAACGGGGTACTTACTAGCAGTGATTAAAGTAACTCAGAAAATTAAAGATGTTTCTTCATAAAGTTCTGTACAGTGCAGTTTCCAGTTAATCAAGGCAGCAAAAATGTTTTTAGGGTCCAGCTTTGAACACAGCTATAGTTTGCTACTATTTTATTACTTGTTGTTGTATGTAAGGTTGCACAACACATAGAGAAGTCACTGTTTTACCACGCCAGGGCAGTGAAGAGATGTAAGTCATCTGGTTTTTTTTTTTTATTATGTGTTGATGAGCCTGTTGCTCATCAATATTTTTGCACTATGCAAAATTAGACCATTTAGTCATATGTCCACCTCTCATCTAGTGCTAATAAAAGGCCTGGCAGTGGTATCACAGCAAATCAAGAGTATATGTGTGGGGACCAGTCAGCTCCATGATATCACCCACGCAACGTCTGGAGTAAAATGGCACCCACAGCACACACCATTCCTGACGCAAGGCCACATCACAGTACCGAGCCCAAGTGGTCTCATCAGGATGTCTCCTTAGGCACAACCAAACTTTCCTCTCTGCTCTATCTTGATCCCAACTGGTACTTTCGCGTGTCTGAGCATTGTGAGGTTGTATTAAATGTTTGAGGTTCAGGGCCAAGTCTACATCTTACAAGAGCTGGAAATTCCCCAGGCTTTGGCCACTCTTTATTCGTGCAAACACAACCACCAAGGAGAGCCGGGGTGGGTGGTCACCCCAGCGACCAAGCAGACCTCCCACACCAATGAGGCTGCTGGGGAGTGACGATGGATGGAGGGGTCAGCAGTGCACAGCCTGGGAGAGGCTTCCTTTCCCAGAGCCACACCAGAAGTCTGCCTGACCCCTTCACCGGAGTTGTCCATCCCACTTGGCACACAGGAACTTCATTTGGGCCCCACATAACACACGGGGAGTTACAACCCCCTTTAAGACCCTCCACCTGGACTTGGCAGTAAGAGCATTTTCCTGCAGGACTTTGCATGAAGTACAGTTCTCAGCAGGACTTAAATGTAATTGCTATTTACAGAGCAGCCAAACTGCAGAGGGCTTTTACAAGCAAAGAAGGATGAAAACATGCCTACCCCAAGTGTTTACGGCTTCAGAGGGAATAGACAAGCTGTCTGCTGAGGTTGGCTGAGATTTTCCAGGGGCAGAGTCAGTGCCTCCCCACAGGGACAGGACATTTTGCTGTGCTTTAGGGAGAGGGGTACACAGCGGCACTCAGCCTACAGGATCTTTCACACGGCAACCTCCAGGGCTGCCTGAGTCTGCTCTGCAAGGCCAAAAACTGGCCCCATGCCTAGAGTGCTGCTTTGGACTCTGAAGATAAATTCTGGGGATGGGCATCTCAGCATTCCCAGGGTTATTTCTGCAACACCCACCTGGCAAGGCAGGCTTTTACAGAGACTTTAAAAGTGTTTTTGGTAATAGCAGGCACAGCAATGATTGGGACTTCTCTCTCTGCACCTCCAGATTTTAAAGCCTAAACTGTATTGTGTTCCCCTCTTCCACCCCTCTAAGAAGAATCCCAGCAATCATCAGCACAATGGTGCTTTCTGTTTTCTGATGAGCCTGTGAAGGAAGATAAACTGCAAAATGAATGGAAATTTAGCACCCAGGCAGAAGAGTTTCTCTGCTTTTTTTAAAATATCAACTGTATTTTGATTAATGTAAGTCAATCCATCCCCTGACAGACAGGGGGGTGCTGAGCCACACCAATGGAGCCAACATGCAGCAGCTGCCTTCCTGTTATTTTCATCTCTCTAAAGCCTCCCACACCTCTCATGCAGACATTCATTTAACTCTGCTTGATTCACAAGTATAAAACAGGGGAGGGGAACGGGTTTGGACTGATGCTATAAATAGTTCACAGCCAGCTATGGGTGAAAATCAGAGAGAACAAATCTCCAGCCTCCATATTTTAAGCTGAAGTAGTTTATCAGGAGAGGGAGAAGTAAATATTTGGAGTGAGGGGGGAATTAGAGAAGATGGACCGTGTGTGATAAAACTAGTTCACCCTTTGCTTAAGAGGTAGAGGCAAATGTCTGGGGATGGAAGCCCTACCAAAGGCCATTCTCACTTGGAGGCATTACTGGAGCTGGGACAATATTGATTGGCTAAGGGTGTATCCCAAACAATTCTCAGTGACCCAGGCTTTGCTATCCAGCCTCACCCTGTGCAGTGCAACAGAACTGTTTGTGAGGGCTCTACTCCTATGGGGAAAAAACAGTTACTCTCCATGGGGGGGAGGAGCTGGTGCAGTGTCTTGGAACAAAAAGTTTGGAGTCTGAAAGCAACTCGGGACTTGGGAGCTCACCAGTGACAGCTTATCTAGGGACTGTTATAGGAAATGATAAGTTATCAGTAACTTTTCCAGGGACATATCTCATGACATCTGGCAAAGAATCATACAGCTTGTGAATTCTACAAGTGTAAAACCCCTTATGAGCTGCCCCAACCCGCACACATTCCCTCCTGCTCAGAGCAGGAACTCACACCAGCACTCAAGAATCCAGGGACAGCCTGGCTGAGGAAGGACCATTGAAAACCTGAAGGTAGAACCCATTGAAATAGGTAGATTCATCGTGTGTTACTAAAGATTATTGGCAAAAATAAAGCTAAATTTAAGACAGAGTTTATGTTTGAAAACATGATTATAGCCACATGGTTTGCTCCAGTATGAAACACAGCTAGCGTTTAAGCTGCAGCTATAGTAAGGAATGGCAAGATTGGCTTGCTGGGGATGGACAATGCACAGTGAGGATTTTGATAGTACATTTCATTAAAAAAAAATTCAGTCCTTTCTGAATACACAGTACAACAAATATTTGTGTTGTTGTTTATAATTTTCTCTGTCCATTTCCTAGCCGTGAGGAATAGGCCGCCTGGCCTAGACTTGAAATACGGACAGTTTAGGGTTGCTTTCACAGAGTCCCAAAAATGCTGGCTGCTGCACCACTGGTACAGCAGTTCCACATCTCTGACTCTCCCTCAGATACTGGTCTAAACCAGACACTTAATCTAAGGTTCTCAGGAACTTCTTCCAGCGTGTAGAAATTTTTTACTAATGTCCCACCTGAACTTCTCATGCCACAGTTTGCTGACGTTATCCATCCTAGCTCAGATAAGAGTATGAGGAGCAGAATGCAAAGATCTAATTCCAACAGAGCAAGACTTTTTCACGATTGCCTTGAATTTCTTACATCTAAATTTAAAGTACCTAAATAAGTAGTCAAATAATTTGAAACACCTAGCTAATGACATGCCCATAGCAGAAATATCATGGAAACTGAATATAGGGGACTAAATTTAGGTCAGTACAAGAAGAACATGAAGTGCAGCCAGCCTCTTCATTTTCATTTTAGCTTTCTGTTTCGCATTTTTCAGTCTTTCCATTCTCCTGGTTTGCTTCATTGATCCCAGAATTCATATAGGTTTTAACTTCAGCTATCCAGGACCTGGAGAAAGCAGCTTTTCAATAGGGGCCACCAGCCTTTGGGATCCTCCTTCACTGATCGGTTGTTCATCTCTGAGCTCCACAGAGGGCGGGGCTGATCAGCAGAGAGGAGGCACAGCTCCTCCAGCTCCTCTCTTGTGGACTTCAGTAGCATTTCCAGGCAAAGGCCACCTCAGAGGTACAGCAAAGGAGAGGGCCACTTTGCAACTGGACTCCCTAAAGCCTTGGGTAACATAAGTAGCATTTGTTACTGATGCTGCAGCTGCTATTATTGATGATAGTAAATAGCAATATTAGACTAAATAAGGATTTCCAGAGACGACCCTCAACAAATAGTGAGCAGATAGGTAAAAGCTTAAAAGGCAAAGGTCTCCTGGGGTAAAGGAAGCCCATTCAACCTAAGCAACAGATGATATTTGGAAAGTAAATATTTATAATTAGAGAGCCACCCCCTCCACCTTGTTTTGCACCTCAATTAGACAGGGGTGAGTAAGATGGTAAGAAAAAAAAATGTGATCAAACTGCAATGAAAAAGAGTGGATTGATTATTTAGATTTCTTCTGATAATGCAACTTGCAAATAGAGCTTGTCTCCTCTCATTTTCATGACTTGGATGCTTACGGAACTGTGGGACTAGGATTGGATACCAGTTGCATTTAACAAGATACTTCATATGCTGTTTGGATTTCACAATGTTTGTTCAAACATAAGATGAATTAAAGCAAAAGACAGCGAGAAGCTGCTAACAGTTACTTTTTAAAAAATAAATTAATTATTAACTTTTTATTTTTGCTTTCTGGTTCTTTCAAAGACTCAAGTTACTCTCCTCATCTAAGTCTATACTAGCTCCAGTGATGTGGTTTTATTATAGCATCAGCAAAAATCTGTTAGCTTTTCCTTGTCCCCAAAAGGCTGCACCACTCCCTGCTCTACTAAAAGAATTTGGGGTCTAGGGCACAAATACAGACAGCAGCACAAGCCCTCCTAGCCTGGGCAATGCAGGCTGAGCTGTTCTGTTCTGCCCACAGGGAGCTCCAGCTGGCAGCAGCTTCACTGCTGGGGCAGCACAGCTGGTACCACCTCCTGCTCATCCCACCTGAATCATCACATGCTGAAACACTGGACAAGATACAACTCATCTTGAAGGTTAAAACAGAGGTGAGGAAAATTTTCCAGCAAGTGCTTGGTTTCCTACTGTCACTACCAGTGGTGCACACCCCTTAATTAGATAACCTGAAATTTTTTGGCGCTGAAGAATAGCTTGTTCCAACTTTCTGAACAGTAATTGTAGGTCCCTTGGGACCAGCTTGGCTTTGTTGCTTTGCAGTCTGTGCCACTGCAACTCATTTGAAAACTAAGCACACCAAGGAGAGCTGAACTGCATCTGTCCATGCAAAGTACATACATGAGGTCTCCTGCTTTTGTTAGCAATATATTATCAGCAAAATTTCTTTCTTTCTTCCTTCCTTTCTCATAAAAGTCTGGCTGGTTTACAGATGGATGAACCCACTGAAAATCCAAGCACCTGAGCCCTTGGTTCAAAGTCATATTGTAGCCTTTTGCAGTTACTGTATGAAACTTCATGACAGGAATCACTAGAGGAAGGTAGGGAAGTATAGAATTTTTTAATATAAGAGTTAGGTAATTTTCCTGGATACAAAGAAAACTGTTTCAGGCTTTTGGTATTTTTGTTTGTTTGTTTGTTTTTTGTTTTTAATTCAAATTCTCTATTGCACACAAAATTTTATAAGCATAATTAATGTTCTGTCCAAGGCACTCAGCACCGGGCTTACCTGTGTTCCCATAGGAACCAATGAACATTGCATTGACCAAGTGGAAATAAAATAATGTTGCAAACTTTACTGAGATGCAGCACCCAGATATCCATCTCGTAACATTTGTAAGACGAGTCCTACAATTAAACCTGCAAAATAGCAAATAAAAGGGGCCAACAGTCTTCAGCCATCCACTGGGAGTGAGACCAAGCAGACACTGCTATATACATTAACCTCAGTGACCTGAGCATGAGAACTGCTGGGGAACAAAAATGCAGATTTATATAAAATGATGTAATGCTCACCACGATGGCAGAGCCCTCAGACCAGAGTTACCAAAAGCTTCCCTGTGCCACAGCAGGGAGGCTCTTCCAGGACATGAGACATTTGTGTCTCTAAGGCTCACCCCAGGTTGCACTGGGACCAGTTTTGAGGTTGAAAGCACAACCCTGCTGTCACCTCCTGGTGACAGGAAAACATTTGGCTGCAGAGGAGCACATGTGGTCCTGCAGTCCACCAGTACAAGCTATGTCTTACAACCACTGCTTTCCCAGTCACCTCCACTTATCCCAGTCCTTCAGATGAAGAGCTGCACTGGCAAATTCTTTTACGTTATTTTTGCTGTGAAGATGGTACATCCACATCGAATCCTTTCACACAGGTTCCCTTGGGTATGACTTTGTAGAAGAATGTGCAAAAGTGTATATTTCTATATCTAGGGATTTAAAAAAAAAAATGTAGCTTTGCACTGAAATTAGAAGAAATTAGGAATTATATCTACAAAAGTAAATTTTAGTTAACCTTGACAAGACTACTCGCTCTGCGAACCTGGAGCTAGATTTTATGAGATCCAATCTGTAGTCTATAAAATCCTCAAGGTTGATCAGTTTAAGTTTTGCTTTTGAATACTTGAACCTACAAAGTGCAAAAATGGTCAGATCCTGCCCTGCTGTTCCCAATATTTAACACAAAGTAAAACTGAATGAAGTAGAGAGGGAAAAAGGCACCTGAGGACAAGCAGATTCAAATTAATGTGAAATAAAATCTATCCTCAAGCTCTCTGCAGTGAAGTAGCCAAGCATCCTCTGCTTTTTCCAAGAGAAAAAATGCTGGACTTCCATGTGCAGAACAGAATCCAAGCACTGTTGCTATCACAGCACACCTGCAGCACTTGACAACAGCTGATCAGGGGTTACAGACCTGGCTGGCAGTTACAGTGAGGTACTGAAGAAAAAATAAAAAAAAAAAGAAAAATGTATTTCTAAAAGGGAGGAAAAAAAAAAGAGAAAGAAGAAAGCTTAGCTGTTATTAAGATATTATCACCTTTTAGGATTTTGTCTGTCAACAGCTTTCTGGAGATGTTATCACAAAACCTGTGCTGTGTAACAACCGCCAGGAAGGCACAGATGTGTTCAGTGACAGAGCCTATCAGACACACGTTAAATTCTAAGTGAACCTCCAATATTTCACTGTAGCTACTTTTGGGTACATAACAGATGCAGAATGAAGCCTTTTCTCTATTCAACTTGTTCCATAAAACTTTCTCTCCCTCCACCAATCTAATGTATTGCATTGGCTTCTCTGATTCTTGTTCGTTGTTGTTGAACTAAGTTCACACGCTACAACACACCCAACAGGTCACTGGTAGTAATTAAGTTTGTTATTAAATGACTGACAGCCACTGCCACAGGGAGACAAATAGAGATAGATGAGAGGAGAACAGACAGGCAGCGGCTGATGGACTCCTCAGCACAGATCGTCTTTGCATTGCGCTCAGCTTTCAAAATGTGAGGTCTGTATGTTCTGCCGGCCCCTTACAAAATGCTCTCGGTACCAGGAGTGCACAGAACCAGGCACAAGCAGGGGATTATTTAAGTCAGCTAATAGGAATCACCAAGGATGGGGCTTAAATTTAAATCCCGCCCTTAATCATGGAATGAAAGCCTAGCTGCAGGCAACCAGCAGGCACTTTCCTCAGAAAATAATTCAGTGCCTGAATTCCTCTTTTGAAGATTACATGCCTGAATTTCTGATTTCAAGAGGGTTGCTTATCTTTTCAGCTGGGTTAAAGCAGGCTCACCACATGTGTGGGGCATCTTTATCCCCTCCATCTTCCTCTGACCTTGCCCTCCTGGGAGTTCATCTATCTGATTTCGTAAGGTTGCGCTCTCAGACGACGCCCAAGCTGGATCCTTTTAACACAGTCTTTAGCGACAAACACTTCCTAGATTTACTACTCATGTCCGTCCTGGTTTTACAGTCTCTTCCCTTGTTCCTACCAACCTGTAGCACGAATCCATGCCTCTCTCCTGTCAGAACTATCAGAACTGCTTCTCTGCAAATTCCTCAGTTGCTCATCACCACACCATGTCCCCAGTGCCTGCAATGCTGGGCTCCTCAAGCTTCTTATGCACATCTTCCTCCTCACTCCCTCATCCCTCTCCATCAGTTTTTAGGTATGTTGCTCTCAGTGCAGCACAGCTCTAAAAGGTGCCCAGTCCTCAGCTGTCAGGTGTTTACTCTCTTGTCTTTCAAAACCCTTTCTTAGCAGTCCCTGTTTCTCCAGGACCTCACACACACTTGTCGTAGGTCGAGTTTCATTTAAACTCCACAGGCTGTGGGATAAATCAGTATAGTGACATCTCACAGACTTGTGCTCTCTTGAAGCCACTACTTACTAGTATAAATTTAAAGACACATAATAGCATTTGGAAAGATAAGGGTCTGGTTGTAAAAATACTTTTGAATAACTAGGCACTAGTAATTCATTAGGTTTCTTACATATGAATTAACAGATAAGATACAAGTTTATAAAATGGCAATTATTTTAACTTGACATTTAATAACTATGAAACTTTTTCAAAATCTCTCTGTGCTTGAAAACATTCAGTTACTTTTGATCATCCACAATAAACCTCATTAAGTGATTAAGAGAAGCTGACCAGTTAAAGCACTGGCTTCAATACAAACAGATGACACCACTTGATGATATGTCTGACACAGTCTGCATTCCAGACAAAAGCAAGTTTTCTGTTCACATCAAAGCACATATTTTGGACATCAGTAAACATAGTAGATCTGACTGGGGGGATGTACAACAGGGAAGAAGGCCAATGCTTTTGCTTACATGTCTACGCTGAAGTTTCAGGATTTTTCTTCTTCCTTCAAAGAGTGCAGAGAGCAGACTTTCACCAACTGGAGCAGTTGCACTGAACTGTAAACAGGCGATGCTTGAAAGCCTGTCACTGAGTCTGCTGATCAGAAATGAACAAACAGCAAGCGCTGAAGGACAGGCACGTACACACACTCAGTGCACACACCTTTGTGTTGTTTGGATTATTCAGCTACTAACTCAGAGATGGTAAAAATTCACAGCTCTGAGAGCCACTGTGCAGAGTACTTAGCAAACTGCTTCCGAAAGCACTTCTTGGCTTTTCAATAGCATGAGAAAACAAAGCCCCCCTGAAACTCCTTCCATTCTGTGTGTACGATCAGGGTGGGCAAGTGTCCTCAGTGCACCCCATAACAGGTAGGCTTCAGCACCAGCATCATTAAATTGTCCAATAGCTTTGTATAACAAGGCTTGAAACATTCTGTCTGTGGCGCTTGCAGTGCCTGCAGGCTGATAACCTTTGGCCTCAGAGCCATGGCCTTATGGATCCAACATAGGGTGACAAAGAGCCAAAGAACATTTCACAGCACTTTCTCTGTGAGGGTGAAATAGCAGCTTACAAACCAACTGGCAATTCCACAGAAAACAACTGATTTTCTCTTTAAGTGGCATACAGGGAAAGCGCTTCTCTCTCGACCTGTGATCAAGGGAAGTGGAAGATGAGGGAAGCAAAACAAAATCGGTTTCTTTTCTATCAGGCTATTTCTCCATATGCAGCTCTAAACTTTCAGGCCAAATAAAGGAAAATTTCAGGCTAGCCTAAGGAAGAACGTGGAAGCTCCTGCAAAAAAATCTCCCTTCGGAAAGAGGTGGTGCAATCTGAGAATAAACCAGGGGACAAAAATGCCTTTCTTGCTCACTGCAGAAAAAGGCATCATGATTTTGAACTATGCACCGTGTGATAAATGTTTCATTGTCCATTGCAAATTTTCATGCATATTTTGTGTGGTGCTGCGCACACACATATTAAGCAAGACTGAGGCACCAAAACTGTAATTTGTGCTGCAAGCTCATTACTGCAAGGAGCAACAAAAGGTTTCATGCACTATTTGGTGAGAATCTGTGGAACATCACTTTCAGAAGAGGCCACATGAAGAAAAGACTCTGCTTCAGCAATGTTAATCTTTCCTCTTGATCTTCTAGAAATAAAAAAAGAAACTTCTATAAAATTACTATCTTGTCTATGAAAATGAGTCATACTGCTTTTTGATAGAGTATCAGGTTGCCAAGGGACCCTCTGCAAGGTTTTGAAAAAAACATGTTTTTAAAGGTTTTGTACTACTTAGAAAGGACATGAGGAAGCAGATGAAAACAGATGAAAACTTGACTTAGCTGACTCTAAGACTGTGTCACCCAGGGAAATGTGAAGGAAATTATATAGCACGACTTTAATGATATGAAATTGGTTTAAGTCAATTTTTTGTTGTTTTGCATCCCCTTGCAGTCCTGCCCCTTCCAAAACCCCCAACCTGGATTTGTGCATGATTTGACTTCAGTATGTACAGTTTATGCCAGAAAATTTTACACACAGGAATTTGAGAAGCAGCAATAAGCACCACAGCACAGAAGGCTCCATCTCCAGCGTAAACTCATTAGATTACAGCAAATAATTCAAGCCATTTTCTGCATTCATACTGAAAACTGCACTTGTTTCCTCAGCTGACTGTCTCTTCTGGGTTCTGTTCTAGTGCTCAAAGTTACTGCCATGAAAGGGAACATTAATTTAACCCCCAAATGAAATTATTCACAAGCAGTGATTTTTAATTCATCACGGGCAGTAGCTAGGTGTCACTGCAATCACAGAAAGTAAGAATGTACCTCAGGTCTTCAGCATTCAAACAGAAATGAGTCCATGGCTCATCAACCATTCACACAGGTGGGACCCCATATGTAATAGCCTATTGGAATGAGGGAAGTGAGACAGAGAGAACTAGGATGTTATGATGCTGCTGGAAAACTTCCTTGTGATGCCCACTCCATTCGGCAAATTCACACCTACCACACACACACTTCTGTAAAACCAGGGGAAGACGTGCAAGGAAGAGTGCACCGACAGAATGGCTGGGGACTGAACTAGTGTCATATCACACCCAGTCTTTCTGGGTACTGCATGAGGTAAGTCAGCAGGCTGCAATTATTTAGAGACTATCAGTCCTTATGTACCCCTTTCCTACCTGATACCATAACTTGGCTGTACATACTCCTCAGGAAGAGCTGCCATCTGTCTATCTGTTTTGCTGCCACACTTCAGGAACAGCAGAATTGCACCAACTGAAATGAATTCTTTTTCTGGTGTGATAGCATTAAGGCTACGTGCAATCAACTTAAACTCCTCCCCCAGAGGAATTCCTCCCTTCCTCCATGCTGTCTCCAAAACCAGTAAATACTCAAGACCAAGGTCAACATTTATGCATCATTTTACAGCTGCTAAATGTCCTTAGGCATGTTATATAAATAAATCATACTACACTATGCTACATGCTAAGGTGTGCAACAGAGCAGGGCAACTTGCTGCAGGTGAGAGATGCTCATTAAAGGCAATTAATAAGCACTACCTGTGCACTGAAGGGCACAGGAGCTAATTATGAGAAGACATTGTATACAAGTAATGCTTACAGTTAGGAAACCAAGGCACTCCTCACATGAAATCTCAAGGAGATGGGGGAATGACATAAATCAGGAGAATGATCCAAGCCAAGTGATAGCTACAGACACAGCACTGCTAAAATTAATGAACCCCACCACTGTCCTCACTGTGGTTATTGGACTTCTCTATTAGCCAGACTTTATGAGGCACCCTAGGATGGGGCCAGCAATTTCCTTTAAATAGTAAGTAGTTGGCATCACAGGAGAGCCCTGTGTGCAGGGCTGGCATCATCCTACCAGTGCAAAACCTCTGGCTGGGGGTGTCGGGCTCACAGCTGCCGGGCATCGCGGAGGCAGGTGGGTTACACAGGTCAGACCCCCTCACAGTTTACATCTTGTTCAGTTTTCTTCCAATCATAGAATCATTAAGGTTGGAAAAGACCTATAAGATCATCAAAGTCCTCCAGGACTTCCAGAATTCCGTAAGGAAACAGTAAGGAAGGCAGAATTTTTACATGCAAACTCTAGTCATCCCTTCAGTTTACCGGAATAGTATTTGTTAAATGGTAACAGAATAAAAGACATTTTTCCACATGAAGTGAAAATGGTAAACAAAAATGTTTATTGGTCTCCTATAATGACAGAGCAATGGTACGTAAAAGTATTGTATTTGAAGAGAAATAAACTCTCCTTGTTTATCATCAATGACTGCAATTATGTTGTCAAGTGATAGACGAGTGTTTTGATTTCCTCTTCCTGCTGTCTTTTTACTTTCAACTTATATTGTAAGCTTGACACTGTTTATTCATGTACTACTACAGAACCACTGAGAGGGGTTATTATTGAAGAGAATTCATTTTTCAGAGCAGTCATGCCATAAAGCCACAGGTACAGCTAAAGCTTAACCCTACATCCTCCTCCAAAGGAGCATGTTAGTGATGTTAAAACCACCCCACTAACCCAAACAAACAGAACAGCCTAAGGAGGGTGTACCGAGCTCCTGGACATGCAAACCCCAGCTCAGCACCTCACCCACACCACCACAAGGGCACAGAACTCACTGCTAGAGCGAGTCCAGAGAAAAGCCATAAAGATGCTTAGAGGGCTGGAGCACCATGGAGCACTATGGAGATAGGCTGAGAGAGCTGGGGTTGTTCAGCCTGAAGATGAGAAGTCTCTGGGGAGACCTCTGGCAGTCTTCACAAGTTGTGGTAATAGAGCTTGCCAACAATTACTTCCTCAGCCAGACTGCAACATAGGATGTTGTCCTACAGGATTCAGACTCCTGGTTACACGTTCAGGTCCTTCTTCTTTAATAATCTACAGGTAATATGGAATAAGAACTTATTTTTATTGTTGCTGTTCTTGCTTGCCTGACGGCTCTAAACTTTCATTACTCAAGACACAGCAACAAAACACACAGGTATCTACTTGCAACAGAGCCCTTAGTTTGCCTTTTCAGTAAAGTTAACACATCCTTTTGTATGAGAAACTGCTGGCTCATCTGAGACATGAGGACCTGATATTTGCCTACTTTTCTCTGCTTTTACATGACTCTTAAAAGCACATCTGCTCGATTAGCCACAACCTTCAGCCACATTGAAGAAGAATACTCAGCTCCAGCACCTTTGATAATGTCTAAAAATAGTTCATCAAGCATCCTTTTCTAAGAACAAATTTGTAGATGGGCTTAAAGCATTTGGTGCCATTACACACTTCTGAACAGTTTTGCTCCTTGAAATAAATTCAGCCTGCCTTTCTCTGGCTCCAAGTCCCTTCGTTAGTCAGGAAAGCAGTAAACAGAGATGGGGAGCATAAGGAAAATTAAATACAAAACACTATAAGCCTTTCAGCGCCTGATGGAAGAACAGGTCTAATGGATGTTTATGTTCCAATCTATATTGCACTACTCTGAACTCACATTGACAGATCTTATCCATCTCACTGCATTTGCTCTACTGAAAATACTTACCTTTGGGACATCAGTCTTTACCTGAGCTATGACAGCTCTTGTCTTTGGTGTTCAAGCACTCTTGATAAACTAAGATGGAAAATGTTTCACTTGCACACCTCAACAAAAAAAGAGACCTGCATAAGCAGCATCTGAAAAAATCATATGGCTCACACCCATCATGCATTTCAAAAGCAAAACTGAAAAGACTACTCTGACAGTATATAGGTTTCAACAGAAATTTTAAAACTGAACAAAGGGAAGGCAACATTAAGTACAGAATTCCCTGAATGACTGCAGTCATCTCCTGGACAATGAATCTAAAAAGTAACGTGAACAGATCATTGGAATGTCACTGTTTAATCCAAAAAGGGAGAAGTTATTCTCTTACCAAAGAAACTGGAATTGAAGTACGTTGTCAATTTTCCCCTCACACTGAAATAATACCTGATACAGAGCTCACCTTGATTTACTTTTATAAACCCTTTGAGTTCACAATTGATTCTTTGGACTTTGCAAGGCATACGCTGAAAGCAAACCCAAAATACAATTAGTCACAGGAGAGGATCCCACATCCAGGATATTCTGGCTGAGAAACCAAATGGGAAAAGATATCTCTCTGTATGGTCATCTCTGTCATAGTCCAGGATCAATTACCAAGTAAAACAAAAAACCAACAACAAAGCTCCTCAAGGAAAGCATGTGTGTGTCAGAATTATCCCCTAAACCAGAGCAGAACAGTGGGCTACATATCTGGACACTCCCTGATTTACATGTGTTCCACAACAAGCAAACTTGAAAAGCTGCAACTTTAAAAATCTATTTTGCAATCAGGAGATTGAAAACCAATCTGCTCCCCAGGAAACAGCAACTATCTGAAACAGGTGAGAGGTGTCACTCACTACTGGTATCACAGCCAAAACACAACACCCCACTTGGTATTTGCTACCTGCTTTTTGCATCACGTGTGCTGTGTGTGTGTTGTCTGCGCTTGCAGAACTGGTGTGACTGATGGGAAGGGGAAGCATGAAGGGGCTGCTGTTTCTTCAGCATTCTGGTGCACTTATTTGAATCACATTTTATATTCAACTGAATTGAGCAAAGAGGATAGCCTACAATGCAGATATACACCAGTTCATATTTCCATACTACAGTCTCTAATGATCACTCTCAGTCTACTACAAGTCAGCAGCTATACAGAGCTTTTATAAGATGGCATGTGGTTTCTTCAAGCAATCACAAAAAAAAAAACATCTTTAGTGATTGGAAGTCACTACAAAGGTATGGATGTCACCTTTTAAATTGGGTAGTATTAGTAAGGTCTTGAGAAATCTCATTTACTTTAGGTATTTGATGTCTTGTGTTGAAGCACTGCCACAGTATTAATGGTAATTCGTATGTAAATTCTTGAACTACTGTAGGACTTGTAAGTGCTCAGATGGTACAGACAGGCAGGTACTTACTGCTGTAGGTGAGAGGATTTACAGAGTTCAAAAGATCAAACTTATAAATAGTAAATCACACAAGATGAAAAATAAAAGGAGTGTAATGACTCCAGCTACTACTGAAAGGTCAGGTAGAAGAAAAATGAGCACTATCATTAAGACAAATCCCTCACATTTTACCTGCTTTCTTAGTAATAGCTCTCCTGTAACAGCTTAAGAATCCAATACAGAGACAATGGTAGGCGTGGAGATATTTCTCCAGAGAGCATTCAAGGGACCCTCTGCGAAGTTCAGAACAAGCTGTTAGCAAAGATGACAAACAGGTGGCCCCTGCAGTCTTAGTGCTGCTTTGTTACTGAACGTTTCCCATCCGAACACCCCCTCACCCTACACATGGCCAGCATCACCCTCCCTCTAGAAAATTTGTTGGGTATCTGCTACCATTAACTCAACACAACGTTAAAGCAAAAGAAGAAAAAGAGCTCTGGTGAAAAGAAGGAAGCAAAACAAGCTTGTGCTGCTGCAGAGCAATGTGTTTTCTTGTTTTATTTTGGATTATTCTTCACAGATCTCCCCCGCCTCCTCTCCCCACACATCTCCTCCCCTAGATGCTAAGGCAGATTTGGAACGTTTTTTGATTGATCAGAGTTGCCCAGAATACTTTACTTAAGAAAGAAACAGAGTTTGTTAGCATTTAGAAAATGAACTGGAACCATCTCAAAACAACAGTTTTTCAGAAATGAGTAAGTTTTCACAGCCTGAGGCAAAGGACAAAAGCTCACTGAAGACATGCTATTTGGTGTGCTTTACAACTGTCCCTCAGATTCACCGGTTGCTTTAAGTACAGGTTTGAAACTGATGGTGGGAAATCCGATCACCTGACCAAAATGGCAATATCTGAAGTGTTTAAGTCAGTTGGCCAGACTGCAATTCATAGGTTTTCTTTCGTACAGAATTGCAAAGTTCATGAAAATAACGAAACTGTGTTTGAAAACTGTGTTTTCAAAGATGTGAAGAACATTATGTATACGTGACAGATGGATCCGTGAACTGGAAGATTTCCTCATCAAAAAGGTCTTCTGGTAGTTTTTCATCTCCATCAGCAAAAAACGTAGGGAACGGAGGGTTTTTATTGTATTCCTTGCAAGTAGGCAATTTGCTATCTCTGACCTAAAAAGCAGGAAGGAGAAGGGTAGAGTTAATAAATCTTACAGAAGACTTTCAGACAGTGATACACTAGAAATTAAAGAACTCGGCTTGCATGCATAAGAAAAAACCCAGGAGCATTCACATTGCACTTGTTTAAAGAATTCCACGTATAATCATCATCTATTTTAACACCAACCACAGCTATTGAATTTAACATTCTGTACCCATCCTTAAGGAGTTTGTTAAAAAAACAACAAAACTAAATAAAAACAAAACAAAGAGAATTTGTTGTAACAGTGAGAGAATCAAAACCTACTCTCATGAATTCATTGGTCAATATTTTAAAATGTTATTAAAATAAAAATATGGCTTGTTTAAACTGTGCTTGTATCCCACAGTACTTTCCTACGTGACATACCAAGTTATATTTATGCAGTGTAATCACCTCTTCAACAACCAAGACACGCATTTGTATGTATGATGCAAACTAATTATGGTAACTAATTTTGCAAAGATATGTGCATGTGCTGTATTCAATTCCTCTGGCTACCACAGAGCTGAATTAAGCATCTAAAATTCTTCAGCCAGGAATCAGTACCCAAGTTTGTCAAACACGAGCCTTTAAGACAGTTCATTTCCAAGAACTGTGGTGCCACGGAGAAATTACTTTCCTTTACTGACCTCTCTACATGTGGAAAGATTTAAAATCTAGCCCCTGAAACTCCAATCTCTGAAGAAAATTAGTAGCTAGAATTATCAGCAAAAAGCAGTTTGTCTGCAGTAGCAGATAGAAAGCTGGTATCTCTGAAGAAAAAAAAGAGCTACAAATTCTTGAGCAATGAAATTTTACTTAAAATTAAATTCTTCGTTTCTATATTGTTACAAATGATCTTCCTTGCAAGCTGTAATAATCCCTTTCAGCCACTATACTCAAGTGGATTAAAAAAAAAGTACAAATAGATTAGAGAAAAATTTTACTATAGAGAAGATAAGCTCTTCCTTTTAGTTTTTTAGTGGGTTTTTAAAAAACAGGAAGCTTGTTTTTACTTGGTTGGACAAAAACCTCACATAGGACAATTATGATTTATGCCAAAAATTAAATAAAACTATTTTATGCCCACTGGAAGCTCTGTTTTGACAACACTCTATTTCCCAGATTCATATCTGCTATTACTTGAGCCTTTCTCACAGTCCATGAGGATTCCTGCAAATGAAGTGTACAATAAATTCAATGTTCCAACAGTTTTCTAAGTGCAGGCTTGATAAACAAAAGAAAACTTTTTGCTAAGAACGAGGAGACGAAGGGCTCAACATGTTGTACTGGTTAGCATGGCTAAGTAACTTCTCAAATAGATCATTCCTCTTCTACCAGACACCTCCCTATAAAAGTATTCTCTATTCACTTGTAAACTGCCACATAGAACTACTTAAGTACCTCCAGTTCCCAATTTACATTACATAGCTAGATGGAATAAACTTTGAGGCCCAAGTCCAAAGACCTTTACTACAACAGTTCCAGCAGCAGTGAGTTCAGAAGAAACACAGACAGCTTCAACAATGCCATCTGAAGGATGGCATCTTCAGAGATATCATCCTTCCCTTTCAGTAAGTTGTGCCTGTTTCTTTTACTATATGAAAACATGTTTTAGTAACTTCACCAGTTATCACCCTTGCCCCTTTCTCTTTTACTCTCTAATCCTATGACACACCATAAGCCTTCTCTATCAACAGCAAACCGCCCCATGGTCTCTATGTCAGGAAGTATTAAGAAGACTTTTTGTTACTTTTGATGATTTTCATCATGAAATAATATGTGTTGTTACATACAGGCTATCTCATTACAGGCAGTTTTGGACACCTGGAAAATGAAAGGAATTGAAATGTTTGTTTTCCTCCTTGTTTTTCCTCCCTTTCTTAAAATAATTTTTTATGACAGGATTTTGAAGCAAGACATCTGCTCTCAACTGAAGGCAAATCCAACAGTCTAATTTTAGTCCTGCATTAGTTTACCTAAATAAATGTAAGATTTCTGTGCAGACTTAACATTATATTAATGGCATATTAATGTCAAGGGACATTTTAGAGATAGTCCCTCTTGTGTGATAAGGAGAATTCTTAAAATAGTTTTAATGTTCTCATGAAGCATTTTCAACAAACCGTTGTTGCTTTCACAGGAGTACAATACCCTTGCATTTTACCCTTCCAAACTCCTCAGAAGCTTGACAGACCCCAGAAGCACAGGCCATATCTGATGTTAAAATGGTTTCCTTTTCATATGCTCTTTCTTTTGACTAGTATAATTGACACAGTATTTCTTTTGACTGGTGAAAACTACTGCTCTTTTCCCATCTTCTTCTACATTCATTGCTTTCAAATAAAATTTAAAGCAAAAAAGCACCACCTTAGAGCATCACTACCAAACTGAAAGAACATCCCTCTTTCTCCCTTGTAAATTTCAAGAATTAGATATTATCAGATATTATCATTATTATTCCTATTAAAAGGAACAACTCGATTTCATTTTACATCTGAAAGTACCGATTTGCAACTTAAAACACAGTATGAATTACGTGTCTTCTCAAGAGATTTACTGAATGATTCCCTTTACATTTATGAAGGGTGCAGCATACTGATGCCTTAAGCCCCTAATGTTTTTTTATTTTTCTAATATTTGTAAGACTTGTAAGTTTTATAAGTAGGTTTTAAAAGCAGAAACCCCTCCCTTCTTTGTCCCTTGTCCCTTTCCCTTTCACCAGTACCCTTGTTTATACATTCCTTAACCCTCTTACCCCATTCTATGCTCCCCATATCAATCCTACTTCTGAATACAGCAGAAATGTTTAGTCTCTTCTCAAGGCAAGGCCTAGATTGTTGGCAGAACAGCATATCAGGGCCTAAACCACAGAATACGGTCAAGAATTAGGTAACTATGTACCCTTTGTGCTCTGAAGATGGGATGAATAAGGGGTCCCGAAATACACCCCAGACCCATTTTAAGGGGGTGGACCCGGGACAGACCAGAGTAAAGGCCACAGGGTGGACACATCTGGGATTGGATGGATGGTATTATAAAATGTAACCTCTCAGGCACGGCCTGCGCGCGTCGTGTAACATCTACTGCCTTGGCAAATAAACCCTTTCTTATCTCACCCCTAATTAACTGCTCTGGAGATTTTTTTCAGCACCAAAATACCACGGCAACAATACCAAAGGTTACCTGTATCTAATACCTCAGATTCCTGCACAGTAACTTCACAATAGTATAAAGGGGCCCAATGGCATGCAGTAGCAAGAGCTACACTTGTTTGCATAAGCATGTACACAGTAAAGAAGTACAGGTGACCCAGCACAGCTCTTCCTGTTCTCCTTGTAACCTCCGGAGAACAGCCCTAATAAAGGATTAAGTTAAGTTTTCATGCTCTGTGTTACTAAAATCCAGTGAATTTAGCTCTCACTCACAGAAGGAATCAGGCTGGTAGTCCAGCTGGTTATTACAATCCATAAAAGCATTCACTGTATAATTCAATATACCATAAATGCTTGGCTTACTCAACTGCTGTATTAATAGTAATATTATATTATAGTATATTATAGTACACTATACTACAGACAGATGATACATAGTGTATAGTCTTTTTATTAATAAAATATTAGAGAAAGCTGAAATTGGAGCTGGTTGGGGTTTTGTAACTAAATCTCTGAACAGTCATAAAGGGTTTTGCAGATAAAATTAACAGACTGGACATATGCATGTCCCCTATACTGACGGCATAATGGGTAGTATAAACAAACGCAAATTCAGAAATCTATGACCACAAAAGACTCCATATTGTCTTAAACAAGCACCAAAAGTTGATGCTTAAGTCACAACTCACAGTTGTAGTTCAACAGGGCTTCAGGCTGCGTAAGCAACCACAGCAAAGAATTTGTTTGTGAAACAGAAAAATGTGCTTAAATATAAAAAAAGATTAGAAATATTCTCCTCAGCTTCTCTATTATTTTTGAACCTAGACAGAAAATTTAATGCAAGAACTGTATCCATTTCAGACCAGCCTTATTTTGTCTTAAAAAACCCCCAACCAAACAAAAACCCCTCAAACCTCCACACAACTCTATCCATGGAACACAAGGTATAGAACAGGGAAGATGAAAGAACTGAAGGTATCATGCTATTTCTGCGTGTCCTCAACTTGATCAGAGTATACCCAACTCAGGCATGAACAGCTAGAAACACAATACAGTAATATTGGAAAGTGTGATACAAAACAAGTAGGATGTGAATCACTACAGACTTTTCTTAAAAAAAAAAAAAAAAGCTGAATGAAAAAGCAGTCTCAAGACTTAAGTTATTAGCTCAAGCAGAACATTATAAAGCAACTGTATACTTCAATTTAACTCAGGTCTAGCATACAAAAAGGCCAGTTCAGTATCTAACTTGCTAAGCAACTCCTATGGGTTACAAGATTTGCCAGAATTTCGGCTTTCACTACAAGTGATATACTCAAAGTGGTCAACACTGAATGTCCTAAGAAAACCAGCTGCCTTAAAATTAAGACAGTTATAAAACATTATCAAAGATAAACTGTAACATCCTGAATTATAATATACCATACCACTGCACACTCTCCATTATAAGGCAAAAAAAAAACTACTTAAAAAGGGAATTAAATCTTGTGCTTCTCTCTTGAATGACAGAAGAGAGAATTTTTGGTACTATACTTGGGAAATAAATCCAGAGCCATAAACTTTGGAAAGAAAAAACTATTACAGATGGGAACTATAGGCCCTGTGATCTAAGAAGACACACCAGAAGGAAACCGGTGTTACCTGAGGTAGGCTATCTTGATAGGCAAACCACACTAACTTACAAATGCTTTCTCTGCAATGTTACTCCTGTAACAGAAAAATTCCATGCATTCTAGCACACTGTCAAAATTTCTTAATTTTATTAGACCTTGAAATTGAGAAAGAAATCCAAACTTTTTTCATTAGTTCTCCAGTTGGGTAGAAATATTACTTATGTCAGTTATTTACCTGCATGCTTCAGTGTGCAATATCAAATGAAAACTGACTTCTCATTAAACCAGAAATCCATCAATCCTAGTATTCTGCTGAAAATGAAACTTGAAAAATTTAAGTGCTTCATCTCTGTCTGAATACAGTGCTGATGTACTAAGTTTCCAAAAATACAACATACAAAATAAATATATGCTTTAAAGGTGCACTGTGGTTTTAATGGTTACCAAGCAACACAGAGTGGTTACTGAACACAAATGTTTTCCTCTTAGAGGCACATAAAGAGAGAAGTGTTACGCAATATTTCACTTCTTGTGAAAGACAGACGGATTCAATTTCCCTAGACATTAGTCCTACTTAATTACAGGCAGGTATTTAGTGGAATGAATAGTAATTACAAATGCTAATATCCCATAATTCCTCTCCCCAGCTACAGATCTAAACAAATATACAGCAACATATTGAAGTCAATGTCTATAAGACAAATAAGAAAACATTCTGGAAGAAAGGCATAAGACAAGCTAAAAACACCACAGATAAATGCAGCAAGATTAAATGGAGAAAGAAAAACCAGAAATTAAAGAACAGATGTCAAATAGTATTGCTTTGCCTGATTTTATAATTAAAGCTTTTTCTACTCTTCAGCAATGTGTTTGAAAATATAAGGGAAAAAATTAATTAATACATGTAACTCATATGGCTTATGCAAGAAAAAAACCCACACAATGGATTCACCAGCTCAAGGAACTGGAATAAACTGTTTCTGACTACATACTGCCTATAATCTCCAAATACGTGAGTGGAGACAATTTTTAGAAATCTATTTCTTAATAGCAGTAATACCTACTGCTGTGCCTTTATCTCAAACAGTGTTATTTATTATTAAATATCATGAAAGTTTGAGTCTGGAGCATTTTGGTCAAGATCTTTCAAATATTTTATTATGTTAATCAAGGAGCTCTAAGGGAAGAAAAGCCTCATTCTTCCCATGGATCCTTAACCCTTAATTAGCTGCAACTCTGAAATGCATTTGCCAAAATGTATACTCGAAGATACCTGGACTTCTAAATTGTAGATAACTATGACTTGAAACGTTTTATATATCGGTAACTTACAGATAAAATTAATACAGATTCTGATATTGTAGACATCCTGTATAAGGATTAGTAAAGCAGACAGAAAAGTGCCTTGTGCCACTTAGTTAATACTGATGGACTAAGTTTACCTGAAAAAAAACTAATGAGCCATTTTAACTTTTGGTTTTAGGATAAAGTTCCAATCATCATCCGTGGTGAGTGAACTGAACAGAAATGACTCCTGGACATGGCAGGCACTTAAATGGTATGCAGCAGACTGCTACAGCAGTCCAAGCCCATGATCCTCTTGACATTGCAGATGTCAACACGGTAGTTTTACCGCTTATACTCGGTGGCTTGGCCCAGCAATCTCCTGTTAACAGGGCTGTTGACTGTGGCAGTGCTGTTGCCTCAAGGATTTTTGTAAGCTAACAGGACTGCTTTCAGAACAAAACCAGTAAATCCAAGGTGTTAACGGGGATGCTTCCCAGCCTAGACAAGAGTAACAACTGAATAAAGAAAAAGAGAAGGTAAAACAAAAAGGTGAAAGTGACCAAATCGTGACAGAAAGCACGTATGCTCTTCTCCAAGAAGTGAGCACAATATCTGATCAGCAAGGGGACATCGATTTGTTCAAATGAGATCTTCAAGGAGTACATAAGAATATGTGGTATTAACACACACAGCTTTGCTATTAAAAATAGTTTATATTACAGGTGTTTAATAAATGTTTGCTTTCTTAACTCACTGAAAATCAGAAATAAAAAAATAAATTTACTGAGTGTAGTTAGAATAAAAGTTATGATCTAGAAGAACTAGGTACTGTATTCAGAGTGTTAGTGGTTTCATAAAGTGCTGTATTCTTACAGATAAAATTCTGAGATATGTATGTGCATTTGCCACCAAGCAGGGCCACTGTAAATGTGGATTTTAACAGCATGACTAGGATAACAAGATGCACAATCTTTTGCAACAATTAACTCTTGCTTAAGAGTACTATTAAGAATTAAGAATACAGTTTGGGCATCAAATGTTTCTCAGTTTTTCAGCTACATTATTTTGTTTGTATACTTATAATTTAAAACTAACATCCTGCAACAGATTCCCACTTATTTAAACCTCAGACTAACAGCAACCAGGTTCATGTCTCAGGATTTGAAAAATGGGACACAGTTGGAGAAGGGGTCATTTGGTCCAATACAAGGATGAAAAGCCAGCCAAGCTACAGTCTTAATTCTATATAATTGATGTAATGCCCAGTAATTTTGCAGTTGTCCTGAAAACTACTTGTCTCATGGCCATCTGTTAACCAATTTTCACTATCTTGGGAGGGAAAAGGCTTAGGTTGGACCTTACAACCAAAGCAGTTTAGAAATACCGCACTCAGAAAAAAAGGCCTTATTTTCAATGAGAGAAAGAAGAATAAACTTCATTTTTCTGTGGGAAAAACACTTATTTGAAAGCTAGGGTTGCTGTACCTAAAGCCGAGCAACTGCGGAGTTCTGATTCACAACTAGGAAACACGGAACAGAAACTGGATGTCCACAGTAAAATAAAGAAGATAATAAACTAACTGAAAACATCTGAACTTAATGAACTCTGTAGTTTTTCAAAAACTGAATAATTTAAATCCCAATAATACTTCTGAGGATTTAAAACTGTGTATCACATATACAGGTATATGTACATCAGAATCTTTATAACCATTCATAGCAAAGATGTTTGATAGCCTGTACTCTATTCAGTCTGAAAGGAAGCAACTTTCTCCAAGTAATTTGTGCTTGCAGATGTGTAGAATATACCTAATTAGAAAGAAAAATCTATTTTGAAAACAACCCTCAGAAGCGCTTTTATTGCTTTGATGTGGATTATTTACACTGTAAGAACACTTATTAGACTCTTCATTGTTTCAGTTTTTCACAGACAATCTTGAAACAACCTCCATAGAATTCGAAATTAATTCTGCAGACTGACACAGAAAACAGCACTGACATATTTATATTGATTGCAAAGGGAACTCAGACCTTTATTGTGAATTCCTGCTGTCTCCTTCTGTACCTCGACTGCTCCTTGGAAAGGTAATTGCTACTGCATATGGGAATGCTTGGAATAACCTCTAAAGCAGTGCTTGCTGTGTATTTCTGTTCACGAATACAGCCCTTAAATAATATTCTGGAAATTTCACCGCCATGCTACTGGCTTGAGTTAGCATTCAAAGGGGATGGATGTAGGCTGGAGACACTTACCAAAGGGTTTCAGCAACTGTGCTGGTTTATCATAAACTATGTGGGTGCACAGCCCCAGGGCAAAGCTAAGAATGAGCCATTCAGAGTGAGTGTGACACACTGTCCCTACTAATCACTCTCTTTCACAGCGCTGATTCTACTGCCCTTTAATTCAACAGTACTAGATGGCACTGAAGAAATGAAGATTGCATTCAACCAGTGTTTTTCTTTTTGTAAGAAGAGATTTGTAAAGAGTTCAGGAGTCACTAATATCAGTAAGTTGAAACTAACAAACATACCTTCACCAGACAATTTGTGTGACCTGGAACAGAGCCATTTACATAAATAATGTCATGTATTGTGTTGATCCTCCACACCTAGGAGACAGAAAAAAATAACAGACATTGAGCCCTGTTTAGACTATTCCCACTTTTACAAACAGTAGTCCAGTAAGGCACAAACTGATTAACTGGAGGTGGTACTCTGGGAAAGAACATTCTGTAAAGGCCTAAACTGTCACAAAATTCGCTCACATGCCACTCTGAGTGCCAAACTTTCTCATGCAGGAGACTGTAACAGTTTTGAAGGGCGGGTGATCAGGCTATATTTGGTAAGGCAGCTCTTTGTTCAGCAAACACCAACCAGAGCTCCTAAGCCTCTTTTTCCTCTAACAGCAACAGCCGTTGAACATCCAGGTGACAAAATAAAACAAATATCCTCATGAAAATGTTACTGTGAGCATTTGTTAATTTCTTAATTCAATGAGGTGCCCAACTGAACACAACATTTTCTGCTACAAAAAATTAGTTTCAGTTAACAGAGAACAGCAGCAGCACACTTTTTTGCAAACTAGAGGTCAATTTGCAGAGGTTGCCTTTGGAGACAGAGAAAAGTATCTTTAATAGCCCAGGAGCTGCTGTACAAATGTACCAATCAGAATCTGGACAGAAACTATAATCTCTTTTTTGTAAATGAAAGTGAAGGGTCGTGATCAAGTTAGGACTTCAAACAACACTAACACAAGGCTACATGGCTGAGTTCATTGCTTGGTAAGGCAACCACCCTATACACATTCTAGTATACTCAGAACTCACCTTTAATCCAAAACATGTCCTATAGACGTTACCCATTTTACCTGGCATTTTCTTTCCGCGATAAACTTTGGAAGCTTTCTAGATAAAAACAAGGCCAAAAAAAAAAATCATGTTAACTGCAAGAGGAGCACTGGAGAAAATATGCTGATATTTCCAATGTTGAAAATATAATATTGAAAAAATCTAACACTGATGAGCATTTTAAATACAGCCTGCTGGAGGTTAGGTATTACTCTACATGTTATCTGAAATACTTGACCTCAATCATAAAATTGCTACATATACTGTTATATGAACAAAGAGATTCTAGCTTTGCTTAATACTTAATGTATATAGATTCAGAGTAAAATCTGTACTCATTCATACTTGCACTTTGTGAAAAATCAAGAAAAGTTTTTTTCCTAAGATTCCTGTCAACACAAGTCTCTCACCTACATCACAGACCGCAGCAACTGGAAACTTGCCTGAACTATTGCCTGAAATACTTGTGGATGCTAACACAGAGCTCCAGAGCAGTCCTGCCCTAGAAGGCTGCTGAAATGAAGATACACTGTAGCTGCCCTCCTCCCCCTAATCCATGATTTTCACACTGATGTAAATCAGATCTGTTTTAATGCATGTATTTTTGAGAACGAAATGTTAATTTAATTCCATTCACTGCTATTGCTTAGTTTCTGTATCCCATTTGTGACAGGTTGGGTATAAACTGGACTAAAAAGGTGGAAAAAAAAGGCAGGAATAAGTGCTATAATTTTCAATTCTACATTGTCATCAAGGGATTTGTATCCTGCACCTCTCTGTTATTCATTAATAATGTTTGGGCGTTTTTTTAATTCTTGTGAAAATCATGATTTCAGGAATCAGCTGCAATGCAGTTCTAGGGAAAGGATTCTGTACTGAAAAATCCTGGATTACAAAAATGTCTGAGATGGTCAACACTAGATAGTAAAAAACTAACATGGCATTGTTTTTCCCCTATTGCATCTTTTCATCTTGTTTCTTTTTCATCTACCCATTTCCAATACTATTTTCCATTCTATACACTTTGTGAAATTACATCCAGCATTACTGCTTATGAAATTCTAATTTAAAGAAAAGAGAGGTTATTTTGTAATGGTGAAGATCGTCTATTAAAACAGTGTTCTGTGTTCAAATATTTACATTCTTCAGTGAAAACAAGTGCCAGGTGTAGAATTCTTTTTCCAGCTGAAACTGAAGGCTGTAAATCAGTAATGCATGCTTTTACACTCTCAATTACTCTAACTTCATTGCCTATTGCCCTTTTGCTTTTACTATTCTCTGAGCATTATTAATACTTTTCTAAATTTTAATTTCTCTAAGAAAATTATAGACAGCTCAGGTTCAGTACTGTGACTCAGTTGATCTTAATTAGTTTGCAAAAATTCCTCTTAGTTTAGTCTAAATATTGTACAGCCTTAACAGGACAAAGTTTAAACATAATCTGCTCAAAGAGCTTTTATACCAATTTTATTAATAGTTTGAAACACAAAAATATGACTCTGTACTCTGCTTAAAAATGCTTAGAAGCTTTCAAAATTTTGGGAATTATTCCCTATAAGATTATGGGAATCAGTTCATCAAGCAGCTACACAAGCCAGGCAAGGTGACAAAAGCAAGTAGGGTTCCAAAGAATGGTACAATATCTGCAGTGTAAAATAACGGGCAAATCTTTTCCAATCTATAAATGGTCTGATAAAAGCTTCTTAGATCTCTCTTTGAAGTATTAAGACTATTCCTCTCAGCTATACTACAAAATATGACAATTTGCTCAGTTGAAATAATGCGTATTCATAAACTGAGGCATAAGAGAACAGCTATCTGCATTGCTCATTATACAGGTTTCTGAACTTCCTTTGAAGCTACTGGGATTCTCTGCTACCACAGAGTACATGTAGCAGCTAGATATTGTGAAATTGTTCATTTTTAGTATGCAGTTATAAAAACACTGAGAACGTTTAAACAGGAAATAAGAATTCTCACATTAGTAGATATTGCTCCAGGTCTTCTGTGAGTTTTTGTCTGGCCGTGGCTCGCAGGCTGACCTTTAAATCCCCACCTTTTCATGACACCTTGAAATCCTTTACCAATTCTGAAAACAAAAATAATTAAGAAAGAAACCTGAGTTAGTCAGACTTAAGGCTGTTATTCTAGCAATAACCAATAATTTCAGTCAGGCTCATGATCTTCTTACCTTTGCAAAGCTCAGCAGAGAGGGGAATACAGTTAAAATGAAAATCTGTATTTTATATCATAAACATAGTTTAGCACAATGCTTAAAGAATAAGAAGCACTAGAAGAGAGTCAAATAGGCAAAAAGACTAACAAAAAATGCTTCTTGCTGTAATCATCCTCAAGAAATGTTACTGCAATGAAGCTTTCATCAAGTGGACACCAGAACAAACACCCTCCCAAAAAAACCAAACCAAAAAACCAAAACCAAAACCAAATAAAAAGCAACTGTATAATAGCATACACCAAAACTTAATGACAGGTCCTAAGCATCAAGAGAGGAAAGAGATGACTGCTTAGACTATGATAAAAATAAATGAAGAAACATTTTCCATACTACAGTAAACTCATCTCTTGAAAACAGTTTTGTGTATAGTGAAAACGTAACTCCCTTGATACATACTCAGCTACCAAATAAGGTCTACAGCACAGTAACAAATAAAACACATTTTCAGAGTCCATGCCCTTAATCTTTGAGGAACATGATACTATTATTGGCTTTGGAGTTCTCTATTTATTGCAGGAACAGACTCAACAGGAAAACCCACCTTATCACTGCACAAAGGAAAAGCCGATTAGTATGTCTTTAAACTGGCATTGTCTGTTTCCAAAAGGAAAAATCTGACCACAGGGTTTATGGCTGCACTGATTATTTAATTCATTTACAAAGATGATCCTTTTCCTCCAATTTACAGAAATCTTTTCTCTGCTAATGCACTTTGCAATGTCACGGTCCTATTAGTTCAAGCATTAGAACCTTCCAGCCGAACACAGAAGAATAAACCATGGATGAGCATGCATAGAGCACATTCTACAGAGGGACTGCATTTTGCTGACTCCCCTGCTCAGCACTATCATGAAAAACTAGAGAAAATATACAAACATGGAATACAACAACATTTGTGAAAACTAGATTCTTTCCTCTTACCACTTGAGTAATTCTCCTCTAATTGCTGCCCTAGATGCCTTGAGCACGTCAAGCTACAGCCAGAATCAGCCACAAAGACTCTCTAAAGCCACAGAATCATAAGGAAACAAGAGCTGCTTAGAATCTAAGGATCAATCCCACTTAAATTTGGCAAAGAAAGACGTGTAATTGTTTGAATTGAGATTTATTGCATAGAAGCTCCCAATTTTTTTTGCTCCTTACCTACAACTACGGAAATGCTAAAATACAATTTAAGTGGTGCTATGTTCCTTTGGCTTGGCAGCTGGCCACTCATGCAAGTGGTTGTCACCAGAAAGACAGTCCTTCCAGGCCAGCAGACAGTGCTGGAACCTGAGGATATGAAGAGGGTCAGGGCCATGAGAGGAAGCTAAAGGAAGGCACCTCCACGAAAGAGGACCTGAGTTACCAGGAAACAGGAACACAAGACAGAAATCTAAAGGATGCAAGGCTTTTTAACACCAGTTTCCCATAGAATCAGCTTATTTTAAAAGCTTGCATTAGTAAACAGCAATAGTTGTAAAAAAAGGTTTGAAAAATACATTTTAAGAGAGGCTCAAAACTTGTCTTTTCTATGTCTGCATATTGCTAGGGGATCAATAACTTTGAAATACATACAGAAACTAAGCCATAGGAAAACTCGTATCTGTTCTGCCAAAATGTTATTTTTTTCTTTTAAACTATCTATTACTGGCCATGTTTTCCACGTAGACTACTTCTGGCATCTCTAGCTGGAAGATGAACTTAACAAAGCCTCCAAAACCAACTGCAAGCAGGTTGCATAACAACAGCTGTGCAGTTACCAGAGTGAGCAGATCAAGGGCATGATTAATTCTTTAGCTGCAAAATGTCCTTGCAATTGAGAGAAAACCACACAACCTTAAAAAGCCACCAATTCAAAAGTAAACAGTACTGTCAACTTGAATCAAGAAGCATGATGTCATGAAACCACTTCAATATTTCATTCAGATTGCTCATTTTTAAACAATTTAGAATACTATAAATTGTACTTTAAAAAAAATAAAATAAATACCTAATACTTACAAGAGATGTATTTTGAAAAAAAATGCTTAATACATCAACGTTTTAAGATATCTTCAGAAAGAAGTGATTACATCACAAGATAGAGTTGCTAGTGTTTAATGATTTATGTGATAGACTATGTTCATCTGCTTCTTGGTCCTTCCAATTACACACTTATTTTCTGTGAACAAAGTCTCAGACTTTACAGTACCGAAGCTTTAGGAAATTTATAGGAAGCGTAACCAGCCTAAAAAAGAGCACTCTGGTAAAGTTGAAAATTCTCTTGGATCTGTTGATCAATCTGGAATATGAAAACAAATCTCCAACCTCTGAAATATTCTGCCTAAAGTCAAGGAAAGATATCACAATTCTGAAATTAAGAGTACTTCAAAATGTACAACATTTTACTATCTACCAAGGCTCTTTCATCATACTAGTTCAATAATGTTTCAGATTAGTTTCATTATTTATTTGTGAAAAACTGATTGAAAATCACTGAATAACCTACAAATACACTTTACCTTATGACTTAATTTACTTGGTTTCACTGAATGAAACATATTTACCTGAGTCCCAGAAAGGAATCGCAGGCAGCAATGATGAGATGAAAGACTAAGACACATAAATGTTAAATGAAAGTAATCCTTGTGCAGAATTAGAGTTTAATTGCATACAGTAATTCTACTCTCACCTGCAGGAAAGCAGGTGTTTAGGTCAACCACCTAATTTTGTAGAAAACCTCATTTTCCAGGTTTGATACAAATAAAATGCCAGTACCTAATGAGACAACTTTCATTTAGAAAGCTACTGGAATAAAGTACTCTGATGAAGTTTGCTGCTAACTCTTCATAGTTCATTTAAAAGACCGTTATTTAGATGCCATAAAGGAAGAAGGATTCCATCTACTTAGTCCAATAATTTCGGACAAATGTAGAACATACTTTCAGGCTCAGATTACACTGTTAACCTAGCAAAGCTTAAATAAACCATAAACACTCCAGAATCATCACTTAATACTGGCACATTTCAAATAAAACTACTGTTGATTTTTAATTTGGAGTGACAAAATTTCTCACGTTCCCAAGTTTTCCTGAAATGTTCACGGAATGGGTCATGAAGTGGCAGAAAAGGAGGTAAGATACAACTCCATGTCCACACAGCATTGGGCTACCACGGCAGGCATGGTCCCACCCCTCTCTATCACCATGTTCTGGTCACCTGTGTACTAGTGCAGAAGCTCACTCGGGTGATGAGCAAGCTGGGGCACACAACTGATCCCTCTGAAAACTAACCCAGAGAAGAATACAGGTATCTCACACTGATCTTTTCCGTCATGCAACTGAGGACACAAGTACCAGCGACAGAAGGTCAATGGGGACTCTGGGAGAGAGCACCACCTTCCCTTTGGGCAGCAGCCTATGCCCTATGTCAGCTTAAGGAAGTCACCATACAAGCATCATAGATTGGCCTGGGTTGGTAGGGACCTTAAAGATCATCTAGTTCCAACCCCCCTGCCAAGGAAGGAACACCTTCCAATAGACCAGGCTGTTCAGAGCCCCATTCAACCTGGCCTTGAGCACTTTCAGGGATGGGGCACCCACCACTTCTGTGGGCAATCTGTCCCAATGCTTCACCACCCTCACAGTAATGAATTTCTTCCTAATATCTAATCTAAACCTACTCTCAGTTTGAAGTGATTTCCCCTTGTTCTGTCACTCCAGGCCCTTGTAAATAGTTTCTCTCCAGCTTTCTTGTAGGCTCCCTTCAGATACTGGAAGGTTGCAATTAGGTCACCCTGAAGCCTTCTCTTCTCCAGGCTGAACAATTCCAATTCTCTTAGCCTTTCCTCGTAGGAGAGGTGTTCCATCTCTCTAATCCTCTTGGTGACCCTCCTCTGGACAAGAGGTCAATGCCCTTCCTGTTCTGGAGATCCCAGAGCTGGATGCAGCACTCCAGGTGGGGTCACAAAAGTGCAACCTGTGAGAGAAGTGCTTCTGGACAGTGCTGCAAATCTTAGCTCAAAGCATACCAGGGCTAAACTTAAGAATTGAGCTTTTTAATAGCTGAAAATAAGTACTAAGGAAAATATTTCAGCACTATAGAAGACTGACAGCATGCAGACACACTGCCCAATGACAGTGCTCTAAAAGCTACTCATATTGTGCTGAACAAATCATGAGACTTCAAATAAAAACTAACTGCATACATCTTTAACTGAACCTTCTTGTTTCTGTGAAAGTGTTTTTCTTTACAGAGCTATAAATGAATAAAAGACTTTGACAAAAATATTTGTAGGGAAGAGTAAAAGAAGACAACTAAAAAAAAATACCCTACACTTTCGTAACAAAATGAAGATGCTAACCAAGACTTCTGAAATGTAGTGCAAATCCTTCATTCAGGCTATGATAACTAAGAAAAGCTTGCTCATTTTTAAGGACCATATTTTTGATTTATTTTGGTAGAAGGAAGCATACAGAAAGATATCTTGCTCATCTGGATAATTAAGAGTTGGCAAAAAATTAAAATATCCTTTATAATATATTCTCCTACATTATCTCCTCATTGAGGTGACATTATTTTTTCTTTCTTTTTTAAAGGAATGATTAGAATTAATCATGCTCTTACCAACAGCACCACCATTTTCATGTACATGATTTCAAACATTGCACGCACTTCGGTGTTTCCTCCATTAAAACAAAATTACTGTCAATCTTAAAAATGTAAAGTACATGTTCATGTAATAACATTTCTAAAAACTTTGCTACCAGTGATAGCAAGTTTTTAGGAATTACTCTCTTTTAAATCCACAGTGGTTTGAATTAGGAAGAACCAGGTCCCTTCCCCAGGTTGGATGGGGCTTTGAGTAAGCTGGTCTAGCAGAAGTGTTCTTGCCCATGGCAGGGGGGTTGGAACTAGATGACCCTTAAGGTTCCTTTCAACCTAAACCATTCTATATTCTATAAGACAGAAGTGGGAGGAAGGAAAGGAAGTCAAACTATCCTCCCTACTGTAACTCAATGTTATTTTTCTTTAAGTACCTTTCCAAAACGCCCCTATAGCTTAGGATCTTCCAAGTGCCTACAGCACTGCTAAAACTGGGGCTTTACAGAGTAATGTACAAAGGCTCACTTCAGCCTGTGGACCAAACCTCCCAAGGCCTTTGTTCAGCAGGGAGAAGCTGGCTTCTCTTGAGGTGGGTTCAGAACACAAACCTAACATAAAGCACATTGTCATTTTTTCCCCTCACAGTGCAGCCCAAATGCTATAGGTCAATGCTATAACCACTCCCAAGGTAACTTTTTTTTCCCTTCACTGAAGCATTTCTTGGATATTTTTGTGACATTGTGGAATCTGTACTTCCCGGTACAGTAACTACGAATCATGAATACAGTATTCTGAAAAGTAAAAAAACCATGAACTTCATGAAAGTATGAGACTAAGTAACACTGGATGAAATTCCATGGAATAAAGTAAAAGACCCAAAGAAAAACTGAAATGTAGTAAAATAATTAAATTCTTACCCAAGAGTTAAGGGAATATGATAAATGAAGCATTCCAGAAAAGTGGAAATTAAGAAGAAAGAAACTTTAAAAGTAGAAATCAAAATGTGAGTAAGCCGCAGAAAAAGGTTAAAAAAATTTTGATACAGGAAGAGTGGAATGATTAGACAATCATGTTGACAGAAAACCCAACTGATCTTTCTCTTTAGCAGAAAAATTTTTTCTTCACCTGTGCAGAAGGATTACAAGTAATGTGCTACCAAACCAGCACAAACAAACAGCTAATTTCTGAAATGGGATCATACAAATACCTGGAGAAAACAGGTCAGAAATACTGAATTACTTTAAGATGGATTCACTGAACGTGACCAAGAACTCAAGTCTATTTTTAGCTTGCTAATATTTTCAAATACCAAGATACAAATATCCTGTGGTTGTTTACCAGTATCTTCTACATGGCAAAAAAAAAAAATCCCTTTACTAGTTCTTGAAATACTTTTAGAAAAACAAAGCTTTTCTGCATTAACAAACAGTAACACTTAATCTTCATTAAAAAACTGTATTCCTAATGATCCTCTGTTTTGTTTTGCAAACAGGCTATTGTCTCTTACAGGCTGTTCACAGAATGCAATTTAGAAGCAGAATGAACAACATGCCAGATCTAAGTATTATATAAGGAAGTTTGACATAAAAAAAATACTAATTTCAGTCAACTCCTTGACTTCCTTTTCTCAATAGGGTACCCTCATAAATGCAGTCAGGTGCTTGGTTTCCCCATATATACAAGACCCTGTGAATGATATTACACATTTATAGGTCATACACACATGTGAGACTATTACAGTTCGGTGTTACCTCCATTACACCTAAAAAAACCCCAGAAAATGTTATCTTTGTATCGCAACACAACAAAAATAACAGTTCACTGAAACACACAGATAGGAGTTCTCAGTTCTCTTGGTCAGTGGAAATCACAGATGTACCACAAGAGCCATGACTAGTCCTTGCCACAAGATGCCAATTTTTCTTTCGACACCCTCTACCACTTGAGCTCTAATTTGGCATTCACAGTGGTCTGAAAGGAAATCATTCCTCCCACATTAAAGTAAAAGATCATTAGCCACTGCTGGCAAGGACATGAGCTGGAATATGAGAGAAAACAGAAAAAAAAAGGAATCTGACAGCTCTGTTGTCCTGCTAAATGTATTCAATATCTTTTTGCTTTTTTTTCAGTCCACATGATAGATCTCTCTTCACATCTCTTCACCAAATCAAAATCAAGCAGTCTTTTTGAGAACTGATGCCTTTCAGCATTCATTACCCACTTCTACATACCACAGATGCTGCATTATAGATCTCTTTGGCCATGCTAAGCTTGAACAACATTTTCTCAAGCTGTTCCATGTACATGTGACAGATACAGGCAGAACCATTGCCCTAATAGTGTTAATTATTCATCTTGTTCATAATCAAAAGCAAAGAAAAATAATTTTATATTGCTGATCCAATGAGTGGACATGTATTTCCTGTCCCTACTCTTGCAATTGTATTTCTGCTTTTGTGATCCATGGGTTCAAGACAAAGTAGAGGGAAGAAAAAGAGAACCAGAAGTCTCTTTGACAGATGAACCGCACACGTTAAATCCTTAGAAACCTACGTTTTTGCAGTAACATCCACGAACTGCCCTGGGCGGAAGTGAGCAGCATACAAAGGAGTACCTTCAAAAGAAGAGGAGAGATCATGTTCAACTAAGTGCTGAAGTCCTTAAATCACTATCCAGTCATTATCATACAGGGTAGATTACGGTCACAGCAAAGGAAAGAAAACTTATTCACATATTATTTATTCTTCTTTATGAACCTCACAGAGTAAGAGAGATGCTTTGTATTTACTACTGAAGCACATTTCTCAGGTCCTAGACCAATTTCAGATGAATAGGAAGGAAGGGCCAGGGCTCTACTGAGGTACGTTGTACTTCATACACAAAGCCCCAAACGTCTAATTAGTTAAGATTCATAATAAACACACTTAGCAAGAAAACAGAACATGCTGTACTTAGAACCACCAGAACTTTACAAGGTGGAGAGTTTTTAGAAAAACAAAACAAAAACCAATCAAGCCACAAAGAAAACCCACTTACTATAAAAAAATGTGGTTAAGAATAATAAAAAAAAAAAAGATAGTTTCGCAATGCTTTCTCTTTATTAAGACATGGTGTTTCCAAAGTAAAGACTATGGCAGAAGTACAGCCTCATCCACTGGGGAATTACCTATACACTAACTTTCAGCAGAATTAGTGCTACTGTAGGTCAGTGACACCACTCACCTCACTGTAATTACACTAATTCCTTAAATACTTGCAGTATCAAAATATTACTTTTAGATTTATTTTGTCTTCAGTGATTTTTTTTATCCAAGTGCAATATTCTTTTATTAGCAGCTTAAAAAAAAACCCACAACAAACCAAAATTAATAACTTAGTTCATGATAAATCTGTATAGATCTATATAGCTGCATATTTCACAGTTTCCAACCTGTTTTACATCCATTAAAAAAGTGAAATTTTAGTTGCTTCATGTCCACATCCATTCTCATGCTTTTTCAAATCTGTACAAATGCAAACTGAAATGATGTAAACCTCTCATAAATCTCAAGCATAAAAATTCTCATATTATGTCATGTTATATTTATATAATCCATACACACCTGGAATAAGATGCCTGTCAACTGACACAAAATCATGCATATAAAGGATGTTATGTACAAAATACATGCACTGCAAAACCAGTTTATTGAAAACCTGCAATTCTGCTTTATCTCAAGCTTTTGCTTCCATTTAGCATGTCAGATTTGATTTTTATCAGTTACCACACTGTCTTAAAAAGATCTTACAAAAAGCTTCACTAATGGCAAGGAAATACACAATATATTAGAATTTCCAACTCTACATCATTCTTCAGAAAATACCTATAATCGTCAAAAGTGAAAGCAACCTAAGTGTACTACCTAATAATTAGAAACTTAAAACTTTTTGTAAGATCTCCAAACTGCTAATACTGATTTTTAGTGAGAACATTTGTTATAAACACATTTTAAGTGTGCTTTACTTTGCAAGCTGTCAGAAAAAACATCCTCAATGACAGCCATCAGTTCTACTTCTGAATGCAGCAAGAAGAAAAAAACCTCAAACTGCTATTTTAGGTTCCTGAGAAACAGTACCACAAAATTCTGTGTCCCTCTCATAAGGATAAACACAGAACTTCCCATAACTGCATTCATATTTATTCCCAGTCAGTGAGTCAAGGTTACAGACTTACTTCTTAATTCAATGTTCATATTAGTAAATTGGATTAGACTAACTTTCTAATCAATTGAAACATAGTACCCCAGAAAAAGGAAAAATCCTACTTCTCATCAACTAAACAATAAATTTCTAATTTTCCCTAAGAAAAAAGTATGTTTGTACTTAATGACAAAGAATAATTCAGCAACTTCCATACAAAAATTAAATACAGGTCATAACTTTGTTTAGGTCTACAAGTGGCAGATGTTAAATGATTAGGCATGTAATAATCAGCAACTCAAAAAATTACCTGGCTTAATTATAGCATCATCTGTTACATTAAATGTTGCAACTTTCTGCTTTCGTGGTACTCCAGCTTCTTTAAAAATCTGATGTGCAGACTCTGGTTTCTGTAACAAAAAGCAGCCGTAAAAAAGAAGTGATCTGAAAATACCCAAGATCAACCTGGCACAGAAAATGATTACAGACTGTCAACACCACTCAGAGGAACAGATATATCATACTAAAATTTTATCTTGAGAGTAGCATTTTATCTCTATATAAAATTTATTTAAAACTCCTGTCTCTGCATTTTATTTTCTGCCAACTAGTTACCCTACAGCTACATTATATAAATAAGATACATATGAAGATTTCCAAGATCAGAATCATTTACAATATAAATAAAAGATACTACTGGTTTTGTCATGGTTTACAAAGAGTTTTGTAATAATTTAAAAATATGTTCTCTTTTCAAAGCTACTGATGACTTAGTTCCACACTACCATAAATAAAATTTATTTGATTTAACTAAGAAAACAATAGAAACAAAGTCTCATCTTGCAGAAAATTCTCAAAAGGCTTAACTTTTCCACAGAACAGAATTTTGAGTCTCTGGACAAAAAAAAAGAAAAATTAAGAACAACAAGTTTATGATTCATGTATTTTTAAGATATACCAAGTACACTCAGTGTCAAACCACTGCTGACTTAATAAAGCAGGATCTTCTTTTCAGAGGATCCTGACAAATTTAAAAGTACTTAAAATTATTCTCAGCTGTTTTAAACAAGACAGCTCACAGAACTGCTGACCATGAAATGAAACCAAGCAACAGAAACAGTAATGCAGGTAAATTGTAGCCATAGGAAAAAAGGAATGCCACTTAAATTTTCTTCAAATGAATTCTCCTAGAAAGCAATTTAAGCATCTAACAATACTGTCACACTAGGATAGTCACATCTCTGAGGTTCACTTCTCAAAACTTCTGTGCAGTTCTCTCTCTCAAAATTATTTTCTATGTTTTAAGACAAAATAATTTGGATAACTGAAGTAACATAGTTTATTTGAAAACGCAGTTTTGAAAATTTGCATGATGTCCTTTCTTTTGTTTTCAAAAATTTGTTAAAAAGTGTTAGAACAAGAGAGGAAGTTTTATGAAGAATGAGGAAGCAAGATGATGAGAATCTCTTAGAAAAAAACCAGCAATTTTAAGTATAAAAATCTGTCTTTGTTTGAGGAGAAAGTGTGGATAGAAAGTCTTTGAGAGTGAAAAGTTTTTTCCTAGTGATTTGTTAACTTGAGTTCACAGTACAAAACACTTCAAATACCTTTAAAAAAAAAATCAGCTACATACAAAATCTCCCTAAGACCACAAATATTTGAGGCATCAATGGAGGACAACTGTTTTAATCTGTAGAACCATATGTGAGAATTAAAAATAAAGATATGGCCTTTCTACTAAGTGCCTGTATATGAATCCTTTACTTCCACTGTTATGTGAAACTGCTGCCTTAAGCTACAGCAAGAGGAGCCCTGTGCTACCACAGCTGAAGAAAAGCACAGTGAAGCCAAAGGGTAAAATTCACTTTTATCTCAAGTCCTACTCAAGGTTATAGCCTTGCACTGTTCTACTGCAACAACAGTTGAGTCAGAGAGATGTACTTTTACAAACAAAACACTGCAGTCTTTACAAAGCCTTCCTAAAAAGCAATATTGAGTGAATTCTCAGATGTTCTAAACTTTTAAAAACACCAATGATATCTTCCAGTATTATAGGAAAATGATCAATATGCCCTCACTTATGGGAAGCATATAAAATATTTTTGACCAAAAAACGTTAGAACACTGTCAGAACTGTACATTTGAAAACAGTTTGCATTAAAAAATCATGAAAAATCTCTTCACTTGTAGCAGAGTGACATATATCAAGCTAAAAAGGAAAAAAAAATATCTTGCTAAAAGTGCAATATTCCTTATCAGCTTTTAAGCAATTTGACACTCAAAAGAAATATAGAAAATTCTTTGTTAGTAAAATTACTGAGGGAATCTTTTGTTTGAACTCATTAAAAATCAGAAGCTGTGAGGAATCTGAGGAAGACAGATGTTCCTATGAGGAACTAACAGAAGATAAATTGCTTATGCTAATACAATACAGTATCATTTACCCTTCCTTTAATTCTCACTTTCGACATTCCAAAGAGAAAAGAAACACATAAAAAGGCTGATAAACGTAGCAGAGCAGTGATTCAAACTTGCAGCTACACCATAGAAATACCTCATTTGTTAGTACCTCAACAAGCAAAATTGCTCAGAATCAGCATGCCAAATTCTTCCTTAGGAATTACCTAGTTTATACTATGACAATGATGATAACAACAACAATAATACAGAGCTCAGTACAATCATAATACACAGTTCAGTCTCAGGCCAGGCCTTCATCACAGATCGATCTAAGGATATTTAATTAATTTTTTATTAAAATGAATCTAAGTTCAATCAAATTAATTGAAGCTAACTTGGGAAAAGTTTTGCCCAGAGAGAGTCATTAACATAACTCACACTACTAAAAAGTCCTTGAGTTGACCTTTTAGGTAGTTTATCTTTGAAGAAATTTTCTTAGTTCGTAGGAGCTATTTAAACAGAAATTTTCTTTATACCTCCTTACTTCCCACACGTTATTACTCTGACAACAAATTGAATTACTGGTAACATCATCTGCTTGGGAAGAAGATCAACTGTAAGGAGTCTAATGTGCAAAATACAACTTGAAAATTTTTATTCACATAGTTCTTGCATGTCTTAGACCAAAGTAACATGAAAGAAAAAACAGAGCTGTCATTTTTCCAGGAAAAATGTCACATCTGGAAAGTGGAAATGGACTAAAGTGACAGGACAGACACCTGGAACTACAAGCAGCGATGGTGAAACATGGCATAAACCCACTGAATACCAGAGAGGTACCTTAAAGTATCAGCCTGCTCAAAATCAGTAGAATATACTATAAAGGCCAACAGGTTTAGCAAATTAAAAGGCTCCTTCTTCCCTCACCTCTGGTAAAGCAGAAACAAGTACACAGATTAATTTTGAGGCTCTGGGACAACTGTCAGTTTGAAAAAGTGAAATCCATGTCCTCAAAAAGCCACGATCAGCTGAGATAATCTGCTTAGTGGTCATGAGCCCTGGATATTTTTTACTTGACTAAATCAGACAAATGAGTGTCAGGACACTTTAAGAAGCGAAAAATGGCATTTTACAGAAATAACGGATCACAGAAATTGCAATCCTTTGACAGAAAGCTTTGTTCCTACCTTGATCTATAACTCAAATTTCCTCCTTAGAAATGACAGCTCTGCTAGACAACTTTAACCACTGAAGGTATCTGGGAATTCCACACCAGGAAACTGGAGTGTCTGAATGAGTGGTTTTGCTACAGCTCTTGATGAGCTATTACCATGAAGCTATCTTTTTGAAAATTTAAGTCTTAAACTTACTCATCAGTAAAACTATAGGCAAATTAAACAATGTCAACAGACATGTGGAAAAATTACAACTACACCTAATAAAACAGTATGGAAGAATAAGCTAGAGAACAAAATCTTCTAAACATCCAAAGAAGTTGGGTAAGTTTACAACAGGCCACTAAAGTGTGCATCTTGCAGTTCTCATCTTAATTGCACCTCCACAGACATGGTGAACATACGTTTCTACGCTACTAATAGTCCTTCAGACCCTTTCACCAGCATAGGACACTGCACATCAAAGCAACTTCCTAAACCCACATCTTTCCTAGAGAATCAAGAGGCAAAACTTTAAAAAATTCTTCTTGCTATTCTCTTAACCAAGAATTTACAGTTAGGAAATAAGCAAGGTGAATGCAACAAAAGATCTGTTCCAAAGCACAGGTGTCTGTCAATCTTTCAGAGAAGTCTACCTATGCTACTTTCATATTGCAAGGACAACAGAAACAACTATTCTAACAGTAACACCCAGAGTGGTTCACTTACAGAAAAAGGAGATACGTTTTTGCCTCCAACAAGCAGCTTAGCTGTTTTTCCACCCGAATCTTCCTTTGAAACGTATCTTAAAACATGACAATCTTGCACCTTAAGAAAAGGAAAAGTGTTTATTTGAGTATAAGCAGATGTGTGTGCTTTAAGATGATAGTAAGAGATTATTAAAACAAGTGAAATTAAGTCAGTCTCTGTTTTCATAACAGAAGATACAGTTTACAAATAGTAAGCTGTAGTGTTTGTTACTTTTTTACTGTAGACATTCTTTTACCAATCAACTAAAGACTGATTTTAGGAAAAAAATAGTAGTAGAATGCAAACTATTTTCATAAATGCTCTAGAAATCAAGTAATCTTTTATAGTCATCTTTTGCATGCAATATCTGCAAAATCCCTTCTGTAAGCTTGCAAAGCATACAGTAAGAGCTGACATTTTAGACTCCTGCTCTTTTGCCCTGCAAACCTGATGTCCTTCACGGCACTGGTTCATCATATGGCAGCAACACGTGAGCAAAAGGCTTCATGACAACAGTAGCTGCCAGAGAATATGAAGAAGCAGCTTCAGGGCTACAAAGGCTCAGAAACCAAGGTGAAACTAACCCAAAGTACCTGCAGGTGGCAAAATAAAAAAAGTTACGTGAGGTAGTTAACCCCAGCTTTATGTTGCCTCACCTAGGTAACACTGCTCACAGCTCTGCAGCACCTGAACAGCTGAGGCAGAAGGCAGACTGCTCCCAGAAAGTTCGGGATATAAACAGAGTGGGCGTGGTGTACTATCCACGACCAAAAGAAGCCTTTCCTTTCTTTCGGGATTTCCTACTCTGTGCAAGTAATAACTTTCACTTTTGACTGAAATGTCTGGCTAACGATCTGAATACAGGACAGGAGATGAATTTCATTATGATTTATTTCACCTTAAGTAATGTGACAGCATGTTTTTTTCCGGACTTGGTCCATATTGGCATCATTCCCAGTTTTACTGCAACAACACCAACTCTGATGGAATCTGTAGATTAAAACAGAACAGGAATGCAACTCCATACTTAATCTTTGAAAGGGTTCATTTCATAACTTGCAAAATCCCATTCATTAACTCTGATCTTTCCTAAGGAGGTGAAGGAGAGAAAACTTCACTGACTCCCTGTGAGTAGGCTGAGAATAACTTGTTAATTGTTTTTAATCCCACTAGCAGTGAAGTTCTATCTGTTCCAGTTGTGTTTGATAGAACATGCAACCAGTTCCCCATTAAAAGAACCAATACTTCAGACTCCCTTAATTTTTTTTTAAATACAACACCCATATTTTAGAGTCAAGCTAACTATTGAAAAGTTTACTGTAAGAGGTTCCTCCCACCCAATCTTTGCAAATCTGTATAGCAAAGGCAACATGTCAAGTCTGCCACCCAAATGACATGACCCTTTTGGAGGCTCAAAAACTTAATACTGTGTTCCAGACCATAAAACTTTGGAATCACAGAAGTGGGATGTATTATATACCACACTTTTTCTTCAGAGTCCAGCAGTATTTACAAGAACGTTTTCAAGGTCATATACTTTATATTCTAAGGAGTCTTTTTTGACAAATTTTTACTTTATTATCTCGTCATTGCACAGCAGTCAGATAGGCCAAGTGCTGATATAGACTAAAAACTAAGAGTTCTTAACACCATGTAATATTTTGAATGCTTTTTAGAGAACTGATGTATTACATTTACTTATTTACTAAATGTATTGAATGATTGATGTAAAAGCAAAAAGGAGAATACTTTACAAGGCACAATCCTGATGTTACTGAATGCAACAACACAACAGTAATAATTTCAGCACGAGTTTGGTATTTCAGAAGAGATACTTTCTCACCTGGTGTCCACTCATTCAGTGGCCAAGGCTCATCTTTCAGAGGGCAGAGCTTGCTGGCTGTCTGAGCTTTGTATTCCTCCGCAGTTATCTTCTTCAGGAACTCCACATTCTCTTCAGAAAGATGCTCGTGCCACCATGTTGCACTATTAGTGTGCCTGACTAGAAAGCCCAGCTGTCCCCTTTCCAGTGGTGGGAAAAAATTTTAAGTGTCTTATCAGTTCAAATAATGTCTTGTGACATGTATGTTTGCAATGTAATGAATAACACAAATCATTACCTGACACAGCATAGAGTCATAAAGACCAAAATCATACTACCAAGGTAGTCAACCACCATCACTCAAACTGTCCACTCATGACCAAAACCACCTAATTCTTTGTCATGTTCTCATCCAACTTCTGAAGTATTCTAAAGTGCACCAAAAGGAAGCAAGCAACAACAAAAAAACCAACCACTCCTTATGATAAAAAAAAGTTAAGATTCATGAATGAGAAGATAGCAGTGGGTGTCTTTAACTTTAGCAAGGCTTTCTAACACCATCTCCTGTGGTATCTTTCTGTCCAAGCTGGGATATTATGGCATGGATGGGTGGGCTACCAGATGGGCAAAAACCTGGCTGGATCAGCTGACTGAAAGAGCCATGGCTAGTGTTTTGGACTCTATTAGAAGGCCAGTTACAAACAGAGTTTCTCAAGTGTCTATTCAGGGATTTGTCCTATTTAATATCTTTATCAATGACCTGTAAAAGGGGATGAGTGCACCCTTCTTAAGTTTGAAGGGAGCAGTGGATGATGCTCAAGGGTGTCCCTCTGCCAGTCAGAGAGACAAGCTGACGAGGAACCCAAGGAAATTCATAAAGGAGAAATGCACAGTCCCATCCACAACTGGGATGGAATAACCTCTTGCGAGAGTACAGGCTGTGACTTTAGCAGAGCTGGTCCCCAGTTAGGCCAAGGACCTGGAAGGTCCTGGGGGCAAAAAGGTAAACAGGGAGCCAGCAGGCTCCTCACAGTAATGAAGACTAACAGCAGCCTGGACTTCATCAACAGAAGCACAGTCAAGAGATCAAGGCAAGCACTTACCCTTTCCTCAGCACTCCAAATAGACCACATCTGCAATACTAAATCCAGTTTCAGGTCCCCAGTACAAATGGGATGTTTACAAATGAGTGAATCCAGCTGTGCTATACAAAAATACCAGGGGCTGGAGCACCTGCCCTAACAGAAGGAGTGAGGTAACTGGGTTTGGTTTAGTCTGGAAAAGAGGTGGCCTAGGGTGGACCTGACAGCAGCTTTCCAAAGCCTGTGAGAAAGTCACTGACAAGACAGAAGCAGGTGATATTTACTGAGGTGCATGCAGAAGAATGAGAGAAGGGGTACAAACTGAAAAGGGGATGCTGATTTGACGTACGGAAAAAGTGTTTTGCCTGAAGACAATCAGAGAGGCTGTGCAGTCTCTGTCCTTAGAGGCTCTCAAGGCCCCAAAGCAGAAAGCCCTGTGCAACACGGTCTAACCTCAGAGCTGGCCACACTGTGAGAAGGAAGCTAGACCTCAGCTTTGAACTGAGCTGCTCAGCTCCCTTCCAGCCCCAACAATCTCTGGTTCTACACTCACCGCTAAACAGTTCAGGGTCCTGCCTTAATTTCTGTGAGGGCTCAGAAAAGCCACAATGCTCCCCAGTTCTCTGCAAGGACAATGAGGTGGAGTGTTTAACGACACAAGCAGTGACCGCACAGGGCCAGGCCAAGGCGACCCAAAACACAGCAGGTCAAGTCGCTCACTATGCAGCAAAGATGCTCTGGATGTAAACGTGCCTGTCCTGCCAGAACCCCCACACAGGCTGGGGGCATTTCTAAGGCTGAAGGGCTCCAGCAGTAAGCCGGAGCACCACCACTCGCAAAGCAGTGCCGGCAGGCTGCACAAAGAGGCCTCTCCAAGGGGTGGCGACCCAAGACGCCACGGAGGGCAAAGGACCGCCGAGGAGCCCCTCACCTCTGGGCTGCGTAGAGCGAGCACCGCTCCAGCCCCCGCTCCTCCCGCCGCTCCCGCCCGCGCACCCACCTCGCAGAAGCCCCATTCCCTCCCAGCCCTGCCGATACTGTGGCCGGGAACCCTCGGCGCCGCCGCGACGCCCAGAGCCGCCCGCCGAGCCTCGCCAGCCTCCCCCAGCCCGCCATGCCGACACCGGGGCGGGGCCGCCGTCGCCTTCCGCGTACGGCGCTGCAAACCTTCCGTGCTGCCCCGAACAGAAGGTTCCGGCCCGCGCAGGCGGGGAGCTCGAGAGTTAACATAAAAACTCCCGAAACAGCCCAAAGTCGTAGTCGTGCGTCATTCTCTCCCCCACACGGCTGGCTCCAGCGGCTTCCCATAAGGGATGCAGCACCCGTGGCGGATGGGGCTGTTCTGAGCCGGGGGGAACAGCTCACCCGAGAGGGTGACGGATGAAGACGTGCAGAAATAGCCACAGGCACCCTTTGCCCCCCGCCCCAACCTTTCCGTCCCTACCATTGCTCCTGTGCCTGAATTCCTTCAGCGAGCCAGTGAAATCCAGCAAATAAGTGTCAATAAGGGGAAAGTGCCAGCGGCAGGTGGAGTTTTACTGCTGGTGAGCACCACTTGGCCACACAGGGTTGCAGGAACACGGACTCAAAACCTTCCTGCATTACCCAGGTGTTGAGCAGATGTTTGGGGGTGTCTGGGTTAAAGCGTCTCTGCTTTGTCAAATAGCTATGAGGTATGGAGCTTAGCAGATTCATGTGTTTTCTCCCAGGTAACAAGTGACAGGACAAGACGAAACGGGCCTCAGGCTGTGCCAGGGGAAGTTAAGGTTGGATATTGGGAAAAATTTCTTCATGGAAAGGGTGGTTAAGCCTGCCTAGAGAAGTGGTGGAATCACTATCCCTGGAAGTGTTCAAAAACCATGTAGATGTGGCACTTAAGGACGTGGTTTAGTGGTGGACCTGTCAGTGCTGGGTTGACTCAATGATGTTGGAGGTCTTTCCCAACCTTAATGATTCTATGACTCAATGATTCTCTGTGCTCCATGCGAGTGGAGGCCACATAAGGGGGAGGGCCACATTTACAGAAGTAAATTTAATATTGTAGCCAGTGAAAGGTACTGGTAAAGTGGGTGGCTCAGGCAGCAGGTTTCTGGGCAGCCAGGCACAGCGATGACATTCCGGCTGGTAGGATAGTGAAGGGGTATGAACACAAGATTCCCTTTCAGTTTCAATAGAAGTCTCTTTTTTTAAAGACACATGAGTGTTCAGCGTGGTCAGCTGATATCTGTTACGGTTTCTCTTTACCCTGCTACCTCCTCTTCTCCCCCACTGTGCTCTGTGTGTGTGTATGTGTGTGTGTGTGTGTTGCACTTGAGGCTTGTGGCCAGCTAACCAGATCCGAGAGAGGCTGTATGCACCTCTCAGTGGTTAACTGAGCAGAATTTTGCAGTTCACACCCAAAAATGTGATCCAGAAAACTACCAGCAGCCTACATAAACATCCCTTGTCCCATGTTTACTTCTTGTCCTTTTAAGACATAAACACATAGTGTGTTCAGAAATGCATCTCCCAAGTTCACAGTTCAATGGATATTTCCTCTCTGAGGTTGTCATCTCCACTATCACAGTGATCACTGCATCTTTTTACTCTCTCTCTGGCATTAAGAACAGCAACAGGGATGTTGCTAAATTTAATGCAGATGTGTTTTCTAATGGGGTCCATCAGTAGCTTATGCTGCCGCTCTGTATCAGGGGGAAGAATGAACCTAAAAATGATAAAGGTGTTAACTCCCAATTTGTAAGCACTGTGACAACCCACAACAGTCCTTACCCCACCAAAGTCCCCAGGAAGTAGCAAAATGCTATTTGCTTCCATTTTAAAGATGTGGAAGCAAGGCACACAGCAAGATTAAGTGATTTGCCAAGCCATGACAGATGTTCCCAGCCAGAGAAGAGGGCTCCCTTGATGCTCTCACCTGAAGCTAGCCTTGTTGCCACAGCATAATGCTTTTCTCATGTAGCGTGCTGCACAGCTGAGGTGACACAGGATTTCATGCGCCAGTAAGCTGGAAAGCAATACATGGGCAAACATACATTTTGGAGAAATAAGTTTTAGTGCTGTACTTTTCTCCTTTTTAATATTATGTAAAATCAAATGGTTTTTTTTGTTTTTTTTTTTTTTTTGGTGCATGCAGCTTTTCATGGTGTTAAAGAGGCATGAACTTTGTGTGTGTAGGGGGGAGTGGGTGTAGCAAGATGACTGCAACTCTGAATGCAATCAGATGGCAAACTGCTTGCTCTAATCAGTGGAACAAGAATTTAAGTGTCTCCTGAACACAACAGTAAAAGACTTTCTGCAAAGCAGTTGAAATGACTAGCACGTTTTTGGAAGGAAAGAAGAGAATGAAACATTAGAAAATAACCTTCCCCCCCAGTCTGCTGCCTTGGGTAGTCCTCATAATGGCAGGAATGAGGAAATGGAAACACTTTTGGACTGGCAGCCTTCCCAGGAGAGAGGTCACCTAGGTTTCACCTGATCAGTTTGGAGGATCTCCCCAGCTCTGCAAGGAAATTGGAAAAAAGAGAAAAGAGGGGGTGGGCATGCAGCCCATTGATGGTTTGCAGTGAATGCTGCAAGAAAATGTGCAGCTGGGCTGACTATTATCGCTCATATAGCTCTAATTGCTGAAATTGCCTCTTGTGTAGTTCAATTCTTCAGCCCAGGACTGCACATACAAGTAAGACCTATGAGTGACGGATGAATGGTGATATAAACTCTATATTCCTTGGGGCAAAATGGCACTTCCCATAAATAAAGGAAAAAAACCAACCTGAAAAGTGTAAACCTGTGCTAGGAATCAGCTGGCTTATCCTTCCTATTAAAAATAAAAGTGAATGTAAATGTACCAATGCTTTGTGACTGAAATGTCCATGCTACTTAGGAGTAAAGGGAGTTTGTCTAGTAACTCCTTCATGCCAGAAAGACTGGACATATGTTTAGATTTACATAGGAGTTATGACTGAAAGACCCATAGTCCCAGGTGAGGAATATCAATCTGAATAACGAATTCTTTCTGGGAGTTAGCCATGACTTGTTTGAGCAGCCACAGAGCCAGACTGAAGGAGGTAGCTCTGTTTAAACTCACTATCAAAGAACTTAGTGCAATAATGAAGCTCACTTAAACCACACGCTGTTCTATCAGAATATTTGGTGTGTGGGTAAACCTGAGGGATGCAGTTGAATATTGCAGAGCTGCAGGGCTTTTGTCACACAAATCTGCACAGAACTAGAGCCTTTCACCCATGTGTTTGTTGGAATATCACCTCTGCAACCTGCAGCAAGACTTGGCTTAGACCACTGTTCTCCACTGCCTGCTGCAGGTCTCTAACAGATCAAACTTTAAACCTTTTAGCTGTCATCACTTATGTACTTTTGATATTTGGAGACTGTTTAAAAGATGTTTTAAAACAATACTAGTATTATAATTTTGTTTTTCTTTCATACTTGTAGACTCTTTCATCAAATTCTGTAGAACACTGTATTGCTTATCATGGTAAGAACTTCACATGGATAGATTTTTCCTTAGGGTAATAAGCGCTTGGCAGTGTATAACTGCTTTTTAAAAATTGTTGTAGACTTAGTTTCCCCTAAAAACCAAAGATACAACTCAGTTCAGTATCTGGCTCAAGAATAATAGATGTTAATGTATTTTGGGATAATAGGGTTTATGAATATCTTTGGGTTTTCTGGGACTTCTGGATTTTGAATTGGGTTTGAGAGACAGTAAAAAAGAAGGCAGGAATACAGTTGGCAGCGAAGATATTTTAGATCATCAATTATCTCTAAAGGACAAGATATAATTTATTTTAAAGGAGTTTTCAGAATTTAAAACAATCCATCAAAAGGTAGTAGAAGTTTAAGTTTGCACTAAAAAATCTGCAGGAGAAACTGATTGCAGTTCAGCCTAAAGGCAGAATCGCCTTGTGAAAACCCTAAGTAGATAATACAGGAGAAAAATATGCTTTTTCAGAGATATATTCATATACTTAATGATATTACCCTGCAAAAAGTCCATACTATTTTATTGCACAGAGTAGCTTGGAGCAATGAAAATAACATTCAAAGCCTCATTAGAAAGCTTTTACCATATGGCTAGTTTTGTCTTCTGTGCATCCTATACCAACTCACCACACTATTACATGATTGTTTGACATGCTGAGATCTGTACAGATTGAAGGAGATTTCTAATTGATTTTTCAATATTGTGGAGGTGTCTCTTCAAATACCTGGAGGGCTGATATGGAATTGCTGACCAATGTTAACCACTGATAATGATTTGTTTTTAAGCAGACAACATTTATAATCAGGATTGTGTGAAGTAAACAGAAAGATCTGCAGCAACTGGGATTCTCTTGAGGCACTTATAGAGACCAACTACACACATCAAAATGACTGATGGTTTATACAGCTCAGCATACAATAACCTGTTGATCTCTGTGTTTTATGTGATGCTACATTATAGAAGCACCTTGTAACACCTCTGCTAATGAAGAGCTGTAACTGCCCAATTCTGTGTAACCATAAACACTTCAAAAATCAGTTTAGTCAAAGATCATATGTACCAGAAGAACAATTCATCTGATTCCTAATTTTTCCTTGCTGAAAGCTTTTGTTTACTTTCACAGCCTGGCAAATAATAAAAAAGAGGCTTAACCCTTCTGTGGCTGTGCATTACATCCCTAAATGCACATCCCAGGGTAAAGTAACACTCTTTAGATGGTGAGAGCACCATCATGCCTCTCAGGATCTCAAATCACTTTTCAAATATTGAAGTCCCCCAGTATTATTGTGAGATATTTATGAATACATGGCAGTGACCTTCGTTTTACAGATGAGGAATCTGAGGTGCAGAATAGTTAAACAACTTGGCCAAGATTACAAAGTAATATATTGGAGGAGCAAAGAACATGGAGTCATTGATTTGTCAGTCATGTGCTTTAACGGCTCAGAAATGGTCCTTCTGAGAATAGGGAAGGAAAGAGAAGAAAGGGGGAAATGGGAGTAAGAAACTCGAGATGTTGTAGACCAGAACTAAGATTTGTGGTATACGAGATATAAAGGAAGATCACAGTAGCTTCCAGATGAAATACATCCACAGAGGGAGGGGAAGCTCTCACATGAAGTGCCAGCCGTTACATGGGAGTGTGGATTTGAGATCTATCAGTCAGGACATCTCCAAACAACTTATACCCATGACTGGCTGCTGTTCAATATCTGGTCAGCTGAAGGAATCTTTACTAGCAAGCATGAGTGATTACACTGCAGGATATAGATGGAGCAGAACGGAATGTGCTGGGGAGACAGCCCCATGTATCTTGGCTATCCCACTGCCTTCATTTCATAGTACAAAACCTTCAATCAAAGCTGATCCCATGGAAGTTACTTCTAAAGGAGAATCAGGGAGCTAGAGTTCTACATTACCAGCAAACTCATTTAAAAATATGTATTTCTAAAACAAAATCCCTTGCTCACAGGGGAGGTTTTCCAAAATATTCAGCACTGGCCCAAAACAGCTTCTTCTGGGATTAGCAACAGAATGTTTTCAGTTTGGTAGGAGCATAACTTGTCCAAAGCCATGCCCTTTGGACAGACCCACACAAATTATTTTTTTGTCAAATTTTATCCTTAGCTTTTAACAAGTCACATTCTTCACTACTGATTTTCAGCAAAAGAAGAAGCCAAAATTCAAACATTAAAAATAACACTTATGTAATTTCTTCATTTATATACAGAAATATTTCAATTGAAAGATCAATCCACTACCAATTTGTTCTTGTATGTCCTCTTTTTCTTTAAAAAAAAAAAAAGGTGGCTTAAATATTCTTTTGGTACAAAACCAGTTTTTCTCTCAAACACAAGTGATCTGTGTGAGGATGAAGTTACAAATCACCAGTTGTCACAAAATCAGGCTGTGCAAAATTTCTTTTGGAAAACATGTCACACAAAGTTGTATACTGGATGTGAGATTAAAAAATACAAATGAAACAAAATAAGAATTCTCAAACATAAGACATTATAAAGTAGCCAAAATACAACCCATTTGAAAGCCAGCCAGATAGTTTGGATTAAGTAGGTGTATTCTAAGACATGCAATGCTGATGGATCATGCCCTCCAAGCCTGTTTACTGCTGTGGTCCAAACCCTCCATAAGTGCTGGATGTGTCACGCTTTTGAAAAATTACTACTCAGGCTCCAGGCTGAGCGGGCATGTTTGGTGTCCATAGTATAAGCTGCTAACATCAGAAATGCCCATGCTTCAGGTCAGGTATCTCTTGAAACACTTTATTACCCTGTCTTTGGAATATGGAAGTTGAAAGCAGGCAGCCTTGTGTCAGAGAGAGAAATAAAGACAACTGCAAAACTGTGTTGTTTTTATTTTAAACATGCAAAATACAGTTCATGCATCTGCCATTTTGAAAAATCTCTCAGTTCTTAGCAGATTAAACCAAAGACATTTTGTCTATGACTCTCAATAAATATTTCAAAATGCTTTACAGTGTAAAGATAAGAAATATAGCAAAATTTCAACAAACCTGTATAAAAACCAGATACAGATAACTTTTTATTTCAAGGCGACATGCTGTAATGTAAAGAGTTCACTTTTTTTTTCGGGATTTTTTTTCTCATAAAAAGTTTTCAACAATACAACCGCTTAACAGATTTAAGCCTTTAGGCTACACATGCAAAAAAAAAAAAGAAAAAGGTTATTTTAGTTAAAAATCACCAAAACGTGCTATTTTTTTTGTTTTGTTTCATTTTTAAGTACAGGAGTTGTAGACAGTAGCATTTTTCTTTTTTAATTTTGTAAAAGAGTGCAGGCAGGTTCATGGAGCTAGTGTCCTGGAAGACTCGTACTCTGACATACATTTTGGTTTTATCCCTTTGCCATTGTAATAATCCACGACTTGGTTTGGAACTTCAGCCAAAACGCTTTTTGCTAGAGCAGCTGGGGATGCCTGCAGGAAATGGTAGAAAACACAAACATTAACGTGGCTCTCTGATAGAAGTGCCATGGGTTTTAGAGGCGTGGGTGCCATGAGATCAAGGATTATGGTACAGAAATGGAAGGCCAAAAAGACTCAAAGTGAAAGGCACTATTGCTTGAAACTCAATTTATGAGTCAATTTAGGTATGCAGCTATGGCTGCCTGAAAGTGCACTACAGCTAAAAGTTCTCTGCATGTTTTTCAGGTCTGTTTGGACTATTTAAGTTCAGCGTAACAGAACTTCCTTGCACTCTGAGAGAGCACCATTCGCAACAAAAAGGGCTGCAAAGACTTCATCAGTGTTCAACGAGGAAATATGCAGAGCTTGAAGCTGAACATGAATGGACATCACAGTGAAAGGGAGGCCTTCATCACCATTCTGCTCTTCAGAGTCTGGTGTGGTGTTTTAATGGCTGGGGAAATTTTTTAATTCAATGAAAATACTTTGTCTTTATTGGAATTAAACCATGGTTACAAGAAAGCTTCAATCCTAGGCTTTGTGGAGGCTTTAAAGCTCTTACTGCAACATATAAATGGCGAGTGACAACCAGAATTTAAGAACTGATAACCCTGAAAATGTAGAGATGGATGCAGAGATGACCACTGACTTTCACTCCAGGCAGGGAGGAGGGTTCCCCCTCAGTGCAGTAAGAAACCATGCCCTCCATCGACAACACAGACTTGCTGCCTCACACCCCACAAGGCTTCATATTAAGCAGAGGGGTCTGTAGATGTTTTGTGGGCAACCATTACCTGCATGTGATGCAGGGATTTTCCTCAGCCCCTGAATTCAGCAGTGACAAAACTGGACTCCTGTTCTCCCATGCACCCACTTGCCCCAGATTTTGGATTTGCTTGTTTCCAAATGTTTGGGCTGAGCTGGTTCCAAGTCCTCTGGAGCCAGTCTGCTCAGCCATGTCCCCTCTGAGCCCACCACAAAAATGCAGTAAAAAATGCAAATATTTAAACACATTAATTTAAACCTCTCAAACTGGCATCTATCTCCAGACAGAGCACAGACTGCAGCTCAGACGATGTATGGGAACTCAGCTGGTGGCTGGATGACATTTCTTCTGCACACCAAGTACTTTTTTCCAAATTAATGTACACTTTCCTCCTCACTGTTTGTTATATTGCCAGCCAGGTTTCAAAACTACCCTGTCACAAAGCAGTTGTATTTACTGTTTATTGACCTATTCTGTTTGCTGGGGTGGGATTCTTATCCTTCCAGAGTCTTAAATTGAATCTAAACTATTCATAGACACACTAATCCAGGGGTGCAGAAAGCCCCAGGGCTATTAGAAATTCCAGTATCAAATGTTACAATACTACAAATCAAATAAAGATACTGGTAGCAAAATCAGAAACAGAAGTTTGTCATTTTTTGGTTTGGTTGGGTTTTTTTTGTTGTTTTTGTTTTGTTTTGTTTTGGTTTTTTGTTTGTTTGGTTTTTTTTGTAATTTGACTCATGTATGGTATTAGTAACAAATAAAATGAACTGCTATTTCCGTACTGTGACATTGATACCAAAATATTTGTGCAGGCAAAACAGCCTGGAACATTTCTGCATGAACAAACTGGCAAAGCATAGAGCATACTTCGTGTGACAGTGCAGCTGCTGCTCTCAGGTGTAACACAGTAACAGAACCCATTTGTGTTAATCCTGAAAAGTGAAATACATGGTTTTCCAGAGTTTCCCTATTCTTGCCTAAACCTGCTTTACAGAATCATAGAATGGTTTGGGTTGGAAGGGACCTTAAAGGTCATCTAATTCCAACTAAAATCATCAGAATATACCCTTTGTAATCAGGCAAATGGCTTATTTCTACATTGCTATTGAAAATTACTGGGTTTTAAATCTCCTTCCTGGTATGTCATACCTTAGCCTGCATCTGTGCTATTTTACCAAAGATACAACAATACATAAAGGGTAGAAACAGGGAGTGAGGGAAGAGCCCTGGACTATCCCTGCACACACAGGCTGTAGCAATCAGGAAACTTCACTCTGCTCTGTCTTCAAAAATGCTTGGAAGGAGCACTTGCCTGCCATCAGCTTCTCTAGTTCATATGTAGCTCAAGCCTGAACATTGGGCCAGGAGTGGCTGTTGTTATGGGCACTCCCCTCTTTGCATCCTCCTCCCTTCACCACTTCTCTCTTCTGACGCCATATCCATTCTTCCTGAACAAAGGGTCAGCCCTTCAGAATAGGCTCTGTCAGGGCTCAGATGCACAGCTGAATCACTGCCACTCGAGGAGTCCTCAACTAAAAAGCCTTTCACTGAGGTTTAAGCTAAAACATTTACTGTGCCCGCTGGCTCACAGGCAATGTGTGGCCCCACGCAGAGTTGCCCTGCGGTAGCTGGCTTGTCTCCGGGCTTCAGTCTGAATATGGACAAGTGTTGCTTTACTGAATTTCCTTGTGCCAGTGATGTCTGTTGGTTCTGGAGCTCTTTTTATCAGGGAGCATCCCAAAAACAGGGTTAGGGGTGATTTCTTGTCTGAGCATTTGGACCATTTGTACCTTACATACTTTAGTGGTGGTAAAGCACTCTTATTTCTAGACCAGATGGTACAAAAACAAGATTTGTATAAGTAAGTAGACTCAGTAACTTCTGAGCTAAAATCCAGATCCAGTTCATCTGTGCTGTGTAAGGATTACCTTTGCTGGCTTTTTAATACAGATGGAGCATAAATGTTTTACTGTAACATTTTGTCCACTATTAAACTGCTAGAAGAGCATCCTAGCAATAAGCATCTCCAGGTGAATAGTTCTCAACTGATAGCTAATACACAACAATCAGATCAGTCAGCAGCAAGAAAATAATCCCCATGAGTCTATTATTGGTGTGTATTACAAACACAGCTGACTGTTGGTTCATTTCTGTAGCTTCACTATGCTTAATCTTTAATTACAATGCATAGTGCAAAACATTGTTCCTTGCAGTGGCTGAGAGCTGGGCTGCCCACATGCCTCTGTGATAGAGATGTTATTAAGTCACAGTTGTTAGCCTTTATGATTAAATACAATGCAGAATGGAATACAATCTATCTGTGGCATCAGATTTGTGCACAGTCAATCTATCATGCGTTACAAAGGTAGAGAAGTTGAGCTCTTAAAATATGACTGTGAGTGGATTGAGATAGGTAATTTTCTTCAACTACCTTTCAGTGACTGTGAGCATCAATGTTCTACAGTTTCAGGTGAAGGACACTCACATTACTGGGATGGTGATGATTATAGAGACAAAAGTATCACTTAGGTTAAGGGAAAATATGTTCCCTTTGTTTGTTATGTTCTCCTTTAGCAAATTGCATGTTACCCACTATACAATAGGATATATATTTAAGTGTTAATGGTTACCTTGATTTTTATCAAGCCTTTACAACTACAGGATTTGCCAAGAGTCACTACAATTGTTATTATTATTTTGATGGCTTTAGAGATATTCCTTAAAGAGAGAGAAAAAAGACTAGATACTTTACTAAAGTGCTTCTGATACACTACATCACATAGGGCATTAAACCCCTATAATAAAACCTTCTGTCTACACTGAGTCTTAAGCCAGTAAAACATTGAAATGAGTATGAGTTTTTAGGTATGTAAATAACCCTAACTAATTGAAATGTGTTAAATGCCTGTATGAGTGCTGTGCAGGATAAGAACGTTCTCTGAAGTCAACGTTTATTTTTATAAAATAAAAGGAATTCACTCTACAGGTTATTTTTACGACTTCCTTCTTACCCCTTTCCATTTTCTCACGGGGGCAGCTTTTGCATAGATTATTTTTGATCCCTTTGGATAGATATGAGATTTTGAGTTCCAAGCTGTCATGAGAATTGAAGTAATGAAAAAAAATATTGTTTGGATTGACTCCAGATGAATTTTGGTTTACTCTTGCAGCAAAACAAAAAATAAATGTTCACACATAACATTTTCTTCTCTCCTTCTGTCAGTAATAGAAATAATATGGATTTAGGCATAAAAAAATACTTGATTTAGCAGAAAAACCTATAAACCTTACACAACTTGATTTGTAATCTTTCTAAAAAGATCCTGCAACATTTTTTTTCTACTTAATAAGCTAAACACAAGGTACATTGACAAAAGGGATGTGATTTTTAACTAAATATATATTTTGCTTAAAGCTGTCAAATATAATATGCTGATGATGTTCTTGTGTTTGATCAGAATGGATCTCCCAAATGTGTAAAATCTGCATTTTTCTGTGGGGGAAAATAAGTTTGAATCAAAATATCATGCTCATTTCTCCCATGACAAATTATTTCACTAGTTGATGCAAGATACATGGCCTTTTGTTTGTGCTAAGTAAGCAAGATATCTGTGAATGTCACTTTGTTCAGAGGGAGATATTATTCGGGCTTTGATAATAAAGAAATTCAACAAGAAGTAGCTATTGTTACAGGCACTCATTCATTACGCTGACATTTATCGAGAAGCTGAAAGATCACAATAAACAGACTAATATCAGGTTGCATAAGATATACTGACTTTTCTGATAGAGCAAATACAAATCTATCTCTATATATTATCTTTGCTACTGAAAGAAAGAGGGAGAAAAATATCACTGTTTAACAAGAAAAATACATTAAGATTGCTATACTCTCTCAGTACTGAGGAAGTTAAGCATAAATTCTTTTTAGCTGATTTAGATTGTTGTTTGACCAATTCTAGCAATAAAAAAAAATCACATAGATTCACTTGCAAGTTAACACCAGGGGCACAATATATTCAGAACCCAGAACTGCAGCTGTCAGCATGAATCTATTAAATCAGAGATTATTTGAGCTTTAGTATAAAATACAAAGCAAAACTAAAAGTAAAAAAATGCAGCTGGCTTTGCCAGTTCCTTGCAGAAACATGTTTTCAACTAATTAAAAGTAGGTCTACCTACTAGCCCATAAATAATCCTGCTGTGGACACTTCTACAGTAGACTACAGTGCAGCACTATGCACTTGTGATTATCTGCTGAAGGAATCACAAGCTATGAGCTCGTCGTGCTCATATTTGTTTCAGCACATAGGTGACTGTGTGCCACTGGCAGCATAGAAATATGTGTATCTATGATTCAGTAGCCAATCTGCAGTTATTTGGCATGGTGTCACCAAACTAATAGCACACGGTGAGTTTTGCCTCCTGTGGGGATCCATTGTTTACATAAAGGTAGAAGGAAAAGAGGAACAAGTTTGTTTCTCTTACTCCTTACTAGAGTTTATGAAAGTAAGAAGTGCATCTACATCTAAGACAAATACAGCAAAATTGTATTTTGGAGTGAGAAAAAAGAACAACTCTTCAGAAGAGAAAAATAAAATGAAGGTATTTTGGAAATAGCAAAGAGAAAAAAATCTCCAATGGCAACAAAAAGCCTAGAAAACCTAAAGAAATGTAAGAAGTGTAAAGCCATATGCAGAGCAAAACCAGCCCAGAGTTGAGAACTTCTGATTGACATATCCAGATCTAAGGATCCCTAGTGTATGGGAGCAGATTGGGAGAATCAATCTCATGAGCAGAGTGAGTCAGTTACACTGTGAGAAAAGAAATTCTCAAGTCAAATACTAAGGATATCCTTCCTAGACAAAGGTGAACAAGAAAAAACAGTCTGGAGAACCACATAAATGTAATAGAAGAAGTGTGGGGAAGGAAGGGAGAGAAAAACGGAAAAATGAAGGGAAATAGATGTGATCAGCATTGCAGAGGAACATAATGCATGCCTCCATATGGAGGAAAAGGGCTCTGAAAAACCCATCTGTGTGTGGGAAAGCCCCTTCTGTGGGTGAACACTATCTCTACCCTGCTGCTGAAAAGTCCCTGGGGCAGATGCTGCAATGTAGGGCAGGTAACTGAGAAGAAAAGTACATGACCAATGCATTATTTTAGATTTGGCAATTTAATGCTGGTCCTGTTCCTTTCTTTCCTAAAGAGTGTCTTCTGCACCACACTGGGCTCAGTCAGGAACAGCTGGCTGAGGGCACAGGAAAGCTCCTAGTAATGCCACTTTCTTGGTTGTGTTCTTGTACAGAATGTGGGAAAGGGTTTGGAGGCAACCAGGACATTGTGGGTGGATAGTCCTGCATTTGAGAACTTAGGGAACTAAATTTTAATGAGGGAACAGCCTCCTGGGGAACACTGTGAGAACAAATTCACAGCCATTTCATCTGCCTGTGGAAATGAAGGGAGATGGAAAGCAGAACACAGTAGTCCTAATAGAACAAGTGCAAAGAGAATGGAAAAGAGACACCAGAAGGATAACCAAACTAAAACCTGGGAGAAAGTGGAAGCAAGGATTGGCACCACAAAAAGCACATGGATCCTGCCTCATGTCTTCCTTCCCCACCCTCACCAACTCACTAATGGAGCACATTTCATTCTGATTCCTTCTTTTTTCTCTATTTCTGATACAATAATACCATACACTTACTAAACATTGCATGCACATGCAAAGTTAAGCCCAGCCCCGGGGAACATGCACTATGTGTTATACACATTCACCCTTCTGTGGAATGGATGGAAAAATCAGCTTACATGTTTGAAGTTCCTAAATGGCACAAACTGGACAATGTCTCGAAGCACAGGCTCGCCCTTGGGAGACCTCAAGATCCCATCATCACCATCCAGCATCTGCATGTCACTAAAATCAGCGTTCCCCACCCCGACAATGATGACTGACATGGGAAGGTGGGAGGCGTGGACAATGGCCTCTCTGGTGTCGGCCATGTCTGTGATGACACCATCCGTCAGAATCAGCAAGATGAAGTATTGCTGAAGTTGTTGGACAAGAAGAGAAAAATTTTATCGTTAGTTGCTGTCCCAAAGCTGCTTAACCTTGTGCAGTATAAAAATGTTTATGTTAACTCACTCATGTGGGTATGGAAATTCAAATGTAGCAATTTCTCATTTTAGGACTGGAACCCTAAGCACTATTAAGATCCTGGAAATAACAGTGGAGTAACAATCATAGAATCATAGAATGGTTTGGGTTGAAAGGGACCTTAAAGACCATTTAGTTCCAGCCTCCTTGCCATGGGCAGGGATACCTTCCACTAGACCAGGTTGCTCAGAGCTCCATCCAACCTGTCCATGAACACTTCCAGGGATGGGGTATCCACAGTTTCTCTGGGCAACCTGTTCCGGTGCCTCATCACCCTCACAGTATATAATTTTTTCCTTATATCTAATCTAAACCTACCCTCTTTCAGTTTGAAGCCATTATCCCATTTCCTGTCCCTACATGCTCTTATAAATGTCAGTCAAAAGCCCACACTCATGAACAGAAATATTTGGGAACTCCTGCCTTAATAGGACTTAAAAAAGGTTCAGCACATAAAAAAAATTTTGGAGAGAACTTTAGGTCTGGTGATGAGACGTATGCCAATGCACAGCTCGATTCTGTTCCTAGACATAGGCACTTTTCTTGCTGCAGTATACAAGGTCTCTCTTATATCCTTTGCTTCCAAAGCACTGTTTTTGTAAATGTTTCACACCTATTCACTCACATATTCTCTCCATCTCATTCTCCCTTTCTCCCACGCATTTCAAAGACGTACATTTAAAACATGATCTATGCTGAGTCTTTTAGCCCAAGAAATCTGTCCTGGCTTTTGTATCAGATGCAGGCTAATAGACTTGTCTTCTGATTTCTAAAAGGCACAAGATGCTCCAGCGGTAATAGCAAGTTGAAAACTGTATCATTACAGTTTTTAAATGAATGGTTGGAAAAATCCCCTAGGTGAACAGAAAAGTTTTATTACAGCCTCTGCAAGAGACTTGAAACTGGATAGTTTGTGTAGGGAATCATTTGAACTCATCTCTTTGTATGATCAAGACTTCTAGGGCTTCTAGCCCCTAAATTTTTGTAACCTTAGTGGTGCCATTTACATTTCCATAGTGAAGGACTGGGTGTGTTACAGTAAAACACCTCTAAAAGCAGGAAATAGAACTGTGGGGGAAGTTGTGACTATTGAAGATATAAAGGCTCCAGCTACAGGAACAAGCTGCCTTCTATGAAAACAGTTAGTAAAAACTGTAAAGGCATGATCTGCATACATGAAAAGGCCTTGTTTTGATGGCCTGTAGGAGATCTATCATAAGACAAGAAAAAAGGCAAACACAGCATTCTTTCCTTACCGAGGCCTCCTTGGTGTTGGTCTCCTCTGATGCTGATTTTGCCACTTTCTGGATGATGGGAGCAATGTTTGTTGGCCCATACAGCTGCAGCTTGGGAAGGCAGCTCTGATAAGCCTCCACAACACCTTGTATTCCTGGCATGAAAAGCCACACAAAACAAAAGTAAATTTGGAGCACATTGCCAACTTCATGCTTGTTTAAAATGCAAATGAAAGGCAGGTTCTTAATGAATACATTAAAAGTATCACATGATTAGCAAGGACTAGCAACTTCAGATAATTTCCAAGAAGCTATCTCTAGCTGTCTTGAATCTAGTTTGTATTATAGAGTTCATTATACCATGCTTCTCTTTCCCAGTAGTTTTTAATATGTTTTCCAGGTATCACCTTGCAATACCATAGCTTCCACCCATTTCAGTTCAAGATGTGAGTGATCATTTTCTGATCACCAGCAAAGATTCATGCTGAAAAGTAGACAAAAATTAGAAAAACACTTCAACACTTCTCTTTCTTCTTCAGATAAGTATTTTTGTTTATCATGATAGTTGCCAACAAATTTGCCCTTTGTACTTACACCCTAAATCTGTTAAGGAATTCAGACATAATTTCAAATACCCAACTCCCCTGTGCTAAGAAAATTTTTCAGGGTGCATTTGCATAATTGCTCAGGTTGAATTTGACTATGACCAAAAGCTGTGAAATCTTGGAGGACACAGCAGGATGCTTTGCAGTCTACAGAAAAAATGAGCTTTAGTTGAGAAGTTTTGATGGAAAACTAGCTATTTTTGCCTTTATCATTTCAGGATATAGTCAGATCAGGGAGCACAGACTCCTGCTGACACACTTGACAGATCACAGAATGGAAATTGGTGTTTTCAATCATTTGAGAAGAAGGGTTTCTTCAAGTGATGCACGTCAGCCTCCACATTCAGAACTCACAGTTTACCAGACCTAACGGATTAGAGGTCTAAAGTTGGAAAGAAAGTGATAGACTGAAGAGCTTCATTGAGAATGCTGAAGAATGAAATGACTTTACTAAGATGCTAAGCTAGTTTCAGTTTGCACTGAGACTAGCTCACTCATGAGATTTTACTCATCCATGTTTCCAGGATATATGGCTGCAGATTGCTTACTGAGAACAGGGAGTTGTAATTGTTTTACAGGGACATACTTAATCCTCCCATGAAAAAATGGTGGAGAACACAGTCTTATCACTCTGTAGATGGTTACAGACATATTTTTGCATTGCAGTGCCAACAGACAAAAGAACTTGCTCCAGTTATAGCTGTGATTGGTTAAAATGTAAAGTAATGTTACAAAATTTCCCTTGGCAATTCCACCGACTAAATTACATATTGCAAAACTGACCTTTTGTTAACTCTCAATTTTAAACTTGCCAAGGATTTCTTTACATATACTTACTGACCTTGCATGAAGGCCTCATAAATCTTCCCTAAGCTGATGACAAGATAACACTGTAGTTTTTTTCTAACACATTAAAATAGTACAAGATAAGCCTTACTCCCCGCATTCAACACAGACTTAGCATCGTTCATGTCAGAAAGTTGGTCTCATCTTAGAAAGAAACATGTTCTAGAAGTATAATTTCTTATTTGCTATCTCCGATTAATACATTTTAGAACTATCTACTGTCCATCCAATCCCAACCAAACAGGTTATTTGAGTGGATTACTTTGCAGCTCACTCCTCTTGTACTCCTTTATTTTAGACACAGACAATATGCATTTTTTTCACAATTCAACCCTTTACATTTTTATTTGGAATCCACTTTCAATAGCTCCAATGTAATACAGTGTATGCATATAATGATCAGTTTTAGATGGATGTGTAGAAGCATTCATTCAGATTAGAGGTTGTCACCTAATTTCTTCCTCAGACAATAAAGAAAATATTAATTATAAGACTATAAAAATAATATGCTATAAATATACTAAATATAAAGCTATAAATACTAAAATTTTCAAGAATGGAAGTGTTAACAGAGGAGGAAAAGGTGAAGGTATCCATATTTTATGAATTCCAGTGATTTTCATATCAATACACAGTCCTTGTATGCAGAATGATGCTTCATACTACCTTATGCCAGCAAAAGCTCTACTTACACAAACAAAGGGAATTCATTTCTCAAAGACAAAATAGACACATACTTTTTATATTGCATTCAACTGCTTTTCTTGGTGTAAAACAAGATACTCTTCAGCAATTTTCCTTTGTTTTCTGGCAAATATGCCAGAATATCACAAGGATATTCACTAAGCACTTTGTCTCCCTCTCAGTCTTGCATCATTTTTCACATAACATGCTGGTGTTACTGCTCCCTGTGTCACCTAATATGGTGAGAGCATCTAGAAAGCATCACAGAACAATTGGTGGTAGGAACTAATCAAGCATCCACGACAGGCAGATGAGCAAGCTGCAGCAGATGATTAAACAACATATTTTCTGGTCTGTCTCCTTTTCTTGCTTTCACCCAGATGGATATTATTTAAAAACGTATCATTTATGACAAAGAAGTGCTTTTTATATCTTGCAGATAAATGCTGCAAAATTTCTTCCCTGGCCTTCTGGTTGTGCTGCAACCGTCTTTTTATATTTTCTTAGGCCTAGAACCCCTTTCAGTCAATGGGTTAACTTAGAATCTTATGCAAAAAACTAAATAAAGTTTAAATGTATAACAAATATTAAGTGACATAAGCCAAGCCTCACAGAGCAGCTCCTCCCTTTTCTTTAAATCCCTTTAATTTCCACTGTTACATTTTATTTTGCATACAGTGTGGTTTGGATAGTAAATGCTTAACTTGCAGAGGGTTTGTCTGTCCAAACTCATCTGCTGCTGGCACTACATAGATATGATTTTTGATATGATTAATGATATGATATCATTAATGCCAGTGTGGTAAAAGAATTAGCCTTGGACTAAAAAGAGGCAGCAAAGGAGGGATTAAAAAAGTCTTCTCTGCATGGACTGCTAGAGCTTTTATCTGAAGTATGCAGAGGGTCACAAATAGCCCGCATTTAGATTGGGAAACAAAGCTGTGTTTAAACACTACCTGCATAAGTATGTTATCATCTAATGCTGACCACTGTTAACAGTTTTAATAACACATTACTAAATATGGTGGTCCAGACAAAATTCTGAGGTCTGTTTTGCTTTCCCCACCCCATCTCCACACCGTCAGTGTGACTAAAGTCTCAACGTCAATCTGGCTCACAAGCTTACAGGCACTTCTAGATGCATATATGTAACCTGCTTCTTTGAACTCCTTAAAAGCAATGTAAGAAGCTGTGTGAACACATCAAGCAGCTGTAGGACTTATGCCCAATTACATTTCAAGCACATGAACTGCAGAGGCTGGGGCAGTCCAACAATCCAAGTGCAACAACAAAGCAGGAATGCCCACTGAACCAAAAACAGAGGTCTTGCATTTAAGATGCATGAACTCTGAATTCTTTTAATGTATCTTTCCCTTGAATTGCTTGTCCTCTCTTCCTCACTTCATTTCTTTGCATCTTAATTCTGATCCTGAACATGTTCTGCTGACCATGCCTGAAAGAAAGACACTAGTAAACCTGAGAATTTGAAAAGGAAGAGCATTTTGAAAGACCCATTCAGTATTCAGGTGGAAGCAGAAGGATAAGGGAGAATAACAAACTGAATTTTAGACAGCAGTGATCATCCGACCAAGACTCTCAACTGTTATTCTGTTTGGAGATTATTTTCCTGTTATTGTCTTTTACAAAAACAGCACCAGTCACTGCAGACCTCACAAATACAAGGCATACAGCAGCATCTTCTCCATGAATCTGGCCTCCGACTACTGAGGATTAGCGATTGTTGCTAAAATGCACAAATATCTTACACTGTGTTAAAACAGCCTCCTGCTGCATTTGCAGTATTTTTCCTTCTACCACAGTAGTCCTCACCTACTTCCCTGACCCTTTGGTGTTGGACACTGCCGGGCTGACAAGCAGCAGGCTACTGTTGCTACAGTCTGGCCAAAGAACTGGCTCTAAACCAAGGGAATCTTTGAGAGGTTCACAGCCTGCTTTTTCATGTCTTGCCCTTCTTAGCTGCACAACCTATGATGTTGATGTACCTGAAGATCTTGAATGAATTCAGAAGACATAGCTTTAGTTTTCAGAAATGCTAGTGATTTTGCAAAATACAAGTGCTGAATGTCCACCACGGTGTACTTTCAAAGGGACCTACTTTTCAGGAAATTATTGTATGGCAATACAATAGAAGGTTTCTAAAGCTAAGCTCGAAGGCTTGGAGCCTGTCAGGTCTGAAATCCTAGCTACTTTCTTTAAAAGACCGCCTTGAATAATACTCAGGTGATACAACAAAAAACACAGTCACATTTTGCACACAGCGAAAATATAGCAGTCTGTCCCAATTTGAGCTTTACCTGCACATTCTGGGTTGTCTTCATTGAAATTGATTGCAAAGTCATGAGAGACCTGCAGATATATGGAAAGAAGAGAAGGAGACTGTATTCAGAAAAATTATTGCGTGAAGACTTGTGGTTAAACACCCTTTACATTTTTTCTGTGTTAAACCTGAGATCTTTCAAGCTTTCAGCCATTAAGTGTGAAATACAGTCCCAGCTGGTACTCCCTGCAGAAACAAAGTAGCAAAACTTGAAACAAACATGTCAATAATAATGAAAAAACCCCAAGAAAAAATAGCACAAAGAAAAACTGCCCAAGTACATGATAAATCACATGGTGTCAGGATTGGACTATCAATGCCAGGCACAGAAGAGGCATCTACTGCTGAGGCAATTTAAATGCCAGCTTTCCCTAGCTCAGCATCTCAAACTGCAGGAGAGACAAAGCAGGTTGTGATACAGCACTGACAGCAGAAACCCAGCTCACTTCTGTGTTATGTCCTCACAGGTGCAAAGAGTTCCTCATTTAAGGCCACAGGAGTACTGGGAAGGTAATTCTCCAGAGATATCAAGGAAATCACTTAGATCCATTGTGAAATAATAGCATAAGAAATGCAAGGAGTCTAAGCTGGCTAAGAAATTAGATTATTTTGGGGGAAAATAAGTAAGAAAAAACCCTGAAGTCTCGTTTTTCCTCAAATTTTGTGAATATTCCAATCTCTCTCTCACTATGTCTATAATAAAACACAACAGAGTTGTTTTCTAAAAGAAATTGCTGTGAATAAAAAAATTGCTTATTTTCTAATAAAGCAATGTCTTGTTTCTTTAGGGCTCTGGGAAAATAATACTTCTGTATGTCTCAATAATGCAAAGCCCTATAAGTCTCAGGTTATAGACTTCCTCTGTCTATCAGAGATCTGCACTCACAGCACAAATCTTTTGAGGCTGAAACTTTCTTCAGATGCTCTTTTCTGGTTTTAAAGTTTATTTTTGCCTGCATTTTTTTTCCAGATTCCTTTTTGCTTCTTTCTTTGATCACTGAGAAGGTTTGATTCCTTTTAATCTCTTGGGCTCTGAAGCCCAGTCTCTTTTCTGTTTGTCTTAAATTTTCTTGAATGAAGAAGCCCAAATTTTGTCTTGCAATGCATAAGGTGTGAATGTGTGTGTATATCTATATATACATATAGATATATTTGGCTTCCAAAAAGTGGATATGGCTAGGAGTTTAGCAGACAATTTGCATAATTTAAAATTGAAGTTAGGCATATCATCCCAGATTTAAAGAAGGCATTTATATAGGTAACTGTAATTACACATATTTAAAGCTTTATAGATCTCTGTAGGACCTTCAAAAGTGCCAACAATCCTAGTGATATGGAAAGCAATTTTACTCCGTGTACAATGGAACCTGGATTATTGGAAGAAAGAGATTTATTTCTTGGATGTTGTTATTTTATTTGCTAGTTTACATGACTTGACAACACAGTTTGGAAAGTGATCTCTGACTAAGAGGCCTAAAGATCAAATATGTAATTACAGAGAAGCTTCTGTGAAACTGAAGTGGTATAAGTTGGCTAATTACTGCCTAAGAGAGTTTCTCACAGAGAAACTGAGTTTCCCCATCATATCCTGGCCTTGCTCACCACAGTGATGCCTACCATTATTGAGAGGTTAAATAAGGCAGTACATGTACCATGATGGGAAAGGACTGAAGCAAAAACTAAGAAGTCTGCAGCCACCTCAGCCCAGCCAGGAATTCAGTATGCCTACACCAAGCATCAGTTGACTCTTTGAAGAAGATTTTACGTGGGCCATTCAGGCTATCCTATTTGGTCATGGAAGATGAAAGTCACTATTTATGTTCCTCACTGAGCAGGCACAGAAGATCAGGGCTGCCAGATACACTACAGAGGTGCTCCAGAACCCTTCTGTCTGGCTGCTCTGGATATCTCCTGGTACGCTTTGCCCAGCTGGTATCTGCCAGTCTCATGACCAGCTGCAGGCCAAAGGTAATTGTGGCTGTCAAGAATTGTTATGTGAGTTTTCACTCGTTGATATTTTTTGTTGTCCAGTAGTCTTTCTTCTTCCTTTAGGCTTTCTGTATTTTGTATTAACTGCATCTCAAAAGCAAGAAAGATGGCAATGCACGTATGCAGGCTGATTCTTCCAACACTGTGCCTCTTCAGTGATTTTATTTTTTTAGTCCAAATACATTTGAAATTATACCTAAAGGAGAATCACAATTCTTTTCCAAACCTATGAATACAGTATTTTAATCTCACATGCAAGCATGGTTTGGATGGTTTGTATGCTTTTGTTGCCATACCTCTTTCAGGATCACATAATGCAAACAATTTATCTGGTTCAGAGCTATAGCACCCAGGCTGTTATTTAAGAAAAATGTAGACAGTGGTTCAGGCCAACAAAGAAAGCCCAAGTCTAGTCAGTGTGTGCAATGATCCAAAAAATAATACTGTCTGAGCAATGGCTACTATTGTCCTAAACCAATGGCCCTCATTCATTGTCATTCGGATTCACCAAGAACAGTGTTAGAAGGTACCTTGAAGGCAGGACAGAAAACACAACAAATGTGCAGAAGCATTAGCTTGTTTCCTATGCTATCTGAGCAATATATCACAATTTAAACAAGATTTAAGTATAATGGAAAGGATAGAAGTTCTTTGAGCAGCTCAGCGATGGTTCACAAACAGGAAATGATCACCCAACAGCAAGATATTTTTAAAACAGAGTTTCTCCAAATGCTTAGAACTCATTCCAACTCTGTTAAGTAAAACCAACTGCGCTTCAACCTTCCCCTATGCTATCTCTCCTGTCATGGCCAGAATTCAAGGGGGTCTAAACCAGCACAGACTTCAGGCATGTGATGTACTGAAAGCCTCACTGAACTCAGACCTGATAGGACTCCGTGTAAAGCTCACCCATGTAAGAAGGTGGTTTCTTTTATTAATTTTTTTTAATTAAACATGCAAGGGCTATGTGACTGAAAGGGAAACCATGCTTATGACAGAGGACCAAAAGCTGGTATATACTAAATGGCATCTTTCTGATATTGAATTACACAGCCCTTAGGCACTCCCAGAGCCGATAAACTAATGGGAAAAAGGAGGCAAAAGTGCGAACACCTAAGACACTGAAGACTGGGAAATCCTCGTGGGGAACAAGAAGACACTTGGCTGTTTAGAAGCAGGCATGTTTATATAATTTACTAGGGCGGTTTGTATTATGGATCAATCTAACAGTCAAGGAAATCCTGGAATATGTCAAGTCACACAGATACAGAATGACTGTTTTATATTAGTACCTGGCACAGAGAACTTTGCAAAGAACTGCAGACCATGGTCTGTGGTAGAAGTCAGCCTCACAATAAGGAATATCCTCACAAAACCCTGAGTGTGTCACAAACCCCGGACTAAGTTTAAAGTATGTAGCTCATGCTCTGCTCAGCCCTCCTCTGTTAACATCAATCCATAAAATTAATCCATAAAAGGGAAGGAGAGAGAAATTCTGGTGTGCAGAGGTGATTACATGTGATCAGCCTGGTGTTACCTGAGCTGCTGCACAAAACAGCACTCAAAACCTCTAACTAAAACCCTTTACTTGCACTTTGCTACATATTAATCTTTTCCCTCTGCAGCGCTCCAGATACATTACTTAGCAGGTACCATCATGGATGTGGGATAATTAAACCACAGCTGTCCAGGAACTTCCTGCACCAAGAACATATTAATTTCCAGATAATTTCTTCAAGGTTTTTAACAAGGAAAATAAGTAGCTCTACCATACATCAAGATGGAGATTACAGTGACAGCATTTCTGAGGATGTGACAACTAAGGCGGATTATAGAATTGTTCTTTTGCCACTGTATGATGCCTCCATTGTCTGTACTGACAAGCACCTGCAGTTTTCTGTCAATGTGATGGCACCCATGAGACTCTTGGAAGAATCATAACCATAGTTCCACAGGCTTATGACCATTTTAGTAAAAAAATCACCTTGATTTAATGTAGCAAGTAACTCATTTCCCTCGTATTGGGATGCAATGAAATTCATCCTCATAGCATGGCCCTTGCTAAAAAGCTTTCTAATTAAAGCTGAAAGGAAAGAAGAATTTCCTAATTAATAAGAATTTTTGAGATTTCTTAAAAAAAAGTCTTCTGGACTCAGGTAGAAACCTCAAACCCTACCTTGGAATCTGACAAATAATAAACCTCCAATAATTCGTAATGCAAATTGCTGTCAAGCTTTTGGACTACGCAAAATCTTTTTATTTAAGTTTTCTTGAAACTTGTTATTCTGTTTTGTCCTCCACATTTTTATAAACCCCTTTACTCTAGCTGAATTTCCATTTTTTAAGTAAAAAGGTGCATTTTTCATTTATTTTCCAAGTGCTGAATATGTATGCCTGAATTCTGAAAATTAGTAGTCCTTTTTCTCCCTCTCTAGACTGTTGAATTCATTTAAATTAACCTTTCTCTCCCAAATATCTCCAGCTTTCCAGAAACCTCTATGGTGATGGTACTAGAACTACTTGACAAACAATCTGACAAATTCAGACACATTTAGGAATGCTTTCTTAATAATTTAAATAGAGATTGTCAAAAATCCATGAACAGTAGATGCACACAAACGTAAATGGCAAGATGGACAATGTTGAACAGTTTTCTGTTCTATTAAGACACTACCAGTCTGAAAATTAAATATGGAATGCCTGCATATTTTGCAAAAGCTTAAGACACTAACAAATTTAAAGAACTATTGCTCAAAAGCTATTATTTTCAGAATGCTCATTAATCAAATAGTTTGGGAACTGGACAGCTTCTGTCTCTTGCTAAGATCACATTGTAGAAATTTCTGCTTGGTAAAGCTGGGCCATCTATTTTCCTTTGTAATTGATTTTTGAGCATGCTGCCTAATTTCCATGTCCAAATCCAAGTTATGTGGATAAGGTGACAAATTGTGTTTTTCCCCTTGTTCTGTTACACATCCTTCTATTGTTTCTTTTTTGTCAGGTTTGCATACATTTTTGCCCTCAGGCTCCTGAAAAGTTCAGGAATCACACAGGCCACAGCACTTTTCAAGTCCCTTATCTGTCCAGCAAACCAGACAGTGCAGTTGTGAAGATGCTGTACTGTGTCTGTAACTGTAGTGAGCTTCTCTCCACCACACATTCACACCACGAGCAGTGAATGAAGCTTTCAGTAAAAATGCAGAAATAACGAGGACTATCTTAAAACAAACTGCAAATTGTTTAGTACTTACTCAGGTGTCAGTCTGCAATTCCTCTTTGAGAAAGAGGCCAGTATGCTGACACAATTGGAACTTTCTTTTCATTTTAACAATAAGTTTTGTGATGCTGAGTGGTTTTTCAGCTCTTTTGAGTTCTGCCTGCTAAGAAGTTAGTGTGTGTGGTTAGCTTTCTTTCCTCCTCTTCACTGTGACCTTTCACAGCAGTGTCTGAGTCCATATTATCTACCACCTCTTCACTTTACATCAGACTTCTCAGATGCTTCTTCTCATTGCAAAAAAAATCCCCCCAAAATGGGATAGGTTATAGGTACTGCTGTGGAATAACTGGCATGTTCTGCAAGTTTTGTATGATAGAAACTTAAGAGGGGAATATTTCTCTCACGGGTTTACTTAAATCAAGGAGCTGGGTGATGTGTTTCTCAGGCCTTGGGGGAAAAAGATCATATTGCTGAATATTAGACGAAAGATCTCTAGACTGATGAGGAATGATATATATGGCATGTCTGGCTTCCTTCACTCCCACAGATTCCTTATGCCACTAAGAAACTGCTGGTTTTCTTCTAACAGCTGAAGTGTATCATTTGGAGCTCAAATGAGGGAAAATGAAGTCAACATAACAAAGCAGTGTGCTCTTGAAATGAAAATTCTGTAGAAAATATATATAAAAACATGATTTAAAGGTGTACAACCTCAAGAGATTTATGGATAGCCTCTAGAGGTGAATATTGACATTATTCACGAAGAAGCTTTGTTTAGGTTGTATGGAGGCTCTCGTGGTTACTTAGGAACCCGTGGCAGTGGAAATATGTTCTTCTGCAGTCCTAGCAATTTGTTGTCTACTAGAAGAAATAAAAGACCAGATGCTGGAATGCAGAGATAAATGTGCTATGAGCACTAGGGCTGGAGGCTTAAAAGCACACACATGGTGGGGTCAGAACTTAGAAATTCACATAATGATTCAATCTAAATTTGAAGATGTAAATTATTACAGTAATAACTCTGCTCTCCTTTAATGAAATAAAAACTGTAACTGAAAATAGGAAAAGAACATTTGAATAGCACGAGATCTGCAGTGTTGCTGTGGTGTCTATAGTGTTATCATATTTTTGCAACAGAAGAACCTAAGGAAGAAACTTGTGAGCACTTTTTTCTACAGTCTTTGTTACTTGTAATTATATCAGTTTCTTCTCTGTTTCCTATGCGTCTTTGTTGTCTTCCACATCAAACACTAATCATTGGTGACTTTGAATTAACTTTATAACAGTGTAGACTAAATTACTAAAGCATTTTCAGGTTTATTGGTCTTGACTTATTAATGCATCATGATGAGGCTGATTCTTCACTCTTAAGAGGATGTATTTTTCATTTCAGAAGTGCAGTCAAAGACAAGCAGGGACTCAAAAGTGTTGATATAGTTTATTTTAAGAAACTAGAATTTTATAGACTTTTATGAACTGAGTAGAGTATCACAGGGAGGGACTGAAAAATAGCACAGATAACTGTTAATTCCTCATCCAGTTCCAGTTGAATGTGCCCATGATAGAGACCAAGCTGATTATTTGTCCCCATCTGTTGCACAGAAGGGCTAGTCCCCTGCAATGTGGTTCTTATCTTCTTCAAAGTTTTATTATGTTGGTAAGTTGATGTAATGTCATTTTATCTTTGTCATTTTCTGTCACAAGTTTCCATAGCAGAGATTAAAGATGTTCTGGCCTTCATTTGCATCTCCATTTTCTGTGGGACTCATATATGTAATCCATAAGCAAGTAGCCCCATCTTCTGAAGTTTACCCTTACTTTTCCTGAACTTCTCAAAATCTGAAGGGCCTTAGTCATCCATTTTCTTGCTTTGAGAGGTTAGTAACATAGAGACTCTTTAGGACAGCTTGTGCTGGGGGGTAAGACTCTTCATTCAGATGTGGACTACTAAGTTCAGTGCAAGTCTCTGACTTTCTTAAGGGTAGTTGTAAGGAAATTGTGCAAGCACCAATTCTGCCAAAGCAGAAAATCATTTGATGTTGGTGATTGTATGAATATCTGGTTACAGAGACTCCTGAAGTTACTTTCTAGCAAGACATCTGTTTCCCAGCTAACACCTGAGATGCGCTCTCACAGTCAGGTGAGGAAGCTGTTGCTGGGGTCTAACAAAACTGGAATATTGCCAATATGCTTGTGTGGCCTGAGGCATCAATGCCACCAGCTGATTATTTTGGCTGAGAAGGGCAATTTTGTGCTGTGAACTTTACTATACTTCCATCACCAGCAAACCAGTGAAAAGACTTCTGCTGGCACAGTAACATCTTCCTTCGAGCAGTCCTTAGATAAGAACGTCTCTCTACAGATGAAAGAATTGCAAGTTTTCCCCCATGCAATGATGGTCACATTGCAGAGGATGGAAAAACCAGCCCCTGGCACACCACCAGGCTGGTATCTTTGTTAAGGACAAACACAACAGTACATATGGCAGTGTCAGAGGAGGCCAGTACTGGGCTGAAAGGGCTGTGATGTTGTGACGCACGGTCCAACTCAGTCAACTCTGCTATTCGATCACAGGTAGGGTTGCACATATTCATGGCAAAGGGATGGCAGCTTGAGAAGTAGCTACCGTGTTTCACTAATGTGTCTGGTGGCCTGATCAAGTGTATTCTCCAAAACATTCTCCCTTATATAGCAGAGATGGTTGTCAGCTGCTGCAGTTGGAACAGACATACAACAGACACAGATGTTCTGTGCACATATACCACATTAAAATCTATGTCAAGGTTCTGGAAGCTGTCTCTGCCTGGTGTTACTCTTGAAGAACACAGCAAGGCAAAAAACCTTGTCAGGCACAAACAAGCTTAGAAAGCAATGTTGTAAAGAGATACGTTAACTTACCTTAGACATCTGTTTGCAAGACGTATCAGATTTGCTGCACATCACTGCTGTACTTCTTCTGCAGGTATCAAACCTACAAGCTGTGAGTATTTTTTGGTGCATTTTTTTTTCATCTGCTGATTCATGCTGAATGACACAGGATCCCTCTCTGCACAAAAATTCTCATCTGACCAGTGTTTCACCTGCCTGCTCCAGCCACAGCTGAGACACAACTTAGAGCAGGGCACATGGGGATACTGGATGAAGTCTGCATCATCAGAAGTCTAATGCTTTTCTTTTCTAGAGAGGATATGAGTTACAGAACGCCCACCTAGTTTTTGCTTACTTATCTATGCTGAGCTACTCTTCTGCCCAACTACTGCATGTGCAACACAGGATTTGAACTTCAACCTGTTTCTTCTTAGGCCTTTCTCTTTTGGATGCTCCTTCTTTTACTTCACTGTCTTCACTCCAGCCCTACCAGACTGTATATTTATGCTCACAATTGCACCGTCACTGTGGATCACTCTCATTTTGTTTTGTTTACAAATAACACTTCTGTCCAGCATGGATACATGCTCTTGTATTTCTCTTTCTGGCATTGATGACATCCACCGTGACACAGAAATGTGCCACACAGCAAAACTCTTCTAAAGTCTTTATTTTCAGGAAGATGTTAAATGTATTCCTTACAAAGCATGAACACTAGGCTGCTCACTGAATCACATCTTCCAAAAATGGGTTCTGTCAAACCAGGGCTCACAAAGCTTCAAAATATGTTTGACAAGGGTTGTTCAAAAAAGAAGTTCTTCTCTTACTAGACTAGCATCCACTAACAAAGCTTTGCCAATACCATGAAATATTTTGGGTGTTAAACAACTATTTTGAGCCTTGCCTTGATTTCTGGTTTCAGCAAGGTATCATTGAGTGAGAAAGCCAGATGAAAGAAAATGGTAGGAGATGCTTCCCCTTGTCCCTGCCTTGCACTGAGCCATTTCTCCCTTATTTTGTGCCTCATAAACCAAGGAAACTAGAAAAATTACATTTTTGCACCTACTTTGTATTCTGGGGGTATTCTTGCTCCAAATCCAAAGGCTGGGAACATTTTGTCACTGGAAAAGAATAAAAAAAATAGGGTACCCACAGAGAAATGCATATTGTTACAATAATCATTTATTCCTCTGCAAGCATTCATCAGAAATGAAAGTAGCACAACAGTACCTAAACAGTTTTTAAGTCAAGAGATGGCAGACCGGAAGGATAATGGATTAGAGAAGTAGGATTGTGTGCTGAACAGATGGGGGAGTTATTTGGGAGATTTTTGAGATGAACCCCTAGTATTTTTGGGAAGTTAAAATCATTTCAAGAATACCGAGGGATCAGGATATTTTGCACTTCTCCCACAAATGCAATAACAGGTCTTTATAACCCACTCTTTTGTACCCACACTTTATAACCCACTCTTTTACCTGGTTGCAGCAAGAGAGTCTGTTGTTTGAACAGCCTGTAAAAACATTTATTTCATATTAATATGGATGTGCTCCCTCAGCTCAGAAAACGGGTCTAGTGAAGAGATGACTCTTTGCAAATTTGGGTTCTTACAGTTGTCCAGTTGACAAAAGAGACGTCCTAAAATGTCTGAAAGGGGCAATTTCATGCTCCCAAACCTGCAGGCTTTCACTTGTCTCTTATTGTTCCACTAAAACGTAAGATTATTTTACTTAGGCATAGATTGACTGATAACCTAGCAGAATGCTGTGGCATGATCAGTTTTCTTTCAGACAGTACAGTGAGGTTATTCTACCCCAGTTAGATCTGCAGAGACAAAAATACCTTATTCAGAGAACCTGGAAACTTCAAGGCTGTTGTTAATACCCTTTCAGCAATGCAATGTCTCACACAGCCCACGTGCTGCCTCTTCCCAGATGGCAAAGTGGAAAACAACAAGCTGCAAGGGATGTCTGGTCCCTGAGTCAGCAAAGCACTTGATCACATACTTGAGGTTAACAATTCACCCAAACATATGCTTAAACCCAGACACATCCTGAAGTCCCACTGAAGTCACCGAACTGTACTCCAGTGCTCTGATGAATCAAGCCCCTCAGAGTTTTATCCCAGTCTGCTTACTGGGTTTCAGGGCCCTTGGAAAAGTTGAGTTCCAACTGCCATTATTGGCACTTCTGAAAATTCTCAAGAGAGGCTAGCAGCTTCATTTTCTTTGTGTAGTTCAAGACAAGGGCACTCCAAGTATCAACTGAACAATTCACATCCCAGACACACTCAAAAAAGATAATAGAATGCGTTAAATTTGCTCAGTTATTCTGTCTGGCATAGGCTGTTGAAGGTACCAAGGTATTTCTGATATAAGCTAAAGAAAAATGGAAGGGTTCAAAAGAAAGCAGAACTAAGTGTGTGTGTCTCCCCACTGAAGTTAGAGTAACCATGAGATACAGAAATATTCACCATCTCATTGGGAAACAGTGATGACAGTTATCTGATGGTTTAGCTCTCAAAATTGTTGTTCTTGTTACAAAATGTAGTTGCTGCATAAATTTTGGGAGCACAGTTCTGTGTACCATATGTTACACTGTGTGACAATGGATCTTGCAAAGGAAGACTAACATCATTTGCATGGTAATGAAACATTTTTTTCCCAAGAGATGTCAGAAAAGAAGTAGCTGCTGACATTTGATGCTAACCACCTGCTGATAGCATTCTCTCTGATTAAACACTCCTGGAAGTGGGGAAGCCCTTATAAATAGATGTGGAGATTTCAGCCACACACTTAGAGGGAAAAAAATAAGAAGCCATTAGAAAAGAATCTAAGGGGAGAAAAAAAATCTTGGTTTACATCAGTGATTGAGCATGGTTGGATTAGAAAATCAAACCCTGTGGAGCTGCAGTTAATTGATTTGGGGCAAAAGTAAACAAAGACTAAAAAGGAATTTCACTTAGGTATTCAATAAAGCAGTCCAAAAAGCTAATGTTGGCAGCAGTTACACAACTGGGGAGATGCCTAAACCCATACACTGCCTGCATTTCTACTGCAATGTTTCAAGTGTAAACGTGTATAGGCACTTGTATCTGCGGCTCCATCTACTGCTCTGCAGCAATTCAGAGACAGTGATAAATGATATCTCCAAGCAGCTGGGATTCTCCTTCTGGTGGCGAGACTCCTACATTCCCAGTGACACGGTGGCACAGCCCCACTGTTATTCTGCAGCCAGAATACCTTACCTCCACAGTCAGGACACTTTATGTTTGAATCTCCCGTATCTCCTTTTTGAACAAGTGCTAGTTATTGCAACCACTGCCTTGTGAAACAGTAAAGCTCGATCCTGCACACCATCAAAATTGGGTTCCACATAGCTGCTTTTCAGAGGGAAGTGCATGAACTCTGGAGAGGAGGGGTATCCTTGGGTCTACTCCTGTGCTTAGTACTTTCTGTTGCCTCACTTAAAATAGCTCCATGTTCTCCTTAGGAAGCTCCTAAATTTCCTGAATTTAGGTACATACCTCTGGTAATCTGATTCAAGCTGCTGGGACCAAGGAATTAACTTTCATGTGCTCCCAGAGCTTGATCTTTAAGGCAAGAAGGGGACCTCTTGACACCCAGGACACCCCTTGCATAAAAAAGATCATAATGTTATTCCTGGACCACACCTCAAAATTTGCAGCTTTCAGAGTAAGAATAAAATTTTAGTGTATGCAAAACTTTTCCTTCTATCACCCAAAACAAAGTGTTTAGCTAATATAAAGGTCTCACTCTTTAGCAATTTAACAGTTTAAGGCTTAGTGATATTTTACAAAATAACCCCCTCTTAATCTTCCCATCCACCCCTAACCTTATCATAACCCAGCAGCTGAGCCTGCTGCCCTCATCCTGCTTGTCCTGCACTGCTGAGACACAGCAGGGAAAAAGTGACCCAGAAGAGCAGACAAGGGCTCTTTCACTTCTAGAATAGTCTTTTATTCTAGAGGTGTGACAGAGCTGCTCTAACAGACCTTAGGCTATCATGGCAGTGTGCAGCAGAAAGCAAAGTAGTTGCCCAGCTTCTGGAAGCTGTGTCAAGGGTTAGGCCATCCAAGCACTGAAACTACAGTCAGAAAATGAAGAGAAGTTTTCCTCCTGTCTCAAGGGTGAATTGCATGCATCAGAGACTCCTAGCCTGGCATTTCAGTAGGAAAGGGATCTGCTCTAATGACTTTTCTTCCTTTGTAATTTAAACTAATTCAAAAGAAAAGCGAGAACCAGTTTTCTTTTTCCTTTATATTGCTTGCTCAGGCATCTGGGCTTCATTTATAGTAGGAAATAGGCCTGGGACCCTGGCTGAAGTACTGTGAGGGCCATAGACATGGTCTGCTAGCACTCTCCCTGGTGCAGTGCTGGCCTCTGCCAACCAGCAGCCCCAGAGACTTCCCAGGGACAGCGCTGGGTCCAGCTGTGCTTGAGACTGCTCTCAAATGCAGTTTGGGCATCACCAGTTTGTGCTGAGGGACGAAAGATGAGATACAAGGACATGGGCAGTGTCATGTCCTCGGCCTTAGACCACCTCAGGATCTTTGACTTGTTTTGTTTAAAGCTAGCCAGAGAGTCCTTGGCCCATGCAAGGAAACTGCCTGCCCTGTCCTGCTGGAGGCAGATTGCTAGAGAGACAGAACAGGAGTGAAACACAGAAGTGGAAAAACAAGCTGGTTCTATAGAAGCTGAAAGTCACAAATTCAAGAAAGAAAAAGAGGATTGTGACTTGGCAGAATCTTTACAAAAATATTCTGTTGCATCTACTTCACATTTTATATTGTTCTTTGTTTTACATAAGTTCCCTTGAAAATTTAAACCTGGCATAATTTTCAAAAAGATGAAGTGCTTGACATGAAGATCAAAAAAGAAAAAGCATCCAACTCTGACTTTTATACCTGGTTATATAAGAGCCATGAGTAGTCATGCAAGCACAGATGTATATGGCTTCTGGTACTTCTTCCAGTCAGACAGGCATATATTCCTGAAAGATACTTAAGAGTGAGCAGATCTATGTTATACCCTAAAGGAAAAATCAGGGAGAGAGTTCAGGTTCAGTGTTCATATTGATAAATGTGAATTAATGCACACAGAAATGAATTGTCAGGACTCCAAGACTGCAGTCTTCTGAACAGAAATACGACCTGTTTGAAAAAAGTCCCTCAGTAACCTCAACTATAACTTAGCACATAGCAGAAAATGATTTCTGAAAATATCCCATATTATCCTTTTGGGACATTGCTTAGTTTTAGTCACTCATCCCTCAAGCTATCTAGTGGAAACAGAGGAAGCACAATGACAAATCAACACACTAATAGGGGCAGAGACAAGAGAGATTTCAGTGAGCTGTACTGCACATACAGGAAAAAAGATGAATAGAGGAAATACTAAGGTTTTGGAAATTGGTAAAAGTGATACAGATAATGATACCATTTTCTGTTTCACTAGGAAGCACAGTGTCACTGGAAGGTAAGAAATATGTTTATAATAAAGATAAGAAGGCAAAATAAAGAACATTTCAAAATCTTGTCTCATTAACCACTGGTGCCCTCTGACATGTAGTATTATTGAAACCTGGATATTAGGTTTATTCTGAAAAGGATTTGCTATTCCTAGTAATGAGGAGGAACAAACTCTTCCACTGGGTCAAATAATTAGCCACTCGCTCATTAGAGACATTTTGGAACTTCCTGAGAAGCTGCAGGCATAGATGATGCTTGAGATATTCACCAGTGTGGCAATACCTCTATTTAAAGAGGAAAACGAGGGCTGCCAGGACTCTGTTCTGTGAAAATGAGTACCTTTTAAAAATTGAAATTGGGAATCTGAGTTCTTATTTTTATGGAGTAAATATAGGAGGGAAAAAGACCTAAGCCATTCTATATGCCATTAATTCATTCTGAAAGCTAAACTTCTAGCTAGCTACTTACACAAGTTGTTTGGGACTATTTTCAACTGGTGCTCATGAAAGACCTTTGGTATGTAATAGCTGTGCTTACCTTTATCCTCCTGAAGTCAATGCAGAAATTTGTATGGATGCTACTTAACTGACCTTGGAAACCATCAGCATGAAAACCTTCTCACTTTATGCTAGAACAACATAGTAGCACTAGCAGTACTAATGATGCAATGAATGGGGGGAAAAGGGAAAAACTTGGAGTGGGGAGAAAGAAACACTGAGAACCCATTTTTAGTTGCAAATGTCTGAGCATCTTAAATTTACAGCTCTTTGAAATTCTTCCAAGGAAAATATCTGACTAGAATCCCTGGATATTAAGCTGTCACTTGTAATTTTGGTTTTGGGTCAGATCAGAATTTTCAGGGAAATATTATAAAAGCACTATGCTGGATGCAGCGAAATCAATTATTACTCCTTTCATTTTCAATTCCAGTCTTAAAAGAATAAACTGTAGATCTGCTCTGCTTGACATACTTTTCCCATGATGAGATAATTTTCCTCTATTAGAAAGAAATTTCAAATTGACAAAATAAAAGAGAGGTATGTGTTACACATGTAATTGAAAAAAGTGTGAATGTAAGGAAGGGGAGGAGGGGGAAGGGGCAGAGGAAAAGGAAGAGAGGGAGAACAAAGAGGAAAGGAAAAGAAAAAGGAGTAAACAGCAAATGCCTCAAACAAAACAGAGTCCTCTCTAAACTCAGTTAAAATTGTAATCTTTCATGCTCAGAGAGTGAACTGGAAGAATATGAGCTGAATTAAGTGTTCCTTTTCTAAAGCATATGAATGAATCATGTTCCTGAGTGTATTATTTAGTACTTATCTGAGAAGGGCTTGATGCCAGCAAATTCTGAATCATAACAGCTTACAGGGATTAACAGCAGTTCCAAAGAAAATACAGAAATCATCTGAAATATTTAAACATTTTCAGTTCCTGCTTTGCAAGCAGAGCTAGGTAAATAACAGACATGATCTGTGTGATGGCAGGGGGATTGCAACTAGATGATCTTCAAGGTCCCCTGCCACCCAGGCTATTCTATGATTCTCTGATCAAATAGGGCTAAATAAAACCATTTCAGTGGAAGGGACCAGTGCCCATCCACTTCACCACTTGCAGTCTTGCATAGCCACTTGTGCTCCTCCAGGATGGGTTGGGGGCAGTGCCAGGCTGTGGTCCAACTCTCAGGCTGCTGCAGTCAGAGTCAGAAGGACCACAAGAGTTCAGCAGCAGCATTTGCACCTCCTAATGTGTATTCCTCCCTGAGGGATTGCGGATTGCTCTTCTGTCCCCACATATTCACTGCGTGGTTATGCCTGGTTCGATACAACCACGTCTCTGGTTGTAGCCAGGTTACTGCGTGTTTAATCAAACACGCTCTGTACCTAACATGGTTTGGCATTCAGTTCATAATGCACAGTGATTTTTAAATGGAGCAGCAAGCAAGAGCTGATTATCATACATCTTATTCACAAAAGAGAGCTGGAAGCATGCAAATCAAGGGTAAATCACTGCAACACTTACATTGTTTGGTCTGTCACAGGGATGCTACATAATCGTGTGCAAAATCCTGACATTAAAATTCACTCACTATCTTTAATTACAGCCCTCAGGCGTCTTAGGGGAGCTGGAATCTGCTGAATACTGAGAAAAAGATACTGTCATGTAATTGGGTTTCAAAAAAATGAGGGAATGCCTGTCTCACCAACCAGGGAAATAGTTAATGAAGCAAGGGAATACAAATTCCCTGAAGCTAACCACCAAAAGGCATCAACTCATGAAATAACTAACAAAGCCAAATCCAGGTAGAATGGGTTTAACCTTCCCTTTGTTAATATTAAAAGAATTGCAAAAGAAGCTCTGCAAGGTAAAAATACCAGTGAACTCAGAAATTATTAGGCTGGGAAAAAGTCAATAGCCACAGAAAAAAAAAGTCATCAGAGCTTGAGGGAGGAGTAGGTTAAGCAAAATGAAATGGCAGCAATATCTATCACTTGCCAGAAGGATAGCCTAATAAAATGACATATTCAGGAAGGTGAGACAAAATGTCAACCTTCCCTGCAAGATGACAAATAAATTGCAATGACCTGATTTATGCCTACATGAATGACCCAGTAAAATGCATCTTGAAAAAGAAATGAGACTTTATTACTGGGAATAAACTAGGGAAGGGGATGCTGCCAGAGGCTACAGAGATATATTTAACTTCTCAAACCAGGCAGTTTTCAGACAGTCTTCTGTATTTAAGGGGTTGCACATATGTCCCAGTACCTTCCAAAATTCCTAACTCTATAGGGAATTGCTTATCTGTGGGATCATACATGGAAAATTGTGCCATCACTGAAAAGGTCATTCTCACACAAACTGCAATTTCAGATGTTTAAAACTTGACAGATCTTGAAGACAACGCTGCAGACAGCAGGCTGAATTCCATCACATAAGGTACAGGTGGTGAAGAACTCCAAACTGAACAGTGATGGGGCCCTGCCCTCTTGAAAGACGAGTGTGGCTTACACTCGGCAACCACAAGAACAAAAGCTTTGCCATGTAGGCATATAATTTTGTTCTTTTTTACAAATTACATTGAAAAGGGTTGGTCAGAGACCTTCCTCTGCAACAATTTTCTATCAGAATATCTATTTCTAAGGGGTGTGCTGGAAAGAGGGCAATACAGGACTGCATTGGCATATGTATACAGAGAGTTGTGGGGAGAGGAATTTCTCATCAAATGCTCTCAACATACAAATGAGCTTCCTAGGATAAGCAGGACAAAACTGTTATAGAGATTATACTGTGATTTAATGTGATCAAATGAGCTGTTGATGAAATTTTATCAAAATCAGAATGACATTAAGTCAAAATGAAGAACAATACCTAAACAAGTTAAAGAAGTACCATAAGTGAAGTATACCGATGACTAAACATTCAGCTAGGCATCACTGGATATGCAGGAGGAAATGGGCTACTATCCTCTATTCTGATAATTTGGAATCTCATATCAAGGTTAGTTTCACAATAATTTGGAGGGAATAGTAAGATAATAAACGGAATCTAATCTGCAAGAATAGCCTGGCTTTAACTGAGAGCAATTGGACTCACAAATATCCTGTTAAGGTCAACTCAGGAAAAAGGAGTTGGCTTTCTGTAAAGGAGAAAACTTGCATGAGAAGATTTAGAACATGGTGTTCATTTACCCCACAGATGGGTTTCCAAATGTGAATAATTTGCTTCGCAGCTCTATGCTAATATAATGGAGTGGGTGACTAGAATAGTTATACCTTAATAATGCAAGGAGGAAACTCACGCTTCTGAAATTGTGGAAATGGTTGCATTGACTGAAGATGTACTAGATCAGTATCAAATGGCATCAGTGAAAATGACAAGAGAAATTGTTCCTTTATGCACATCTACTTATTATTTACAGATGTCTAGTCTTTACAGCAGTAGGTGGCATGAAATTTTTGCAGGGTATTGTACTTCACATCATTTTCTTCAGAAAGGAATTTTGACCGAGAAATCCCAACAGTACCAGTCTGCACAGCTGTAGAAAATGTCAAGTACTGCACAGACCAATGCTCTTCCTCAGAGGAGATTTCAACATGAATTGAGAAATAGTAAAGACTGCATGGAAAAGCCATGTTCAGATTTTGATGTATCTGCCAGTTGACAGAATGAAACAGAGGTCCCAGAAAACCATTTGGAGGAAACTGCAGGTAAGCAGTTTCTTAGCAAAAGAAAATTGGGAGGGACTGTTTGTGACTGGTGCACTGGCATAGGAACTGAGTTCCTGGAAGAAGAGGCACCACAAAGAAGATGAAAAGATGAAAATTTCACAATGGAAAAGGCAGAGCTGTAAGAATTGACAGTATCTGCCCAGATAAAGGGCCTGCAGGTAAATACATACACACACACACAGCTACGAAGTCATCTCCCCAACATGGTTATGATTCTTGGTATAAAAAGTGGTTGTTGTAGAAACCCCTGTGTGGCAGTAGTCTGCAAATACAGGTTTTGCATAGCCAAATACAGACTATGTTTTTGTATATATCATATAATTGTGCCAGTCTAGGTCCTCAGTCATTAAATACAAGGATTTTCAATCCAATTTGATGACTGAAAGTATTAGCAATTCCTTTTCACCAGTGAAGTTCTAGTCCTGTGTTATCCAAACACTTCAGAATATGTTTACCTACATCTGAGCTTATTGATAAACATAAGCCACAAGTTTTTCTGTACAGGTTACTGTTTTTCTATTTTTATTCTCTTGTATGTCTATGCAAATTTGGTCCTACTAAAGCACTAAATAAAAGGGTTCATGTCTTTTCCCTCAAGGTTTTTAAACTTGTTTAGATATGCTAATCAGCTTTTTTGCTTAACAGCCTCCAGAAAGGTTGTTTCTTTAATTAAAGTGATAAAGGGAGATATTAATAATTAAGCATATTTTTATTTATTGATCTGCATGAGTAGATAAAATTTTAACATCTCTACATTTTAGCAGCTCTATGTAGGGATTTCATGAAATATTTAATGTCACATATAGTGCCAGTTATTCTGTGCATCATTCTTTTGCCCCAGTTTTAATTAACTACTACTATACCACTATCTCAGTCAAAGCAAGTTTCTGCTTTTCTCCTTGTGTCAGGAAAAACTGTCTCAAGGTATTTAATACAGATCCTTCCTGCCATGGTAACTTTCTGAGTCTTCATCCACAAACCCAGACATGGCTTCAGGATGAAATGACGTGTTAAGTAATTCTTGGGGATGAGGTTCTGGTTGCTAAAGCAGACAACAAGCTGTAAACTCTGGAATCTCTTTCCACTAGAGCCTTAATTGAAACCACAGTATTTAAGTATGGACTGATACTTGTATTTGGGACTGATGCACTGATTTATATATGACTTCCATAACATGTACTGCATTTCACATACCTTGCCCTATTTCTCCTCCCTAACTGCCCTCTGCTGGTACCTCAGAAAATGTGTTTGTGGGACAGCTGGACCTTTCACTGGACTTGTGTTTCATCACTTCTTGGATCTACACTGAAAGGGACGTGCTGGACTGGGAACCTTTGACTTTCTATTTTCTCCTTTCATTTTTTCCCCTTCTAAAATTTCAAGTGCACTTTACTGCATGAGGGAAGGAAGGTCTCACATACAGTTTTCAATCATAGTGAACGTACTTGCTTAGGCCTAAAATATAAAGAAGAAATCCTACAGAGCAATCTTTGCACCTACTCAGCAACTGCTGCAATTCATTGTTTGCAGAAGCTAATGTTGCAACTCAGGCTGACTTCAGATTCTTCATATCTTTCGTGGAATGTGGCCCAGTTTCTAAATTTTATATTCTGAAGTATTTTGTAGAGCTCTACACATAAATAATTTCTGCCCTTTGCAGGAATAATGTATTCTTTGCTCATTAGTGGCCTTTGCGGAGGTTGCTAGTCAAGTGTGTTTTACACAAGCAGTTTATTTGCTAACATATGATCTCAGTGTGAATGTCAGTTTTGAGGAGCTACTTGGGGATTTAGAGTTAAAGAGGTTATTTGCCTAAATGAAAAAAGTATCAGGAAACATTTTTATCTTCCATGTGTTTCAAGGGCCCTTTAACTGAAGAAAAATCTACAGTACCATTAAGAGTGAATAAAAAAAATAGGAATTTAAAATAATTAAAAACTAATTTTTGAAATAGATTTTGAATACGAGTAAGATGAAGACCAATTCTGTTACATGATTTTACAAAACTATGTGGCCAAACATACGGAATCACGAGTTGAGTGCTTAGATCAGAATGGGCATGGCCTATCAGGAATGGAAAGTTCCACAAATAACTAATGCAGTAGATGCTTAAAAGCATTTGATAAAATACATCTAACCTTTGTCTTTTTCAAGGTATGAGTATTTACTTGACTACACAAAAGCTGATTCTCACATGTTTGTGAATGCTTTTTATTAATCCAATGAAGAACTCTAAATGTATGCACAAACATAAAACTATGTCTAAAAAAAATCATTAAAATCATCCAGGTACATGGGAGGCACTGAGCATTTGGGTGTGAGGTGAACAATTAACAAAAAAGTTCAAATTCAGTAAAACTGAATCAATTCCATCTCAGTGCCACCTGTATTTTGCATAATTCCTTAGTGTTTGCTTGAGTCAGACTTTATTCAATGGGATTAGATAATAAGCTCTAGTGTCTTGATGAATCAGAAGTTTTAATTCAAAGATAAATATTTAATGTAATATAATGAGATTCATAATAAGCACAAGCAAAAGAAAAGCTACTAACTGCAGAAATCAGATTTCAAAGTCAGGAGCAGATTTGCAAGTCCTGCCATGGGCTTCACCCACAATATCATAATTAAAACCTGTAATAATGTAAGATCATCTAGGAAGTATTTCAGCCTTTAGCATTGTGTACATGTAAAGCATTTATTCTTACAAACAAGCTATTTACAGTCCCACTTCAGACCTTTTTCCTTTGATGGAAACAGTAATCACTGCAGAATGAAAGATGAGCTACACTCATGGTTAGTTGCTTGTATTCCAGCAGTGGTAAAACAAATCATTAAGATCAAAGGACCAGCCATTTTAATAAACTGTACACTGTTGTTATTGTGACATATGGCTTTGTTCTGCCAGAGGGAAGGTATAAAACAGCACAAAAGAGAAATCAATTTTTTTTACTCAATGGCTCAGTGTTAACAACAAATATTATATAAGTATATATAATTCCTATATGTTATATGCATACCTATATATTAATACACAGTGGAACTCTAGTTGTATATACAAAGAGGTAGGTCAGGTCCTGACTTGCAGTTAGGACATGGCCAGACCTTATGCTGGGACACAGTGGAAAGTAAGTGCTCCCTGACTCCCCAGTTTATTCATAGGTTTCTCTGGCTTACAAAATGGTGTTGTTGTTCCATACTGAGCAGGGGACCATTTTATGATTCAAATGAAAAGTATATGGGGAAGAGCTGCCACGGAGAATAGGACACATTCAAAATTATTATTATGTAACTTGGAGAGTTTCATGTCTTTTATAAGCTTTTGGTCACAGTTCTTTTATTTCAGCTGATGAATGAGTTTGCTTTTCCTCATATCTGGGTATTCAACCAGTAAAGATGCATGTCATCTACCTTTTGAAAACAGCATTCTCTTGAAGGGGTCTCCACCAGGCTCCAAAACAAATGGCCAAAACCATTGTTCAGAGTTGTTGAAGGTTAGAAGCTCCAAGTCAGCACAAAGAGTTAGATGTAACCTCATCTGCCTTAAGTACACTCGCTAACTCATTGTTCAAAACATGTAGAGTGAATATATGCATATTTAGTAGTGATCAACTGATTTTTCAGGATCCTGGCTAAGCTGATATTCCTGGTCACCAGAAATCATTTGATTTGAATTCTGACCCAGAGAACTCAATACAGAAATTACCAAGGTAAAAAATAAATATGAAATGATCCTTTAAACATTAAACACTTCAGTGCCCTGTGATTTTCATAATTTTCACGTGTTTCTCTATGCTAGAAAATGGTGGAGTAGACTTGCACAATTTGAAGGTAAAATTATACCAGTGATATAATTCTTAATATAAAAGAAAGCTTCTGAAAATGTTTAAACAGAAACATGTATTTTTCACTTATTGCTTCATGAGGTCATGTTTAAACATTCATGAGTCATTTATCTTAAAATAAATTCTTCTTCATGGACCTGTCTGATTATTTTACCAAATATTTTTAATAAGTTTTTAATGTGTTTTCCCCTTTCTAGTATTTCTAACTACATGTTAGAACCTAATTTCTTAAAACTAATGGATGTTCCTCCTTCCATTATGATCCCTTTCTGCTGTTGCTTAGCCACTGATTATATCACCTAGACACTTTATCTTCTCTTTTATGAAAAATGTTGTTATAGCCTGAAACAATTCCACCATAAAGATAAAGTACTAAGTATTTTGTGCAGGTGAATAGCTCTTCCATTTCCCATACCATTATCAGATTGGCCTATTCCTATAGGACTGCAGCATTTCTACAGTCAGGATATAATCAACATCTCTTTCTCATTCTCTGAATATTGCTGATAAAAGAATGAATCTTATTCCTTCACGCTTAGCTAGGCAAAACGGTGCTATTTATTTAACTGTTTCAGGAATCTCTGAACCATACAGATAAACTGGCTTTTGGATGAGCAGGGTTTATTCCACTGTATCAAGGGATGTGAGGCACCACTTAATTTGGAGCATTAATTACTTAGATACATTATATTGTGGTGATATGTACAGAAACATAAATTATGAGAAGACTTGGCTTGATTGACAGAAATAACTAGATTATATAAAGAAAAAATATGCATTTTGAGTACTGAGTCTTGAATATTACTTGCCAATCCAATTCCTCCCAAAATACAAATAAATTGAATGCTTCCAATCAAAGAAGTACTTTAATTAATAACCACAGGCCCCTTTTTATTTTTTTTTCAAATTTAAAAAAGCAACCTGTTGGTATATAAGTAGTGAAAGTACTAAAGTACTTAACACTCTACAGCTGTGCTCCTGGAATGCAAAAAGCATTACAAACAACAGATTTTACTTCATTCAACTATTCTTTCATTTGATTCAAATATATTAATCCTGAGACCCAGTGAAAACCACTCCATTTTCCTTGGTTTGGATTGAAATCAGCCAGTTCCACCTATCTGAGATATTTGATGGGTATAAAACTTCAGGTAAGAGCACTGCCATCTGTGTGGTCTTATATTTTAATCTTACTAAAGACATGCCACACAATGCAACTGATTGCACTCTGGCTCTAAACAGCCCTTAGGTTAAGCAAGTCCTTCTTTTCACCTCTGGCTGATCTTAATCTGGAATAGAAATCCTGCTCCATTATTTGAAGCACAACTGGACTCAATGGAGCAGTTATGGATCTGTGCCACATTTCAGATTTTTACTGATATTTTTATACTTTTTTAATTGCATATATGAAAGATTTGTTTTGTAGGTCATATGTGCTCATACATCTTAAGGCTGCCACTCAACACTATAAAGTCCAATACAGAACTTGTAGATCATTTTTGTGAAGGTCTGCTCCTCTTAATTTCTTTCCTTCTTTTGAAAAATTTTAAGTTCTCATTTCCAATTTGCGGGATTCAAAATGTGCAAGTATAAAGAAAAGGTCCTTACGTGAAGTTTTGATCAGAAAGCACTGACTATGTTGAATCAACTTGTCCATGGGAATATATTTACAGTGTCATAACTTGAGAACTTGTACAGGTCAAATACATGCCAGAAAGGTGACATTTCCCAAGGGAAAGAACTTCTGACTTTTGTTCAGCCCTAGTCCATAGCTCATACAGCCTTAGTTGTGCTGATTAGCATCAATAGGCATTTTCTGCAGCACAATAGAACAGAATGATGCTGATGATTTCATTTAAAAAATAACTGACTATTATTTTTTTTTTACTGATTGAAATATATTGAGAGAAGAATTCTGATTTGGGGTTAATATTTCTGTATAGGAAGGACCGTGCCACTTAACTATTAACTAAAAAATACACCTTAAGTGATAAAATAAAAAATTCTGTGCGAATAAACCAGGCCATTTTATTCCTTTCCCTTTTTTGAAGTATATTAATCTCTGAATTATTGCTAATAATTACTAAATTCCTAGATAGTTACTGGGGAATTATCAGCTCGCAATAAAATATTGATTTTCTCGGACTTATTGACTAAGTTTGACCATCAAATTCTTACAGAAATTGTATCAGGATAACATTTTCCTTATTATTCTTTGAGAAGACATCTCATTACCATGCAAATGGAAGTGCCTTTGAGCAGACTAATTGGTATATGCGACATATAAAGGCTGAAGTCACTCCACAATTTATACAGAAAGTATAACTGAAATTTGACTGCAAATACCATTGTTTTCTTGAGATTTGGTATTTACACATAGCAAAGTGGGAGGTGGATATCTATTACATATGCAAAGATTAGAAAGAAGAGTTGTGTAAGATACTATGCCTCACCACCAGAGAAAGAACATTTAAGGAAATGCATTTGGTAATTAGATTAATAATACACAATTAATTTGATAGAAGCAGGCAGCCTATTTGAAAGCAACAGAAGTAAATAATGTAATCAAAGCATATTTGGTCCAATTCCCTGCATTTGTTTATTTATTTAAAGGCATGTTTTGTACACACATTATCACTACCTTTTAATATTTATTTTAGAAGAGAGTGCAATAGTCAACAGGCCAGAACACTGAAAAAGACCATGTGTTTACTTCTAAGAATAGACATGGTCTGTAAGCAGTTTAGGCAGCTTCAAATTCAGTTTCGGACACAACTTCTCAGGAACACTGTTCTGTAGGATGGGATACAAAGAGACTACCAAGTGTATCAGAAAGGATGCTACCAGCATCTGTGACACAGTCTTCAAGTTGATAAACTCGAACACATAGACACAGAAAAATCCACTCCAACATGTAGTTTTAGCATGTGAATACAAACGTGAACCTTAACACACAAATCAGCCAAACTGCCAAGAACTGTGCCTTTCTTTATCATGAAGCTAATCTAAACTCACTGTCACTCTCAAAAGCAGGTCAAGCTAGACTAATCTTTCTGATGTGCAGTCATTCTTCTTAAGTGCCTAAACATGGAGCTTCTGCAGCCAGCCACAAGGCAGTCATTGATTTCATACTGTGAAAACACTTTCTAAAGACAACTCTGTAATCAAATGTGGTTATTTACCTGTCATAGTCTTGGCAAATCTCCCCAACAGCTACCAATGCTTTCAAATACTCATTGGGTTGATAGGGGTGGATGTAGTGCAGTGAGCAGCTGTTCCTAGGATCACCATTTGATGCAGTGAAATCTATAGCTACCTGGAAAAGAAGAAAAGTCAATGTCTTGCACAGCTCTTCTGAGCATATCCACATCAACCACATATCTTCACCAGAAACAGTTTGCTGTAGAGTCTGCAGCCTTAAAGCAAAGGTCATTTTACAGTGTACTTAATCAAATTTGTAGTAGGATAGTACTGATAAATATATTTAGAAGCAAATGACAGTTTATAAAATAAGAGCTAATAAAACTAAAATGGCACAATTAGAAAAAAGATTGCCTGCATTGCTATTCTATGAGGGAAAACATTTTCTAATACAAATGAATCAAATTAACTATCTCTAGGTTCTCATATTAATTAAATTATTCCAGCTAAGGTGATGTTCAGTACATAAAAGCTTAGCAGCAAAAACATCCCTGGAGAGTTAAGGGTCCTAGTAAAACTATAAATTAAAACTAAAATTAGGGGCATTTCTTAGCTTTTTAATCCTTACTGTGGCTGTAGTAGTAGATATTGCCTGTCTGGTATTTTTTTGTCTTCAAAATGTCTAAGCATTAAATAATTAACCCTCCCAATTTCACAGTTGATAGCAAGCTTAAATGTAAGCTGCAGTGTAAAAACAAAGCTTGAATCCTACACAGTTTTTTTTTTGTTGTATGAAAAAGCTTAGAGAACATTGTGGGAAGCAGTCACGGCAAAAGCAAATATTAATGAATCCTCTTAAAATTAATTTCTCCCTTTTAAAATGCTCTTTATACTTCTCACTGAAGATGTACTCTGGCATGCATTTTCCTCTGATATGACCGTCATGGATCAGAAAGTCCTCTGCTGATATTTTAATGCTGCTTTATAGGAATTCCTAAAAGGAGTTGTTTAGGAATTCCTAAACAAGAATCCTAAAGTGTTTCATAGAGGGAAAAAATTTACAAAATTTCAAAATTTCCTTGTGATTTTTGCCAATAGCCTGTTCCTCTAAAAAACCCATTGCACCTGAATATTCAATAAACAAAGGCACAGAGTTCAGTTTTCAGTTTTACAGTGTAGCTGAAAGGTAAGAAAGGGTCTTGCTGAAGCCTGCAAAAAGAACTCTGAAGGCCCAGCTTGCCTTTGCAAATGTGCAGCTTCCCCAGCTGCAACCTCTGCTTGGCACAGGGAACACTATTTTATGCAGCTCTAAAATGAAAATGAAATTATATTTTCATGCTGCCTCCAAAAAATTACACAGTCCTCCTGAAACTTATTTTTTGTAGCTAAAAAGTAAAAGGGAAATATCATAGTAGGTCAACAAAACATGGTTTTCCCTCACTGTTCCTGATATTCCACCTCTATCTCTGAAGAAACTGGCCTCTAATTAGTTTGGAAATCCCTTTATTGCCTTGATCAACTATGAACTCCCAGCACCTCACCACATTCAGTCAGGAGAGATGAGCTTTTCGGCGTGCAAATAAAGTAACCCTTCACCACTGCTTCCTACTCACTATTCAGTCACCGAGGCACTGAGTTTGTTTTCCATAGAGATTTTTTTCCAAAATTATAGCTTGATTTAACTTGAATAAATCAATGGGAAACCTCTCACGCCTGCACTTGTGAGTGTACGTAACTAAGAAACACTACATGTACGTATCCAAGAAAGAGATACTACTGGTTCGTGAAACCTAAGGTAAATCCAGGGATGCTTCTATGGACTAGCTTAGTTTTGGGATACTTATTTGTTAAAAATCTTACTAAAAGTATGCACATTTTCTTAAAAATATGTATATTTTTTCTAATACTAATTCAACCTTAAATTTGATCATAGAAGGTGCAAAAATGTCACTGTATGATAGAGAAACAAAGGGTATTCCTGTAAAGTTGTTTAAAGTATGTGTTTTTACTGATAATCTCAAAAAGCTAAAGCACTTTAGCAAGACTTGAGTGATACAGCAAACAAAACCGGACAAGTCTTCCTTCATGGCTGTTAGCCATGGCTAAATGCTTTGGAAATGAAAACAAGAGCACAGTGTAGGAATCAGGAGTGGGTTTCATGAGCTTGGAAAAAAGCTTGTGGCTGGTGTTTGGGAAAGAAAAAACACTGCCTAGAACAAGCTTCCTTTTGGAAATGGTCATTGCAGTAGAGGTCTGTTGATAAGTAAAAAAAATTCCTAATTTCCTGTGATGAAGCATTTATGAATGTTTGTACTTGGATGCAGTGTGCTTGAATTTGATCCAACTCTCTGTTTGACTCCCAAGGGGAGGACTTATAAGAAAGATGAACGCTGCTGTAACTTGCCATAGTTCCAAAATAACAATGCAGAGCTCTGCTCTTTTAGCATTATCCAACAGTACCAAGGTCTTGTGTAAATACACAGGATAAGGATTTGTAAAAGTAAGTGCCCATATCACAGAAGTTATGTTAATCTTACAACTGAATTTATCTTTTGGGCAGCAAAGTAGGAATCTTTCTTACAGTGTGTACATTTGGTTTTTATCAGTGTATCTTTAATGTATCAGTTCCAATGTATCAGTCATCTTCCACAGCTAAATAAGAGCATAACTGGGGGGGGTTTCCCTCAGCCTTGTAAAAAGGTGATTTTCATTACACTGAAAACATCCCACATAGCTGGGACCTCCTGCTAGATCTGTCCGCAACAAATCAGCCTGCCCAGTACCTTGACCTGCCTGATAGAGCATCTGTCCAATCTATCTTTCTATTACAGTTCCTTTTATGCATGTTACACATCCTTTCTGCTGTATTTCCCAAAGTGATGAAAATGTCTTCTGACTACAGACCCATTTGCACTGCCAGCTTCTGAACATTTCTTCTGCAGCGGGGAACACTGTCTGATAAGAGATACAACGTTTGGCAATAACTAGGGCATAAAAATAGAGGACTGGAATCAGCACTATTGATCTCTACAGATAAAAGCTTCTTAATAACTGGTTTTAAAGCAAACGAAAAGTTTACTTTCGTTTTTCAGAGACATTCTAGCTAACTACAAACCATGTTCCTACAATAGATGTACAAAGTATCTGAAGAACAGCATGATGTTACCAAAGCTTTCATTATTGCCTTAAATTAGGAGGTACATCCTACTATAGCTTTTTATTATCAAATGTGTGCTTAGCATCCCAGTTTCCCTCCCTCAACAAGTGCCCTTTCAAATCACAGTTGTATCATACTGCCTGTACACAGCATGAGCTCAACAGAAATGTCATTAAGACAATGACAACAACAATACATGTACCAGGAGAGTTTCAAACAATCCCAGATGCATTCTTGTTAAAACAAAACAATAGAAATCTGGGAAAGTAAAAGGAATAGGCCTCCTCTATTTCAGTGGTCTGAATTAATCAGATTAGGGCTATGTGAAAAGGAGATTATATGATGTGTGCAGAAAGCAAGGGAGCATGGAATATCTCCCCTGTAGGCTGCACCCTTTTGCTTCAGTGGCCACGGGAGAGCCTCTGATACATTTCTGGAAACAGCAACAGATCTCATAACCAGTCATTTTTGACTGGTGCAATCATGTTGAGGAGGAAGGAAAATATGCAGAGTCAGTTTGTGATGATCTTTAGGTAGAACCACTTGGTTATGCATGTAGAGATCTATAGGCACAGAGATGTCACAATGGCTTCCCCTGAGTCTGTATAAGTTGAAAATTGATAGCGGTGAGTTTACACAAGACAGTAGCTGGTGGATTTACCACTGAGGGCAACAGTAATTCAGGGATCTCTGTGGTTCACAGTATAATGAATCTTTCATGTTTCCTTTATGCCCTCACAACCCACCTTTGTAGATGAGTTTACCTAAGCTTCCTATTACCAATTGTTTTGTTTCATTTCAGTAAAGTGAAATACAGTAAAATATAGTAGAAGCAATACTATCCACTTTAACCCATTTATGCCACCACTTTTAAACTCGTGGTTCACAGCCTACTAATAGGAAACCTGTGACAAGCAAATAAAAGGCAAGCAAATTGCCACAACCCTCCAGTGCACTGTGTAAGAACTTGCTCTTCCATTGGAAAACATTTAGAAGGAATCAAGAAGAGTTTGAAAAGCACAGTTGTAACTTAATATGTAAATCCCTAGACACTTTCTAATGGTTGAAGTGCTCCTGGCTTGAGCTAGAATTGTAGGAAATGCATATTATATCTTTGCATGTGCCTAAGTACATGTTCTGATTAGAAAAGGCTTTCAGATATTACTTGAAGACATAAATGTCTTTCTGCTAATGACCTTGAACGCAATTGATGATTGAGTTCTTCCAGTCATATTTTTAGGGAGGAAATGCCAGGAAAGACAAATTAAAGAGGTTTCCAGGGACTGGCAAGTTTCACATTTGGAGGAGAAATGTGCATTGCAGGCATGTGGGGATAAAAGAAGTCGCTGGGTAAGGCAGGGAGGTAATGACACAGGATGCTTTACTTGAAAGAAGACAACTAGAAAGATCTTTGAGCACTACAGTAGGTATTTCCTTCAAAACCAGAGACAAGGTCCTCAGTTCTGGGTGTTATCCAATGAGTCTGTGATATGTACAGGCAAAATGCATGTTTTACACCTCAAAAAGCTGACCTGTAAGCAAGAAGACAATCCACTACAATACCTGCTGCTGTTGCTGGAACTTTCTGTTGGGAAAAAATAAAAAAAAGAATTCTTTTTTTTTTTCCAAATTTTTTTGGAAAATGAAGACTTGTCTGGAAAAAGTGAAATAGAACATTTTAGGAGCATCCAATGTCTGATATTTGATATGTGGGAGCAAGTATGAGACAGATACTTGCAAGGCAGAGTGCTACAGGAAAATGAAAGATCTCCGGAAGAAGAATATAACCTTGCTGCAATAGACTTTAGCACTGTAGCTGATATGGATTAGAAGTCACATAAACCAGACTGCAACTCAGCCACAATCTGTATTCCTATGCTGTGGGAAAGACTGATATATTATATTAATTATATTTGCTATATTCAAAATTAAAAAATAATTCCAAAATCAAACCACACAGCATTAAATGTTTCTCAAAATTATTAATTGGAAATGCAAAATATTATATTTCTGTTTATGAAGAGCTCTGCAAATAATTTTATCCTGTTTCTTGAACTCAACAGCTTCTGATTTGCTCTGAATTACTACTGTGTCCCCCTGTAGTGCCATCTTACTGTTGGTAGCTATGGCTGAGGTATGAAGCACCAGGATTTACCCCAGGCTGACAGAGAGAGGACCCTGGCTGGACTGTCTCTCTGCGTGTATGGCATCATGTGAGGGAAAGCAATTTGCTTTAATGGAGGACTAATTCTGAAAAGGAAGACTGGCCCTTAACATATTCTGCAAGAAGACCTTAATAACTTACTAAGGACTCCGTGAAAGTAATGAAGTGGTATCTATGGGGATTCCGTTTCTTTAAAAGAAATTAGAGAAGTAAGACACTTACTGTGAACTGTATTTGGCAGCCTCCCATGATATAATCTAAGAAAGAATGCATCTTGTGGATCTGCAGACAAGAAAGCAAGACATTCAACTTAGCTGTGTACTGATAAAACATCAGAAAGCTGCCTGAAAAAACAATAAATTGGAAGGATGAGGGGGACCACCTGAAAAATAAGTTAAAGGAAGAAATCATTAGACATAGTTTGAGACAGAAACAAAAATATAAACAAGAGAAAATATTAAAATTCTAAAAAAAGGAAAATTTGCATAAAAAGTAGAACCAAGCTCTTCTTTTCAGTAGGAATTCAGTGGAAATTCTGCTGTTGATTTAGAAGGAACAAGAGCAATTTTGTAGAAATGATAGAAGGACTAAAAGGGAAACACACAAAGTTGGCAAGTCTTTAGGGGTAAGAGTTTAGTACTGCCTTCTCCATTGCACAACAGCAGGGATAGGACAAGAGAAATAAAACAGGAGAGCTGGGGACAGTCAGCTTACTTTTGAGATTCAAGTCCTTGTTTTTACTTTTTGTAGAGGATCAGTTTCCATTGTTATCCTACAGGCATTTCCACTTTGTTTTCTTGTTTCCAACCACCATTAAAGTATATCATTGAGAGCTTAGTACAGAAACAGCCAAAGAGTAAAACATATATTTACCTTGCACTGGTTAAGGATGACAATGCCTGAGTTCTTGTAATTCTTCTTCTTTGCTTTGTACTTGGGGTTAATGCATTCCCATTGTACCTGTGAAAAATAGCAGTCACTCTTTGAAGGAAAATTTATGTACAAATTGAAGTAATTAACAAAAATTGCACTGTCTGATTTCCACAGTTGACTAAATCATAACAAATAATGGTACACAGAGAGGAAGAAATGAAAACTATTAACTATGCAGAGGATGATCTTAATAGAAAAACGCCCAGGGCAAATATCAGTCTTTGCGCATATACAGGTAGACACGGCACTAAAAAAGATACACAGATTCATTTGTTGTCATCTTCCAGTCTTGTAGGTTCAGGTGTTACATAAGCAAGATTGATGATCTTTTGAGATCATTTAAGAGGAGAAAAAAAGAGGAAACTTAACACTTAAGTGAAAATACTGGAGGGAGCAACCTAATGCATTGTATTAGCTACAAAACTGCTGGCACAGTAACACTGGGGTTTTGTATTAAACTCAAGACTGGAGAAATTCAGATCAATGGTTTGTCTCGCTTTTTCTTGCAAGAGAGCAACAGTTTCTTCTATAAGTCTGACAGCAAAATAAAAAGTTAAGAAAACCACTAAAAATTGCACAAAGATGTAGATAACTAACTACTGATACATTTGAAAATTATTCCTAAGAATATAATAAAATCCCTTTCTGAAAATTTTCTCATGGTTTTATTTACAAATAGTCAGTTTTACAGCAAAAGAGTCCTACCTTGTTACTGAAATACATGGTCTTGCTCTCATCATGACATCTCTCAGGTTCATAATAATTTCCATTTCAAATGTTCTGCCTTCCTCTGGTTTCAGGTAGATTGATTAGGTTCAAGCTTTCAGACCCTCACCTCTAGTATCTACAATATTATTCACGCCTCCTACTGCAGGAGTAAAATGTACATTTGCACATGCAAGTATCCATTGGCATTTGTACATACAGATTTTTATCTGTAAAGTGTTTCTAAATATGGTTAATAGCATGACTATTTTTTTCAGAGAGGTGTTTTTAAATGTGGGGAGAAAACATGATGCTGGGTAACATAAAGAACAGAACTCCAAAAGGAACCAGGATGACCTATTATCTAAAAATCCCTATTATGACATTTTGAAATGAAAGATATATATGTCTTAAGTGTTACAATGTTTTTCCTATAGTGAAAACCTTCTTAAGTGTTACAATACCTTGTCTATAATGAAGTTCATGTGATATATCTTACCAAAGTGTTTGAGCATGTAAAACTATTTTTACCTTATGAACAACCACAGCTATTTCACTGAGCTTCAAACCATTGCCTAACAGTAATTATTTGGATATCTAAGTATTTCAGACTTAGAGATTTTGTCAAACACCAAAAAAGGAAAGGTAAAATATATGGCTTTGCAGCAATATGAGACCATTTCTGCACAGGGGAGGAGGAGTATTTTCGTCACTGTGAACTGGAGACAGGTGACAGAGTGAAGAATGGGAAAAGACAAACTGTTCCAACTGCAGGAAGCACATCTGCTTGCTCTCCCAGCTCAGTTATTTGCTTTGTGAAACAAATTTTCCAACTGAGAAGACAGGCAGACACAGGGCCCCCATATTCAGGAAAAATCCTCCATAAATACTTTTCCTCTACTCAAGAGAAGCAGTCAGGCTTAAGAAATAAAAGCCCTTCTCTCCAAAGAAAGAGAGTACTCTGTGACACAGCACCAGAGTGCAATAAGCTCATATTTAGGAAAGCAATCTGACAGCAAGGCAGAAGCATTGCCCACTTGCATCTTGATATGTTGCTGTCTGGCAAAATGGTTTAACACACATTTGTCTGCTGGAAGCATTCCTATAGAGAAATTGCGCTGTCTGTAAATTATAAATAAACTGTAATATATCAAATAGAAAATAAAAGCAGGAGATGGGATTTGTGTTTCTCCCTTTGACACTGAAATACACTGGAGAGATCTTGTTGCTTTCCCCTGAAGATCCAAGGTGCACCTCCTTAATTTTAGCATCCTCCAACATGAATACTTGTTTAAACAAGGCCTGACTTATATGAAGCCATATACTATGCACATAATTTCTCTCATTGGGAAAAGGATTATTTAAGCCTGAAAAACATTATGTTCATGGTATGGGTATATGGACAAAGTTTACAATATGTAAGGACTAAAGTGGCACAAAACATTACTTCAGGGGAGAAAAAATCTGTGCCTGTGTCCAGCCTCTCAGGTTCCCTTTGCTAACTGTAAAATGCAATTATGAATGTTCCCCTATCTTGCAATGCATTTTGAGACATATAGATAACAATTCTGAGCAACTATCTAAAGCTCATTAAAATATTCTATGTGGAAGTCACTAACATCATTGACTGATAATAAAGCAAAGGGAAGAACATACTGGAAAATTTATAGAAAGTAGGAAAACAGAAAGAAAGAACAATTTTGCATCTATTAAATCTGTTGATGATCGTAAAAAGAAGGGAAAATAATAGGAGAGGAGGGAGAAGACATTTCCCCGTTCATAGGCTTAAGAAAGCCAATAAGACTGTATTACATAGAACTCAATCCTCACTTACCCACCAAGATCCAATTCTGACCTTGGTAATTCCCACAGTTCAAGCTAAAGATGTCACAAGCATCATTTGAAGGAAATTCCCTATACAGGTCTTATTATATCTCCAGCTTTTCTAATGAGAACAGAGCTCAGAATACAGCTCTAAGCAGGTAAGTAATATCGAGAAACAATTCTCAAATGTTTTGTTTGCACTGTGGGGCCAACCTCAATTTCCAGTCTGTTCCTACATTCCCAGTATTGATTTGGTATCTGACATTGTTTTTTATTGATTCATTTTTGCTCTTAAATTAAGTTTTCAGTTGAAAGGAAACTAATGCAAGAGTCTGCAATCTGACACTAATGGCAAACATTGTGAAGTTTGGATTCGTCATTCTAAAAGTCACTTAGCATTTCCTCCAAATGCCTGACAGCTCTAGGCTATGCAAGCTCTTTCCCTGTCAAACACAGTGAATCTGAAACAGAAAGCAACCTGGTTTTGACCTATTTCTTGTTAATTTAAGTAATGGTGCAAATGTTGGTAATGAAATCCCAAGACTATACTGTGTTGGTGTTTCTTTTATACCCTGAAAGTTAAACCACTATGGGGAGAATTTCTGAATATAAACCAAACTCCATTCAGCTATTCTTCAGAGTCAGTAAACTAATGCTGATACCTGGAAGGTCCTAATCCTCTTGTGGCTGTGATGATGAGACACAGATCCCTCAATGGGAGATGTTACTCTCTGCAGTGAAGGATGCTGCCTTTCTAAACATCCTTACTCCTTCTCTTACCAAACATTCAGAAGAGAAAAAAAAGCAAACAGTGCAAGCACCCATGCCACACACCAGCAAAGGGAAGTGGAGGTGACTAAATGAAGGCAAAAAAATCCCCAAAATTTGGCCACTATGTGTCCATCAATAGCACAAACTACTCAGAGAAAGAACTGAGAGTTTCAGGAGAATTTCACGTACCCTAAGGCAAGAAAAATGACAGAGAACAGTTGCTTTTTCTGGGACACTGTGCCTGTACTGCACACTTGGACACTGGGTAGTCAGTCCTATGAGGAAAGGGCTAGAAAGCTGTGGTAAAGCTTGGGTTAGCATTGGCATGCTCTCTTTGCTTCCCTGCAATTCTTTTGTTTCTCTCTTATTCCTTCCTGTATAACTGCTGCAACAAATTGCATAGTTTAAAAATGACAAAGAAGGAACCACAGTCTAATGGACAGGGTAAAAAACCCCAATTGAAGGGAGGTAGCATTATATCTCTTTCTGATGCCTCAAGAAAAACAAGTCACTTTTAAGTGAACTGCATCACTTCCTGCCTGAAAGGCTAGTTCATTCCTGCCATCCCTCTAGGCAAGAGGAAAGGGTGGGTTTTCTTCCCTCTTTCTGTCCCAGAAATACATCCACCATGGGACAAGAGCTGCTTTTAATCACTATCAGAGGTCTCCTCCGGAAACTTGCCTCTGGGGAATGAAGTGCAACCATTGGTTGCCTCATCACAGGGATTTGGCAGGTGCCTGACATGGCTGCACCCTTCACTGAAGCCTCTGCTGCCCTGTCTGGGGCCAGCAGCAGCTGCTGATATTGCAGACAGCCCTGGGTGAACTTGGCTGTCTCCTGATAAAACTAGGCATGGAATTGTCTGTTGGTGTCAATAAACTCCTCGACCCGTTACCAAAGGCTTAAAGGTCTCACAGTTCTCTGAAGAGCTACCTGATGCAAAGGCTCTGAGTGAGGGTCATAGACAGTTACCTGGGCAAAGGGGGGAATCCAGTCCAGATCCCTTTGAGACACCATCCAATCTTGTGCACTTCAGCAGCTCTCCCCACCTCCCTAATAACACCCTGAACTTGTGGGAATGTCAATGGATATGGTAAGTACAGCAGAGTTTCTTCCTCCTCCTTCCTTCTGTGTGTGTGCATATGGACACGTGTCCCTTTTTTATGTAATGCAGGAACAGATTTTTCCCTTACATAACTCCCATGCTACATGGGAATCCAGGTGATTTCCGTCTTTCCCCCTGCACCCCTGGCCAAATCGCTCTGGCTTTATTGCTTCCATTAAAAAAAAAAAAAAGGTGACCTTTTTTTTCTCCTTTCAACTATGATAAGCTTTAATAGTATTTACATTTTTATAATCTCAATCTTTTTCTCTTCTTGTTCAAATATTTTTGATAGATTAATATTAGAACACCTTACAAAACTGTCACTGTACATACATATTAAAATATATATATTATACATATATTTGGAAAAAATCCTAAGACACAATAAACTCAAAGTATTTATTAGTACTTCATTTAAAAAATGTCACAGATAGGGATGGACTTACTGGGCTTTCTTGTGTTAAGATTATGGTGAAGGAGCAAATAATGAATTTTGGAATGGTAGAAAGTGTAAACAGAAGGTTTAGAAATCATAGAATCATCAGGGTTGGAAAAGACTAGCACCACTAAGTTCACCACTAAACCCTCGTTTATGCAATGACTACTTCAGATGTGCCCTTGAACAAAAGGATGTCTTTGGCCAATTGTTATGGTAGTCAGTATGAAAATAGGCTAGGTGTCAGAACATAACAGTCTGTGACCAAAAGGTAATTTTTATGGAAGGGAAACACACACCAAGTTATTATCCTGAGCTTGTCCATGATCAGGAAGTCTTCTTAAAACAGTGTGAACAGATTTCATCTGTCCCACCAATGAAAGACCAGCAAGGTTTCCCAGAATTCAGGCCTTTCAGTCATGGAGAAGCAACTGACACTATGAAGGACTCATAATTCAAGATTTGTGAATCTTATCCAAACCCTACCATATTTAGAAGAGAAGTTCATAAACTACTTATGCCAGCCCTGATCAAAAGATGCAGCTGGCAGTTTTATTCCTCTGACTGAAAGGAGTACTACCCGAAAAGCAATATTTTCTGGTCTCAGGCTATGAAAAGGTCTCTTCTAGGAACAAAGAACTATGTCTAACCTACCAATTTCCTCACCCATGTATAATTACATTTCTCTTATGTGGCCTTCCTTATCAGAAATACCTAGCAACACATCCACTTGAAGGGAAAAGACCTTCCTTCTCCTCTGTCATTCCCTCAAGGTTTACCATAACCCCTTTATTCAAAGCAAACACTCCATTGCACATGCTTTTTCTTTATGGAGACTAAAACTAAAGAAAAGAACCGACAAATGCTAATCACATTACTTAATGTTGCAGTAAGGTTGTTGACATATACTATGTATGAAGATGTTTTTATGGGGTGCACAGATAATGGCATATATTGCCTTTAGCAGCAATAGTTCTTTCTGTAGAACAGAGAAAAATGAGATAGGATGAGGGAGGGACAGAGAGATAGAGAAAGGACAGGGAAATTTTTTTCTGGATCCAGCCAAGTGACACGGCTTCCAACATGAATGACCTCTCCTGTAAAACACATGATCACTATATTTTTTCGGTAACATGTCATTTTCACCAGAATCTCCTCAAATTTCCTACTGCTAGTTCTTGCCTATCGTGCTTTTAGTGCTCATCAAAGTCTGCTTTCATCAAGTGCAAGAGCCATCTAGCATGGGCATATATATTTTTGGGCCACTATTTATCAGCCACTTAAATGACTAATACTTACTATCTTATCCACTAAATCTTGGTTTTATCTAGAATAGTCTATAAAACAAGGATTAGAAAAGAGAAGAAGGGAAACTGATACTCACATTGGTGGTAATTGTGTCCCATGAGAACTAGCTATAACAACAGCACAAGGTTTTGCAGGTGCAAGGGCACAGAATAACTGCACGGTAACAACAGAATGAGAGGAACAAGGGAGAAATAATGGCACACCACCTTAGATGTGTGGAGGAAGACTGCAGAGCTGCAGGTAAAAGGCAACCTGCCAAATGGCAAATGGCAGGCCCTTAGCAAGACAAAGGTCCAAGAACTTAAAGCATAGTGTAACATTAAAACATTCCTGGGCAGCACTGCAGTGTCAACCTAGAACAAGAATTGACAAATGGCTGTACTAACTTCTTAGGCCTCTGAAAGAGTAATCATCCTTTTTGCTGTCTAGGGATGAAAACAACCCACTTTCTCCATCATATTAAAGAATATATAGTTCATCCTTTGGAGCCAGTGCTGGCACTCTGGACTACAAGTCTTCTGTCTTGGCCAACAAGTTGTCTCTTTGGGAAGGACCATCATGGTTTTTTGAAGACATTTACATTGAAAATACACGCCCTTTACCACTCTCACACAGTCTCTTCCTCAGCCATTGGTATTTCTATACAAAATCAGAGTGTTGTCACATCACTGGCATTGTTAATGTTATTCATTCTGGGATCTGTTTACCTCTTTATCTCCATTCAAATTCTCTTCGGTTAAAGTTTTGATCCTCTGACTTAATTTGAGAGAGCAAAACAGAGTTTCATTTGCACTCAGGTTCTGTTCAGAAGTTATTTATAATGGAATAATATATTACTCATATGTATCAACAGTATTTTACACACATGAGCAACATTTGCCAAACTTTAGTGTGTTTTAAGAACTTCAAAAGAAAACATTGAAAAGAATGTTTCTTGACATTTCTTCCCAATAAAAGTTTATTGACCTATGGTATAGCCTGACTGCTTAGCATTTATCAAACACCTTTTGACTCTGTGTTAGGTTTCTATTAACACATAAACAGAACCTTAATTTAAAGCCCAAATAAAGCTTATTAGGCATTTGTGTCAGGTTTTGAGATCACTATGGAACAGTGAATACAAATTATCAGTAGATTCAATGTTTATAACTCCCCCTCAGAGAATTTATCAAAACTAACACCTTTAGAAGTAAGTAATAATAGAAAGTGACAATTTCTGAAATTAGATATGCCAAATCATTTATCATATTCAATAATTACCATCGACTTCAGTTTCAAAAGATCAAGCTGACATAAAGAAGTGAAATTATTAATAAGCTAACAATTTCATTTTCCCTTAGGACTGTAAATCATGAAATATTTAGGAAACCAATTAGTTTCAACATGATGGGTTTAAGTTAAAGCTGGCAGAAATGAAGGTAGTACATGAGAAATGGAGAAAGATGAAGCATGATCCTCATCCAATAAAGGTCTTTGGGCCAGTAGAGAAATTCTTTGACTATCCAGACTGTTTTACCACAGCAGCAGAGCCCCTCATAGAAACAATGTGCTTGGGCTCGAAGGAAATAAATCTTAGTGGAAAGAAATGCCTATAGAATGGGGACTAGAAAAAGACCCTAAGTATTTCAGGCATGAAAATAAATACAGGAAAGACTGCTTTTTTGCATTTTCAGATTATCCAGGTAACAGTAAAACCTATGGGAGAGATCAACACAAAAATTAACTTTTGAGAGATGATTGAGGCAGTGTCTCCTGCATTATTACAGGACTGTCTGAGGAACACTGCTCTACAGAACTTACATATTGAGATTGCCTGAGTGGTTTCCACTTACCTGTCTTCCTTCCATAGCTCCTCGCATTTCCTTGAAAGTTGAGCTAAATTCTCCAATGAAGTCATGCTTTCCATTGGAATCCCAGTCCCAAACTATGCACTGGGAAAACAAATAGCAAAAGAACAAAAAAAGCACATTTTTCTTAGATGGAAAAGAGGTTTTATTGAGAAATACTACAGAAGAAATTATGATATACACCGGGTGAAGTGTTTTATCTATAGGGAAATCACAAGACATATTAAAACCATATTCTTGTCCTGATCAAAATAAAATGACAAGTGGAATCTCAACACAGATTGCTGTTGACAGTTATGTGTTATGGAGCTGGCCTAATGACAGCAAGTTCACATATTTCAGAAAGAAAGGATTTCTTGTCTAGATCTTTTTGCTAGGTGTAAAAATACAGGATTATGTATATTTACATGTTCATTGTCAAATGGTGTCCTGACTTACCTCACTGATGTACTTTACAAATATAAATTATTATAAAAAACCCTACTTGCTTTGGGCAAACAGTACTGTTCTCATTTTTACAGTCAGTGAAGGTGAGACAAGAGTTACAGAGATCATTTTCTGAAATGGCTTTGAAATTATACACATTAGTGTTTGGTGCCCATATCTTGGCTGTTTTCCAGGGTTGCTCAACAGTGACTATACAAACCAAATATCACTGATACTCTCTCCTAAATTCATGCATAAAGATGAATATCTCAATGAGTTTGAGCTATGAGAATTTTATTTTACAGATTTTGCTAAATACAATTAACCTAGCAAAGACTGAAGCAAATAGCAATAACTACAGGCTTTGTTAAATTATAATTTTAAAACTGGTCCAAAGACAACAAAGGGGCTCAGAACAAAATCCCAAATTCAGCCTCATGTTCTCTCTAGATAAAGGTCACATAAGTTGCCTGAGTCAGGAGGCCTTTACTGAAAACGTCCTACTACAAAATCTCTCTCTCTTTTTTTTCTTTTTTTTTTAACAGAAATGCCTCAAAGCATTAGGAGTCACATAAGGAGTGCACTGACATCTAGCTACCAGATAGCTTTGAGGGTAACTTTGACTCCCTTGTGTGGGCCTGAGTCTTACAGATCTATGAGTGGGTGTGGGGTGAGAACTTGACTGATAGGAGTAGTAGAGGAGCTCCCTGCTGAGAAAGGCAGGAAATAAACAAAATTGGAGGTGGTGGGGCAGCAACAGTGGATACCAGGCTTAAAACCAGTGGGTTTTACCAGACTGCTTTGTCTCAATGAGGCTCAGAGCTTTTGACCCAGCACTGGTGGTCAGACAACACAAGAGGAAGAGCAAGATTTGCTCCTCAGACTCCTCAAGCCATTTGAAGTTTGCTTGGTCCAAAGGGGCCAAGGAAGGAAACTGAAATCATCAGATCTCAACTGGATTTTGAGTTTTAAATATTTCAAAAAAAGGAATTTATTGAAACAGACTTCTCTGTTCACCACCTGTGCTTTCTAACTAGCCCAAATAATCCTGTCAAAGCTGGTATGTGAGCACTATGGCCAATCCCTTTTGAGTGTAGGGGGAAAGACTCTGTAGAAAGCTTGACACAGACAAAATGACTGAATTCTTTCAGTGAGAACAAATGGACAAAAAGTGTTTCAAGAGAAAGACCATCTAAAACAACCTAACATCCTCCCACCACAGCCATAAGTTAATAAATAGCCTCTTCCCCATAAATGTTTGTCCATGTGAAGTCATTGACTTGAAGTATAGGTTGGAAGGTATTTGATCTCCACATCTAAGGTGATTACCTGAACTTATTACTCTGTTATGTGCCCAGACACCTTACTTGTATTGGTAGAAGTAAATAAGGTGGTGATTTCACTAAACTCACACCCACCATCCACGTTATTATTTAGGTTCCTTCTGTTTTGTAATGACTCTAGCTTTCCTTTGAACTTTCAACACTGTTCCATTTAGCCCCGGGAAGAGATTTCATTCCACACAAAGGGAAATGTTCTGATCCATACAGAAAGTGTGTAGTTGAGGTACAAAGGACTGTCTTAAGGAAAGAGTACCAGCATAACTCTTACTTCTGCAGACATTAATCAGTTGAAACAATTCATGGGTCAGGCAAAGACCTGGCTCTTGAGTCCTCTGTTACTTTTCCATCCTGCCACCTGCAATTTTACTTGCTTTTTTCTTTATGGAGGGATCCCACACTAAAGAAAGCCTCTGGATTGAAATGTGAAAACATTTTGCTCTAAGACTTGGAGGTACTTTTCAGCAGCTTTGACACTGAAGGGGTGGGTGGAGGGTAGAGGGAAAACAGGGGCAGCTCTCATGCATGTTTACTTATAGGCTAAATTTTACAGAAGAGTAATAAAATAAGAGTAGGTTTCTGGTTCTGATAGTGGTAATCCTTCCTGGAAAAAAACTAGATAGTAGTTTCAATGCTAACAGCCCTGGAGTATTCTTTATGATGAAATCTTCACTAATAATCAATCTATGCTTATTATCAACTGCAATTTTTAGATGAGCTGGTAACAACAAAAAAAAAATCCAAGAAAAAGTAATTTGATTTATGAAAAAATCCCTGAAACTGGTTTTTTTTCACAGAGGTTGAAGCAGCTGCATTTTATTTTTCCGTGAAATTTCTTGCTAATATAAATTGGTCATCTTTTATTGAAATTACTTATAAATATTTCATGGAAAAATGGATTTCACAGATGAAGCATGATTTAAAATGACTTTTTTTTCTGTAACGGTTGCAAAAATTATTTAAGACCTAAAAGTAATACTATGTAAAAAGATTTGTCAAAATGTCATAGTAAAATTGTTATAAATTTGCAAAAATTATAGTTTTAGTAATGCTTGCAACTTTTGAAAAAACGTTTTTGAAAAAATGACTATTTCACAAACAAAAAAAAAGAGAACCCTTATTATGAAATTTTCCAACCAGATTTACTTTTCAGGTTTGGTCTTTAAACTCAACTGGAGCATAAATACAAGAGCAGACCCAAGGTTATCAGAGACCTCCAGGAAAAGGTACTTTGAAAAATTTGTATTAGAGACCCAACTCTTACAAAGAGGGAAAAGCTCTGAGTGCTCATTTGTGGTTAGAATTTTAAGTGGAGATGAGCAAAGTTAAATTACATATAAAATGTCCACTCAACAGGGATCCAACTGCTTTCTCTTTCAAGCTAGAGGTTTTCTAACTTTAGTTTTCAGAAAGACAGATGGTACTCTAATCTTCATATTGGCTTCATGGAAAAGGCTAACAATTACAGTATTATCTTAGTGCCATTTGCTCAATTACAGCTAAGGGAGAAAAGGGATTTCTGCAAGTACATCCATTTTGACTTCTTTTTTTCCCCCAGAGTTTCACATCTGGCCATAGAAATTAATTATTACTGTCTGAAAAACATTAGGTACAGAGTAATGATTCTGCTTTTCAAAGGTATATGAAAAGTATTTCTAAAACATAAATACTGGGGTCCAGACATTTTTATAAAACCACACTCAGACAGACAAAATAAGCAGGGAAGGATCTTTGCAAATAATCCAGAACCAGATAAAGACCAGAGGTGATAACCAAAGTATTATTTCTCTATTAAATACTTTAAAGTGGTTTTGTTTGGTTGGTTGGGTATTTTTTGTTTTTTTTTTTTTTGGAAGGCCCCATTTCCTCTTTAAATCAAATCCTCCATAATGTAAACCATCCTTTATCTTTAAGCAAACCTTAATGTGTTCTTTAGGTCTGTACTCTTAGAGGTTGCTTAAGCAGATGAGTAACAGTATACCTACACTCTATTAAAAGTCTCATTAATTTAAGGAGGCTTTCCATACATTTAATTTTAAATACTGGTAAATCAGTGTTCAGATAACTGGTGAAAGAATTCAGACTCCTACTTATTGGTTACGAGCTCAAATACAGGCAATAAAAACTGCTACTAATGCTGCATGGTGATGGAATAGCACTGACTGGAACGATGAAGAATATCTTTCACCCCTGCATGATTCTACCTTCCTCCCCACAATTCCTGCTGACTGCAGGGAGAGGGAGTACTCCTTCAGGCCCTCTCAAGGAAAGGCGCTGTGCCTGACAGAGCTAACCAGCAGATCCAGTTAAGATGTCATCAGAGGATCACTTCTGAGTATCCACATCATCATTCCTTCAGCTTTTCTTGTAAATACCACAAAATGAAAGATTTCCTTCCTGGCTGAAAGCAAGCCTTTCACTGGAAAAAGGAGGGAGAAAGGTCCAGTTTAAAAACAAAAAGATATTTCAGGTGGATGCAGGTGGAAATTTTCCTGATTTTATTTCAGTTTTTTCACCAAGATTAGATTTTGCCAGTACTCTCACTACAAAGGGCATCCAAGAAAAATTGCACAGGCACTAGAGCTATAACAGCACAGGCTTCTCTGGCTGATTTTCGTAGTGCTTCCCAGAAGATGACAGATAGATTAATCTTGCTACCTATGAGTGAGCAAAAAAACTCACTTGCGCAATTTCTGATTTTAGTTATATTTCACAAAAATATAACCTGAACCACACTCCAGTTCCAGCCAATCCTGATTGATCATCTGTTCAGTGATGTGATGATGCCTAGATAAGAAATAAACCAATTTCTCTATCCAGTATCTCTCATGGACTGAGGCAGTTTTCCTGTTTGATAATTCAACAGCAAAAAAAGTATTGCTACCTATCATATGATCCAAACTCAACTATAATTTTTCCAAATTTTTATTTCTGTGAGAAATTAAAAGACATAGAGACTAGAAATTGGTGTGCCAAGCCTCAATATAAGAGCCAGCAAAATTCTAGCATAATTGTCATAAAATAATTTTTCCCGTAGTCACCATCCTATCTAGCTTTAACCACCAAGAGAACTAAGTAATATAAAAGACTGGTTACTTTAAGTATGCATTTTTGTGTGAGTGTCTGCAGGTTATTTTTCCTATATACCTTCAGAGAAATACTTGAAGTGATTTGTCCCCATTAGGTTTTCACGATGAGAGAACTATTCTGTGCAGCACCTTTGGGCATAGGTAATAGCGAAACTTGGAACTTAACATTGCAATTTATAAGTGTCCTAGTTAGGACAGCTGAAGACCAGTTCATCATGGTGGGTGTAACCCAAAACTGTATTCTATAGCCTTCCATGTCATTTCCCAGAAACTAGACTATTGTTGTCAATAGACTATTCACACCCTCTGCCCATAGAGCCTGACTCCTCAGGCTATAAACTAGGTGTTAAGAGGCCTGTGAGATAGGAGGATGTTTCTGTCCTCACACCCTTTGTGGAACTCCCGGCCCTGAGGGGAGCACTGAACATTCCTGCCTGAACTGGAGGATATATAATCTTGGAGTTTTGGAACATTTTTCAACCCACTCGTGGGATCCAGAGGACGGCTGCATCTCATCGCTCTCAACCAGACTTAGACCACCACTGGACTGCGATCACCAGTTCTGGCCAGACTGCAGCAGCTCTCCCACCAGCAGGTTCTTCCCCTCTCCCTTTACTTTGGACTCAAGCGGGGCCCAAGGAACACCACTTTGTTCATGCCCCAGGGCACTGGGTTATACATTTGAGTTTTTGTGGGTTGAGACCAATTGTTTGTTTGTATTATTGTACTTACTGTATTATTTTAATAAATTGTTATTCTGACTTATAATCTCTCCTTTGAGTTGAGTTCATTCCCCCTGCTGGTTAACTCTTAAACCAGCACAATAAGCCAGCCCAAAACATGCTCTGAAGGTTAGTTTTTAAAAGACAGTCTTTGACTAAATCGTGTCAGGAGACAGCTGACAGCCAGACCATGGAAATGTACTTCTTGAAAACAATCCATTTAAGTTTGCCTCAGCTGACCAGACACTGCAGATTATTGCATGCACAAAGCTAGTAAAAAATAGAAATTTCACAGTCTTGCCAGCCTGAGTTTCTCCAGCTCTGTGTTTGCTCAAAGTACAATTATGAAATGTTAGTATGGCATGTGCTGGTACTACCTTGCCACCTATTTGGAGAGAGAGAGTGTTGGATAGCTCTCCTGACAATCTAAGAGCTTCATTAACTTAAAACATCTCACTAACTTGTGACCAAAAGATACTGGCTTGGTTGGGAGAGAAAACCAAATCCTTGGTCCACTCTCCAGCTGCTCCATGCTAGCAGAAGTGCCAAAAAGCCAGAAAGGCTTGAGCAGCCAGAGTCAAATCCCTTGAATAGGAGGCTCCCTACTCTGATCTGACTCTGATCCGGGTGAGATCCATTCACATGTTGCAATAAAAAGGAGATTTTACTCTGTGTTGCTCAGCATGAATCCCCTGACACTCAATAAGGAGCGGAAGGGGTACCTTTCAAGGAAGAAAACTATCTTTGTCCATTAATTATCTGTAGTCCCTAGGTAGGTGTTGGGGAGGAGTACTGACCACGGGTGGCTTAAATGCTGAGCAGAAACTGTCTTGGATGGTTTTTCCTTCCATTTTCTTGAACAAGATACCTTGTGGCAAGGCAAGAAGGAGTACGCTCGTTGTTGGATTTAAATGTATTACATTACAGCTCAGTCAGTCATAAAATTCTTACCAATTAACTCTGAACAATAATAACATCACAATAATTTTTATAGGTAGAGTTTATATGACACTTACTATCTCTCTAAGAAACGAAGTCTTGAGGCAAATGTTGGTGACCTGCTCTGCTTCTAGTATCACTCTGAGCTGCAGCTGGTATGAGGTGGTAAAAGGTCAAAACCAGAAATCCTTCTTTGATTTATCCTCTAGGATCAGTGAAAACTTAAAAAAAAAACAAACAAAGAAAAAAACCAAACCACCCCATAACAGAAAACCACACCAAATTAACAAAAAAAACAAAACAGAGGAGGTGAAAAAAAAATCCCAGAAAAGAAATTTACTTTATCATTAAAGTGATTTTTCTGGAGCAGTCTGTCTCTCATCAGGGTAATTATTACTTGATAATGAAGAAAATATCCTACTGTACCTCCCTAAAGTATATGTACCCTAGTTGAAATACTTCAAAGAATGTCTTTTTATAGGAAAGCCTTTATCCACTACTTACCCATTCTCTCCACTTGGGTATCAAGAAGAGTATGCAAAACCTTCACTATAAAAGATAAATACTTCAAGTTATCGTGTTTCTGTAATCATGATGTTCCAAAGCCAAATTCTACTTTATAAACATCACAGTACAGAAACTTGGTCTTTTCTGATGTGTATGAAATTCTTCACTCTTTTTTCATCCAGTTGGTTATCAGAGTTTTCTGTTTTCAGTAGTTGTTCTTCTCCAAAAAGTGAAAATAAACTTTTTATGTCTCGTTGCAGATTTTCTCTGAAGTTGGCCTCCAGTGAGAATAGAGTGAAGCAGCTGAAATGAACCAATGTTTCTTGCAAGGCTCTCACTGGTTGAAGTTAATCCTTCTTCAGAGCACTGTAGATAACATATTTGAACTTTTTCTTCTCAGAGAGATTAACTCAGTTCTCCAAACTAGACTACTCAAAAACCCCTGAATAATGGAGGAGAAACAGTTCATACCCTACGCTATTAGGCTATGTGCAGCTTCTGTGAAGCCAAAGTAGAAGCAACTTTCAAAGTTTTTTTCTAGACTGCAGAGAGACATTCTTTTTGAAAACCACATCTGTTCTGCTGAATTGGAATAGACTGATACCAGTTCAGCAGCACAGATGAGTTTGCTCCTTAAACATTAGGTGAAACACAGGCTCCGTTGCAGGCAAGGAGACCTTTCATGTGAACTTCAACAAGTGCCAGGATTTCACTCATAGCTTTGTACCTCCTGTACATAGATGGTGGCAACTGATATGTTACAAGTTGATAGGGTTGTCTTGGCCTCAGATCCTCTGCCTGTTGAAGGAGACTCAAGACAAATATGCATTGATAGCTTCCTCTTAGTAATGGCAAGTGATTCAGCATTCCTTTCGACATGCTGCAGTAATTATAGTAGCCAAGACAGTCAAAACACAAAGAAAATAATCTGCCTGTGAATCTAAACACAAGTGAAATTTGATTTTAAAATTATCTGCCCGGAGAGAAGAGTGAAAGGAAGGAGAATTCTTATTTTTTTCCAAAAAGGGGCAGGTCCTCTAATTCAACATCAAAATGAGTGAGTAATTTTTATTGACAGCTCTGATTTGACGCCAGCCTCAGACTGTTTCAGTTCTTGACAAGTGACAACAGGGACCATTTACAGAACCACTTTCACCAAACCAGTCTCTCTACACCACTGATGGAGATGCCACTGATGCTGCTACACCAGCAGTGGCTCAGCAACGACGAGAATCCTCACAGTTGGGTGTTGCCCCTTCTTGACACCTCACAGCTTGCAAGAATCATCAGGGTCATTTAAAAATCAATTACGTAAAACCACAGCTTGTTGATTACCCTTATTTGTATTACAAGGGTGCCTAGAAGCCCCAAACACAGATCTTTCAGTGCTGACAAGTGAAGCCCATATATATTCCTCTGAAACAGAGAAACACGCTATAATAAGTTACATCATGTGAGGGAAAACTTATAACTGGATTTTCAATGACTCTCTAGGTTTTTCACGGCAAAAACATAAATAAACTTCTACTTTACAGTCACAGTCAGGTTTAGGCAACAACATCCTCAGTTTATATACAGGCAATAATTACTAATCAGGTTCAGCATGGATGTGAATGCAGACTTCAATTGCTGCACTGGCCTAAAATAGTGGTCTTTGTAGTTGTAATGCATGCCTATAGATTTAATATAAACTACACTTTCTTTATGTTTAAAGAATAAAACATAATAGCATTTTTTTTTGTCTTTCTCATTCAAAACACCCCTACTAACTTAATATGCAACACAGAAATGGGCCAAGTTTTTAATGTACTGCTTGTGGTCATAAAGATTTGGTTGTCCAACAAATGAGAGAGCAGGCTGGAGCATTTTTAAAGTACATATAAAATGGTGAATTTACATCTCAATCAATGAGATCCAAGTTTTTGAGAATGTCTTTGGTTTCACAGTCCATAACATAATGCACAGCTTTTTTTCACATATGATATGACAAACCAATAGCAAAATATAGTAACAGCAAAAACTTCTGCAAAGACTACCTTAAGGCTCCTGTTGTGAGGTTATCAATATGTCTCTGCTGGTTTTCTCCATGAGTATACCTCCTTTCAGTTCACAGTATGTTCTGTCTCTATGCAATAAAATATGTCTTCCAAAACTTTTGCAAGAGGTGATAAACTAGCGTACTGACCCAGTAGTGCCTCCTCTCATTAGATGTATCTGAGATTTCTGCTCATCTAAGTAACTAACAATTCCCTTCATAGCAAAAAAAGGGCATTGCTCATTGGCAGGCCTCTCTGGTGTAACTATTCGAGAAGCTGCAAGCACAGCAGTGAAATTTAGCATAACTCATGGGTGTGTATCAAAAAGCTCTCAGACAGAACAAGACTCTATCCAGTTCCCACTATCTACTTTCAGTTCCTAAAAAAAGCTCAGGTTAGCTTTATCTTGCACTCTGAAAGTCAGCAGATAAAAATCAGCCATTGCCTTGTCTGTCAGTCAGGAAAGGAAGATGATGATACTTGGCAGAAAGAGTACAGAATGCTCTTCCCTACCAGAGCAGCATGAATCTGTCCCCAAACACCAGTTGTAATAATGATGAGTGTTTATACAAAGTAGCTGATTACACTATTCTTTCTGTTGTCAATCAGTGGGGGAGTTAATTATACGTCTCTTGGATATCATTTCAAAAGAATGACCTGGCAACCAGCACCAGGTTTAATGGCCCTGAACTGGTCACTCTATTCAGTGGATGGTAACACAGCATAAAAAACAGTGAAGATGGATCTTCCCAGTTATGGACAATTTCTAAAACTAATATCAGCAGAGGTTTCAAACATAAAAAGTTTTTAGTATCAAGCAGACAAGAAATCAATTAAGAAACATGAAGCAATTGTAAATGTTTATTAAAATAATATTCTAAACCACATTTCCTATGGAAAATGAAGAAATATAAGTAGAGACAGGGCATAGGCCATTATAACAGAAATGGCTAAACTAACGTAGGAGGTCAATGCTAAAGGTTAAACCTAAGTTTAATTTAAGGGTAAAGGTCTGAGAATAAAGGTCACAGTTCCTTATCTCATAATCACATATTCAATTTTTTAAATCCTTGTGAAATTTCTACTGAATACTTTGCACTTGTTATAGCAGTCATTGCTGAGTGAAAAAGGCCTCATTTCTGGGGTGTGTTGTTTGTCTGTTTGTTTTCCTATATTCTGAGCTTCAGTTAGTGTTTTCACTGTTGCTTCAGGGTGAACCCTCCATATATCTCCTCTCAATTAGTGCACAGATTACATACATAGAAACAAAACCTCCAGCTTTTTTCATCACTGCTTTTAGTCTTCTGGACAGAGTTTTATTTTATCTCCTGTATTGTGTTTAGTGTTGAATTCATCTCCCATATGGACACTGAAAGCATTTCCATGAAGGATCTAAAACCTTGCACTGCCACAAGCTCCCGTGCCAACATATCATTGAAGATTTCCAATAGAGAGTTTAATTCAGATCATGACATGGTTTCTGGATATTTCAGAAAATATGACATATCAGCTAAACGGAAGATATTTTCCTGTTTCTTGGAAGCTCCCAAACCTGCTAAAACTGTGAAACAGTAACACTGTTGAGAGATGCAATATTTTTTATGCAACTGCTCAAATCTTTGTGGGTTTTTTTTTGCATGTGGAAGGTAACCTAATTTCTGGTTTTTGTTCTTGTACTGAGTAGAAAATAAAACTTTCACAGAATACCTTAACTACCTGTCTAAATCTATACAGAATTCTTTTCCTATTTGTACTCCCATTATATCCATTCAAGTGTTTAATAAACGTTTAATAAACCCAGAATGATGAGTTCTTAGTAACTGCTGTATATTTTCTGGGTTTATCTCTTTCTGTAACGATGTGGCACTCTGTATAAGCAAGAATGTTTTATGGTGGGGTGGAAACCTGAGGGTGAGCTCACTGGGAAAGCTGGCACATGAACAGGGAGCTCTTGCATTTGCCAATCAGGCTTGTGTCCAACATCTCAGGAAGAAACAGACTGGAAACCCAAGGTGCTCAGCATCCCAGATACCCTAGATGACTAGCAAACCTGAATGAATGTATGGGCATATATGAACACAGCAGTCTCTTCTGAAGGAATGATCAGGAACATAAAGATAGCAGCATGGAAAGAAAGGAGAAAAACTTGCAAAAAATTTGCTGTGGAAAATACAACCAATGAGGTTACCACATGGGTGAAATGATCTAGAAACCAGATGAAAGCTTAAACCTAATGAGGTAGTTGAGTGCTTTGCTGTAGCACCTAGGGAGAACAATTGTAGCATATTATAGTTCTATATTAGTGAAACAATACAGAATTGATTTATAAAATATAGAATGCATAGTATACACATATTATATAATATATAATACATTCTCACAATTAAAATAGTATCATAATTTTGCTTTATATGAATCATTCCCTGCTTCTTTAGTAAGGAAACATTGACTCATAAGGGAACTCAGCTGCATATGCTGGAACTAAAAGAAGGAACCTGACAGCTTTCTGTGAGTGTAACAATAAGAGACAAATAGTCTGCTGCACACAGAAAAGTAGTTGCCTTAAATCACTATTATGATTTTATTTTGCCAAATACGCAAAGTAAAGCATGTGCAAGCAGTAATGTATTTCATTAATTTTGTCTCCTTCTCTCCTCTAAACCATTTAAAAAATGTTGTTTTTCTGAAATTATATACTTATTCTGAAGAGTTGCTGTGCTTATCCTGTTCCTCGCTTGAGAGCAATTTATTGTGACTTAAGCGAAGGTTCGAAGTTTGGTACTAAGCAACCTCAACAAAATTCTGACATATGCCCAACACAGCAAAATTAAGAGCCAAAATGCCCAGAATCAGTGGTGAGAAGCCCAACATTAAGATTTTCAGAAAAGAAATTCCTATTCAAATTCTGTTTCTTGGCATGTTTTCCAGCAACAATAAGAGGTAATGTTATTTAATATCAAGTTGATCTTTGGGATTTCTCTGGTTCCATTGAATGATCAAATTTCTACGACATACTTGGCAGTTTTGAAAACAATACTGCATCCAACCACCTTTCTTTCCTCCAAAATAAGCAAATAAAGGTTAATGCCAAAAAAAGACACTGACACATATGCCATTCATTAGTGGCATATGAATGAAGTGTCACAGATACACCTTTACCCTAGCCCAAAGAGACAAGATTTTAGCAGAAGATACTAGTGAAGGCAGACACTCTGAGCTGGACTGTGGCTGGCACTGACTTTATTTGAGTGAATCCTTAGGTGACAGGGTTACAGGGTGCGTTTTTCAGTACAGGGATGATCCTCTCCATTCAGGATGGGATCGAAGCTCACTGCAAAAATTTTCCGCTGCAACTCCAAGCGCTGCTGCTGCATCTGCGATGTGCCAGAATACTTCTTCAAAGGACAAGAGAGCTGACCCTGTTTACTGGCCTGATTCCAGCACAAGCAATTAAATTTCTACCATCTCAACAACCCCTGCAGTTCAGACTGGCACAGTGTTATTTGCTGCTTCCTGCCCTGAAGTGTCGCAGAGCATTTATGCCTGCTCTTGAAGAGTTGCCACAGTTCGCCTCCAGAGTTGGCTGCCTAACAGCAGCGGGTGAAGCCTCGCTCACATGCAAGACTTTGCAATTACAGTGTTGAAGGCAATTAAGAGCTAAGACCTTCACTGCTTATCGTTCCACCATAAGCTCTCATCAGCTGAAAAAAACCTAGGTCCAGCTCCTTTTTGTTTTTGAAGATGACTAAGATGTGAAGAGCAACTTAAAATACTTACACTTCCATGGCATAACAGCATAAAAGGATAAAATGAAAATATTTTTACATATCTGCCCTTTTTCTGTTTCCTTCTCTGCACTTCAAATCAATTTTCAGGGTGTACAGAAGCAATGTGAATAAATGGAAGAAAATGGCCGATTGCATGAGAAATTTCTGTAAAAATAAACCCCATATATTTCAATATGCCTGCTCTCAAGTTACAACTACTCACTGACACACCTCAGACCAAAGAATACAAGAGAAATAGTATGGTTACCACACTGGAGTATTTTATAGCATATAGACCTAGCAAACAGTTTTGGAAAAAAGCATCAATGCCTGTGACCACTGGGTTTAGCAGAGGGCTCATGTGTTCTGAGAATTAAAACAAATGCAGCATTTTGGAAAATGAGAACTTCCATAAAGAGTAGAATTATCACTCTAAAACCAGACTTTCAATAGCTCATCCGTGTTTGTACTCCAAATAAATGGTAGGAAGTAACAGTACTCAGGTATTTAAGCATCTTCTCTGAATATGCAATCAGGTGCCTTAGATTGCATAAATGACCAAAATTATGCCAAAAATAACTGAAGGTGAATAAAAAGAGGTCTGCCTAAACTGAGCTGATAATTCGTTCCCTAATGTTAACATTTTGTCAGATTAATGTGCAATTTCCTTTGCGTTCAGGAAAATCATGTAGGTGCGGACATTCTTTCACTGCTCTGCTAGGTGAATTAGGAAGCTGTCATTAAAATAATTACCAATGGAAGAAGAAGGAGAATCAAACATTCAATTTAATGTTATTATAAACCCTATTTCCTATTAATGTGGGTGATTTATCTCTCTTCTATTAAAGGAAATAGAGTAAAAGACGTGCATGTATCAATATGCCAGCTATTAAACAATGATAACCTACCAACAAAAAAGAGACCCTACACAGAGAAGCATATTCAAGCAGAAGAAAGTGGTTATTCTGCCTGGTCAGTAGATATTTTCTGAAGTCTACTCATGAAGAAAAGTAATTGAAAAAAGATCCAAGACAAAAGTTAATCCTATGAAACAACTGCAACTGGAACTAACAGGATTTTAGAATATCTCCTGTATTTCATCATGTTCCCTCTCCCAGGTTCCCAAACCACATGATATGTTTGCACATTGACTCTGTACAGGTCACCACTTTTTATAAATATGTTTTCATGCATTTATGTAAAGCACAAATGTATCTATCTTTAAGAACTGTGAAAAGGAGGTGGAAGAAAAAGCTCTGAAAAAACATGTCAAAATCCACATTTTAAAAATAATAATAATAAAGAATTCATAGCAGAATATTTGGGAGTTGAACATCCTTCAGCACAATGAAACAGGTTTCCCTATAAAAGAGTAGAAGAGAAAACCCCATCAGACAGATAAGAAAGACATAAGAAAACTACATTAATCCGTTAATCATTGTGATTTTACTGTGCTAATAAAAAGAAAAATATCTCTCAGGTTCAAACACATTTTACAGCATATGAGCTTTCTTTATTTGTGCTATGTACACAGGGACTGACATTTGTGATGAAGTGTCTTAGCAGGTTCCAGAGCACTTGGTATCATAAAGAGTTACAGCGAATAATGTGTCTGAGCTTTATTGGATACTCCTGATAAGTCGCCAGGGCAAAGATTTTTGTTACAGTGACGTCATTTAAATAGTGAGAAATTTAAGGTCTTATTACAGCAACTAAAACAAAGTATCTCTTCTTAAAACGTAGTGACTTCTACAAAGAACTGATTATTGTTATTATTCCCATTTCTGTGTTCAGTGTTTTATTACCGTGAACCACATTATCTGAAACCACTTGTATAAGGCTTTGGACTGCAGGTGGCACCATTATGTCATTATGAAATGAAACAACATTATTCCTGAGACAAGTAGGCAGAACAGAGGAGTCTAACCTACTTAATGAAGTACTCTATGAATATAAAGTATGCAATCTAATACTAGTCATATATATATAGGAAAAACAATTCTCTCTCAGGCAAAGATTAGGAGGTATTATTTGATGCAAATTGTCAACATTAGCTGAAGTAAACACATCTGTATAATTTGCACCAATGTCCCATTGACCTTCAATGGTCTTTGGATGGGACTCTCAGAAGAACACCTGAGGGGAAAAAAACCCCTGCATTCATAATAGTGTGAGAACTCTAGCTTTAAAGAAGCTGGTCAGGAGTAAAGCAATGCTGTTAATTCTGCTATGCTTTGGGATGAAATGAAGACCAGATATAATGGTGAAAAAATCAAGCTGTGATATTTTCAGGAATGTTACTGAAATGACAACATTGCTTACATGCTACTGAAGAAATTGTATAAATACTATATTCACAAATACTCCTTTACAAAAGCAGTAAGCAGCATACCAGGAACCCACCTCCCACACGACTCCCATCCTCCTAAGAGCTGATTCTATCCTATGTACAGATAACAAGAAGTTTGTGGTGGATCTGGCAGGAACAGGAGGCTGGCTTCGCAGAGCTACTTGGAAAGTGAGGGAACAACCATTTACCTTATTTTGTGCTGTGATGTATGTGAAAAATACATTGCACCTGCGTCTAAATCAAAATCACCCAGTTTTTCTCTGCCTTTCACAGGCATACACAGAAATATTTCCAATTTGTGATGACTCTGCTGTGTACAGAAACATTGATTCCCTGGAGAGTTCTGTGGAGCACTCAAAAGAGGTACCTCTTGCCAGCAAGGAGACATGCAAGGTGTATAGCCCACAAAAGCATTCACTTCTACTAGGTGTGCACCATCATGTCAGCAACCAGCTTCATTGTCCTTCAGGTTTCTGCAGTACCATCAGGAAAAGTCAATCTCCCTATAAGCTAGTCCCCACCAACCAGTTTCATTAGTTATTCCAAAGCCACATAAACTGTCTGAGGGAGACCTCCTTTGGATGCAAGAAAAATGTTTTTGCTTAGCAAAAATAGTTAATAGTCAAGACACTAAGGTGAGGCTGAGTAATCAGTGGGGATTCACAAGTGGAAAGATGAAATCCAGGGTAGAATCTCTCAGGAAATAAAGACAAATAGGTAAATAACAACTTATATGAAAAGGCCAGAGAGTACTCAAGGCTCAGAGAAATCTGTATTCCAGACAATTTAATCATATAGGTGTGCTGGTTTAAAAGTTAACCAGCAGGGGGAATGAACCCAACTCAAAGGAGAGATTATAAGTCAGAATAACAATTTATTAAAATAATACAGTAAGTACAATAATACAAACAAACAATTGGTCTCAACCCACAAAAACCCAAATGTATGACCCAGTACCCTGGGGCCTGAACAAAGTGGTGTTCCTTGGGCCCTGTTTGAGTCCAAAGTAAAGGGAGAGGGGAAGAACCTGCTGGTGGGAGAGCTGCTGCAGTCTGGCCAGAACTGGTGATCGCAGTCCAGTGGTGGTCTAAGTCTGGTTGAGAGCGATGAGATGCAGCCGTCCTCTGGATCCCACGAGTGGGTTGAAAAATGTTCCAAAACTCCAGAATTATATATCCTCCAGTTCAGGCAGGAATGCTTGGTACTCTCCTCAGGGCGGGGAGTTCACAAAGGGTGTGAGGACAGAAACATCCTTCTATCTCACAGGCCTCTTAACACCTAGTTTATAGCCTGAGGAGTCAGGCTCTATGGGCAGAGGGTGCGAATAGTCTATTGACAAAAATAGGCTAGTTTCTGGGAAATGACATGGAAGGCTATAGAATACAGTTTTGGGTTACACCCACCATGCTCTATGGGCAGAGGGTGCGAATAGTCTATTGACAACAATAGTCTAGTTTCTCTATGGGCAGAGGGTGCGAATAGTCTATTGACAACAATAGTCTAGTTTCTGGGGAATGACATGGAAGGCTATCCTATCTCACAGGCCTCTTAACACCTAGTTTATAGCCTGAGGAGTCAGGCTCTATGGGCAGAGGGTGCGAATAGTCTATTGACAACAATAGTCTAGTTTCTGGGAAATGACATGGAAGGCTATAGAATACAGTTTTGGGTTACACCCACCATGCTCTATGGGCAGAGGGTGCGAATAGTCTATTGACAACAATAGTCTAGTTTCTGGGAAATGACATGGAAGGCTATAGAATACAGTTTTGGGTTACACCCACCATGATGAACTGATCTCAGCTGTCCTAACTAGGACAATAGGATAGAATTTTCTTCACTATTTGTCATACACTTTGCTTTCTGACTGCCCACAGAGTAGTGTTAGGCTTAATTCCAGTAGTGTATAAAGAGCTGGCATGGTCCTTAATGGAGATTCAAATCACTGAAAATGGACCTCAGACTTGAAAATGGATTTGCTGATTTTGAAGTCATAATTTCATTTTAGTATTGCACCATGCAAGTGTGAGTTGAAATAAACTATGGTATTTGCAGAAAGATGTAAACTTGTTACACATCATTAAATTCTCTCAATTGTACTACTGCATTCAGTTGGAAAATACATGTACAAAATGCTTCATACTCTGAAAATGACCTATATGTACCTGAGCACAACATTCAGGGTCTGAAACTCCTAGAAAAATTTTGGGCCAGGAGGTAACTTTGGTGGATTATTTTTTCACTCATCTGTTAAAAGGAGGTAACAATAATCAGGCTGGCTAACTACTTTTTCCATTTTTCTATTTTCCATTTTCTGGTTTTTTTTTAATGAAGAGGTCGTCAAGCAGGAGATGTTGCTCCTCTTAAAGGGATTAATTTTTATTAACCCTTGTTGGCTCCTCATACTATATTTCAATTCCTATCCTTAGTGAACAGCCTGGCTATCCTGTATATCTCCAAGATCCTTCCGGATAGACCTGTCCTGGATAGCATTTGTAAATAAGAAATCTTTTACTAATGAGAGCATGAGAAAAATGTTTTCCTCTCCCCAGAGATTTTTCAAGATTTCGTAAGACTCCCTTCTGTATCAGAACAAATCTGAGACTGTTCATATTTCTCTTAGGGACTGAAGAAAGGAATAGAAAATAGTGTTCCTGCCCTGTGGATAAGGACCTTTTTCGTTTTGACTTCTTGCTCCATCACTCTCCCCACTTTTCAGGGATGGGCTTTATCCACTTACACTGATACTGAAGCTATTCTAGGCTTCTGCTTGGTGCTTCTCTCTTGTTCTTCTCTGTTGAAGCTGCTTTGCTTTGCATAATTCTTTAAATATTTATTAAGGCAAGGTTTTGAACCTGAGTTTCCCACATCAAAGGGGAGCATTTAAATATCGGATGATAGCATCAGCCTTTCTCTTGTTCACTCCCCCCACTTTAATTATACAATGTGGAGCTGCTTCAGTAGAAAAGACTGGGAAAGTCAGCTTGCAATTAGTAAATAAGTGAATTACTCGTATTCAAATGGCTACTCCACATGTCAGCCAGCTGTTCTGGGCCAGGGGCTCTTGCAGTGCTAATTGCTCACTCTCTTTCTTCCTCTCTGTAATTCTAACCAGAATTTCCCATCCTACTGAAAATATTTCATGAGGAAAATTTATGTCAAAACAGGTGCTTTTCCATGAATTTTCAGATGCAGTCAAATCAATTTCTTCTGGTAAAATTCTCTTAATCTATGGAAAACCTCTATTGATACTTTGCAGCCATCTTAGAGCAATGCTGAGTGTAAGGAACAAGTGGTAGTGTGACTTGGTTCTAAAACCAATGACTGATGTGACCTCAATCAAACTATTTCTGTACACATTAGCACTCTTCCCATGCACTGGCTCCAGGAAAAATATGAGCTTAAGGTGTCTACATTGCCTGTGTGATGGTGTCCCTGCATTAAACCAAAAGTGGGATGCAAGTTGTCCCAAGCATCGTAACATTTTTAAGCTTGACCTCCTGGAGTCCCACGATTATATCTAGACTTACATACAAAAACAAGTGAGTCTTTGTATATATAAAACAATTTCAAAACCTGAACAGAAGATAAGGAGTAGTATTTAAAAATGCTATGCTTTTGTTTTAGTTCTGTAACTTGCTGGAATCTGATTCATTATTTTGAACAATGGTGCTTTGCAGTATTATCTGAAGTAATGGCAGGGTCTAGGCTTTACTTTCTCTGTTTCTCTCCAGGGTAGATGTATTGTTATTAACCAGTTTCCATGCCACAAGTATATAAAAAAATTAATTGTAAAGTATTTCAAAATCATTGAAGGAAATGCTCTGAATAAATGCCAAATATTAAATCTATTAAGGAAATGTGTTAAGAAAAGATACATTAGTTCCACGCATTGAAATTGTGAAATAAAGAAATGTATTTAATGAATGCACAAGAAAGCAGGAAAGAAAAGGAACAGCTTCTTTCAAAGGTTATAACTATAATCTTTTATTCACTTACATAAAAATGGTTCTTTATTACCATAGCATACTAGCTGAGGTTACAAAATCAAATGCAGTTAGCATAACTGTCTTTTAGTGATGTGCTCTTCACTGTGTTAGAAGATCCTGTCTTTCAGAAGAACTGCAAAATACCAGAGGAATTCATCAAATATGACAATTAACTGGCCTCTACTAGGAAAAATTATTCCTATCTCTGTTTTGTAAAATTTAACATGTCAGTCAATTTAACAGACAGTTTAGTTCAGAGGGGGCCTAGATGCATATCTAGACAAATAATAAAGATGAGATACAGAAATAACTTCAAACCCCAAAATTTTTCATTGGAGACTTGTGATTTTGACTCCTTTGAGCTTAAGACTCTTCAAGAGATTTTTCAGAGAAAAGTGCTGAGAACATACCCCTTTGAAAAGTCAAATCTTCCTAGACTGCCTCAGGTTAGATGCAAAAAAATATTTGATAATTTTTTCAAATGCTAGCCAAAAATCTCCAGTGTATTTCAGTTAAAAGCACTTGAATCAGTCTAATGTCACGTGGTTTCAGTTTACTTCCAGTTTAGGGACAGGGCTTGAAGTTAAAAACTTCTTTCATATTTATTCTCTAGTTCTACATATTCATCTAAGAGAAATGCTGTTAACAAGGTCTTTTGAATTCCAAACATGAAGGTTCCTTCCAGGCTAAATTATTCTACAATTTTATATCCATCTATGGGTACCTAGATCCAAAACACTAGCAGAATACTGTGTAATTGCTCTCATTTTTTCCAGGGGAAGACTCCTGAAACTTAGGGAGGTCTATTATCCAATGACTCAGTACAAACCCAGGCCTGAAGAACACCTGCAATCTCATTCCAGCTCAGAAAGCCTTCCTACAGTGTAAGTCACTACAGTGATATGCTTTATTTCTGCTATTAATACAGTGGATATAGTAAAATATATAAAGCCTTATGAGGGGGCTTTGGAAGTAAATGTAACATTAATAAAATCCATAGGAAAAAAAAACAACAAAACTTTAGAAGTTCAGGTATTACTTTGCCTAACCATGATATCAGAACTGGAAAAGAAATGGCTAGAAGGAAGTTAACTTACCATTCCTGAATGTTACAATATATTATCCTTTTTGGATATGTGATTGTTCTTCTTCAGTTATCAGTGGAGGGAAAAAATAGAACAGGAGTAATGCTCTGATATGTATTTGCTTTAAAGCAGGTTTGATACAAAATTCAAAGTAACATAGGAAAAGGCCAGATATAGACATTAAAATCAAATACTTCTTTACAGATTAGGATCCACTTGTCTGTCATTAACTGAGATGTAACAGCCATTGTCAACAACTGAGAAATGTATGAAACAATTAACCCTTTTATGGAAAACACTAAGGAGGAATGGAAACTCCAAAGAAAAAGGAGATCATATAACCTCTCAAAAAACCTCACAAAAAAAATCAAAAAAAGGAATCTCACTCAAATGTCTATTTCTGTCTCTCTGTGAGTTAAGTACAGATAGCAGAGGGGAAGGTGGGCTAAAAAGCACTGGAAAATCAAAAACAAAGCAGTAAAATAGTTTTGGTTTAGCAGAGAATAACTTGAAAGTATGAGCAAGGAAACTGCCTGCTGCATTCAGTGTCAGGACTTTACACATTTTCTTGTTTAAAATACCCAAAAGCAAGGCTTAATCAGAAACACTACTGAGTTCTGAAATAAGTGTCCATCTCTAAGATGTTTAAGTATAGCATGGGTCAATGAGAACTACTTTTCATTAAGTGCAATGCACTGGAGATGGGTCATACGCTAGAAAGAAAGAAGAAAGAAAGCTAGTGTCCATTTTAATTCAGAGGAATTTTTTAATCAGGACAGAGAGGAAGGAGAGAAAATAAGTTGCTGGTTTGTTGGTTTGGGTTTTTTGTTTGTTTGGTTCTGTTGTGTTGTTGGGGTTTTTCCGGGTTTTTTTTACAGCTACTACCTCTTTCTTATAGATAAAATCACTTGGGTCTGGAACAGGAAAAGGAATTAAGGAATTATTACTAGCACTGCAATACTACATGAAAAATTGATTTTCAAGGAGGGGAAGCTTTAGACAGCTTGTTTAGCCTTTACAAAAATCAAAGTTAAAAGAGCATAAGAAAAGTAATTTATTAAGCTGTTCTTATAAACTCCAAGCACAATTAATTTCAATATACCAGTCTGTTCATGTTCATTAAATAAAAGCATTCATACTCAAATATGGTTATATTTCTCAGTTGTAAGAAAAGAAGGTAAATGGAACATGCAGTTGCTCCTTGCAGTGCTGTAACACTCATTTGAGTAATACTGTCTCCTGTAGATGAAAACAGTATTTTATCACAAAGCCAATGGCAGTTTAACATCTCAAGTAATATTGCAAATTTCCAAGGTAATTTAAGATTCCCAGAATATACTCAAGATACTTCATTTACAAAATCTATCAGGTAGAACATTACAATGACTACTCAGCAGTCCCTTTTCATACATGACAGCTGAGGAATGCAGATCTTATTTATATGAAATGTATTCCTCCAAAATATGGTTTTCTGCAGACCACAAGGGGGCTTGAATCAAGCACCTGAACAGCAAAGATGCTGAATTCATACTGTCTGATTCCCAGGAGCGTCACCTTGAGCTCAACACTCTCCAGTCTCCTGGCACGGGAACAGAACTACCTGAAATGCTGTCTTTACTGGAGGTTGCAAAATATATTTCACAAAAATTCCCTGTTTGATCCAAAGTGATTAAAAAAAAGAAAAAATAAAATAATAATTAAAAAAAAAGAGTCATTGGGGTTTAATTCCTAATTTTAAAGTTTCAAGTAAGGAAAATTTATCTATGAAAGGCTATCTTGACATGGAAAAATTAAATACTTTTATTTTTAAGGGGATTTCTTTTGATGCTTAAGTCTGGTAAAACTGTTATAGATTCAAATTATTTTATCTGAACCCCAAAAGCAGGAGGTCTGGAGGAAAAAAACTGAGATGAAAATCCTGACAAACTTTGTCCCTTTGTATTTATGTTGGGTTTGCAAGACATATCTTAAGCATTAAGATGGTATGAACAGAGGGATGGGTGAACATGCCACTATCCTGAGGCTCTCCTTCAGTACAACATTGTGTTGGCATAAATAGGCTATTCACTGAGTGCTCTTGTGGGATTGCAATTGTAGGACTCTTATTGCAGACTTGTACAGATATTTCTCTCTCTCTCCAGAATAGGAAGCACACATCTAAAATCACAAAAGGATCCTGGCATAGCTGGATTTTGCGCAAACTTTCCTAAAAGCTGCAGGGCAATGTTTTTGAAAAATTATCAATAATTCTGATTGTTTCTGACAAGTAAAGCTTGTGCAATACTGAGATATTGTAGTAATGGATATCCCGTGAGCAGCATAAATTGATAAAATACGGAAGGTGAAGGAAGCAGGTCTTTCTTGGCAACTACTAACAGAATAGTGCTTACAATAAAACAAAATTTTTCTCAGTCCTGGCAAACAAATAAGGGAAGCTTTCAGTATCTAAAATATGTCTATGTTTTGCAGAATTCACTGGAATCTGTTGTGTTTGGGGTTGTGAAGGATCACTGCATCTGCATCTGCAATTGGGGGACATATATCCTACATCCAAAATACCACAAACAGAACTGATTCCAGTTCTGCCCTCTGCTAATGCTGTACTCCATGAAACACAAATATTAAAAACAAACAAACAAAAAACCAAAAAACCAAACCACAGGCAAACCTCTGCATGCCTTTTAAGATGAAAGGGTGCTTAAAAGTAGTATCCTGCATAGAAAACACTTGGTTTTAAAAATAAACTCAGCTATTTGCCTATAAAGAAATGTTCACCTATACAAGACTAAACAAATTAGTATCTTTCTGTGACTTATTCCTTTTCTCCAAACTTCACCTTTACCTCCTAAGCTCCTCTGAATATCAATCCTACAACTAATCTTGATCTTAAATTTGGTGACAAGTCTATCCCTGGGCAGAAAGTGCCCAGTTACGAAGTGGTGATCAGAATGATGTCTTGCTTTCTGTAGGAAGGAAGGAAATTACCAGTCAAAGAAATCAGCACCAGAAGCTGCTGGTGCTGCTGATGCTAGAAGACAGATCAGGCTCTTATTTCTGTATCATTAAAGATTGAAGGAAAGAACTCAAATGTCAACAACTTTACAAGTACATGCTTAATGCTCTGAACAGCCAGGAAAATGGGAGCAAGTCAGACTAGGAGAGCAGGCAGTGAACATTACATTACCAGGATTACCTGTATTTTACTTTTACAAGTCACCTTAAAGCTGTGTAGTGTTGAGGATTCAAAGCTCTTAAGGAGATTAAAGGTTCATGTGCTGTGAACAAACAAATTTAGGCTACTAAAATCACAATTCTAAATTTTAAAATGTGCATGAGATTATTATGAGTATGAGTTAGTGATTTTTAATTATTTTGTGCAAGTTTTGCATATTCATAAGTCTACTTGGAGCAGCACACACTGCATTTTGATGAGCAATGCCATTTTTTTCAGTCTTAACACAGCTTCAGTATAGCACCAGATCAAGTTTCAGGGACACTGCAGCAGACTCAGTTTAAAATGTCCATAGTGACACTGGGGGCTGATACTAGCACAGCCTCAATTCTAATGTGGCACCTCCTGTTGCCCAGCTCTGGCCCATCCACTCTGCCTCACGTCTGCCCTCTCCAGGGCTGGTAAGATTTAATCTGCATGAATTCCTCATACCCAGAATGGCATGTGGAATGGCTAGAGCCAAGTCATGCTTCTGCTTCCCCCACCTCAGCCAGCCTCTGCCAAGTGTCAGAGCTGGAGCATGCAAGACTCCCAGAAGAGGAACAAGGGATGGAGTATGAACTGCAGCAAAGGGATCCCCCACTCAGAAGAAAGTGGGAAGGCATACAGGCTTTCTTACCATACCCAAGACAACCACAAGTCCCCCAAAGCCTGATCCTGACTGTTCCCAGATAGCTCAGATTGGTGGGGAACAGACACCTGGGGAGGAAGGAGACACCCTTCCCACAGGTGTCTCTGTCAGATAATCTGGTTGTGTCCTGTTACCTTTCTTTCTTAGTAACAGTGTCATGAAACATTTAAGTGATAACTTTCAGCACTGCTTGTGCAACATAACTCATTTATTAATAACATTTATCATCAGTCTGCAGCAATATTCATACACCACCTCCCCCCCGGTTCCCGTTTACTGATGAATGGTTGCTTGTGGTATTATGAAGAAACTACCCTTGGAATCTCACAATAGGCAAACTACCATATTTTGGCCTGGTCATGAGTCAAAGAGTAGTTTTTGGCACAACTCTAAGTATTTTTTCAATATTTTGAAGTGCAAGAGTCTGAAACACTGCTGTCTAAGAGAAGAATCGTGACTCCCTAATGTGAGTAACCCACTTCTTAATTAGCCCGTAAAAATAAACCTGCCTTTCCAAACATCTAGTCATCAGATTTTAAGATGTTTTTCTTGCAATTAGAAATGGATTCATTAAAAAAACTCTAGAAATAGCTGATATCAAACAGGGATTCTGCTGAAGGGCAGTATTTTTATGAAAAATGTATAAGCTGATCTATACAAGAAAGAAAGGCAGCAGAGGGCTGTGCATGTATAACCAGGGTCAGGATGAGTATTTGAAGGCATACGCAGCATTCCCTATGCTTTACTGCAGCTGCCACAGAATAGTAAAGGACTAGACTGGCTTATCTATGTGTTTATACACAGCAAACAAGATACACTTCAGCTGTAAATAATCTATTTACCTTTCATGAAACTTTACTGGAGCAGAAGAAACATTGCAGCATGACCCACCAGCAGTATGTATATCCACTTGGTGTGAATATGCACAATTTCTCAGATAAGGAAGCCCTAACCAATTAGAGCTTTTTCAAATGAAAATCAACACTTAAATTTCATTTTGAAAGCTACCAGAATTGACCACAAGAAAATATTAAAAGTACGTGGCATCAGTATCATCTTTCTGTCAGATTCTAGCAAATACCTAGAGAAAGACTATATAAGACAAGGAAAGGTACATTCATCTTTACCATATTCTCCCAGTTACTGGCAGTCAACAACTTTACATACTCTTGAAGCTGGAGAGATCATCTGCTATATGCTGTTAAAAGCCACCCAAAATGCAATAACCATTCATGAATTTGTCTGGTCACACTTTTACCATATTGACAGATTTTGGCCTTCCAACAATCTTTGACAACATATCTCTATTCCATCACTGAACTGTGTTGTATAGAAAGAGAACTTCCTTTGTGCCTGGTCACAGTGATTTTCAAGTTCTGAGGACACCATTCCCTAGTAATTTCCCCCAAGTTATTAAGGTATTCAGAGCTACTGCTTTAAGGTTATCTTTTCCTAGCATAGAAAAGAAATTACTATCAGTAAATTCTGGACTGTCTCAGAAATAAAATAAATAAGGAAATTCAATAGGAACTCAGACTAGTAATATAATGGTCAATAATGTAAGAGGTGATTAGTGGATCTGAACAAACCTTAGGCATTTGAAATGTAAAGAGTTGTCTAAGAGATCAATTGCTGATGCTGTTGCTATTCCAATACTGTAACTTCAGATCAGGGCAATTTAGAGTATACAGAGCAGGCAAGCCATAGCCTTTTTTAACATCTCTTCTAAAAGCAGACTAAGAGACTTTACAGTCTGTAATACTGGTACTATTGAGAAATGATTTCTAACATTACTTGCCTTCTCTTTCACTTAAGGGTGTATGAACAATCCATGTGCTTTTCAGAAGGGGAAGGATTAGTATGTTTGTGAAAGGAAACACCATCACTTCTAATCTCAGGCAAAGCAGACACAATGGCTGTCATGCTCAGGACATGAATCATCTCTAAAGTCACACAGAAGTCTTACCCTCAAAACAACTTGCACATCCTTTGAGGCGTTCAGTGGCAGCAATGAACTGAATACGCTAAGCTTTGAACAATTCTGTTGAGTGAAACTGTGAATAGTATGGTGGAAATAGCCACACAGAAAGGGGAAAGGATTGCTGCACCACAGCTGGCTGGTCAGTGAAGAGCTCTGAAGAGCACAAGAGCTGGGGCTGCCATAGTGGCAGCTCAGAGCAGAAGGGGGACAAGAGAACACCTTTCTCCCAGGCTTCCTGAAAAACACACTAGTGGCATTGGTCTTGGTGAGAAAGCCATTAAAATAACTCCACTCCAACCCTAGTGAACAAACAGCTTTTGATTTCTCCATGTCTGAGGGAGACTGGGATAAAGTTGTCACAAGTTTTATCTTAGCCAAATCCCACTCAAGGGTCTGAGCTAGTGGTAGCAAACGCTATGGCAAAGCTTCCCCAACATGCTTTAGCAGCTGTGACACACAAAGAGAACAATAACTATCCACAAACACACTGAAGTCTCTGATCCCAAGAGCCTTGATTTCTTCTAGTATTACCTCGAGGAGGTCGGTGATCAGCTAATGCTTTTTTTGTGGAATCCTGTAGAGCATAGCTATCAAACATTTTCAAAATTGTTTAGAGAACCATCATGCATGACAAGCATGCTTAATTTAGATTTGGTAAGGCAGATAAAACATTTTTATTACAAAACACAACTCCATTATGTAAGGTGCATATACATTGCATACATGTACTTACACCTTACAAAATGCGTGTTCTATCTAGCTGGGAGGAAACATGTTTGTGGCAAATGAAAAATGCAGATCTAAATTTTAACAGAATGTGTATTAGGTGAGATCACTGTGTAAGCGAGGACTAAATACATATTTTCAGTGTGAGACAAAGTTCACACTTTCCAAGTGACCACTGTGTACTGAGACATCTTCTAAAATATTTAAGTTTAGATGCACTTAATAGCTATTTCTGCCCTAATGCTGCCTAGAATATCACAAACATTAATTTATAATTAGGTCCCTGAAGATACTTACTGTAATTTTTTTTAAACAAATGTATTTTTTTGCCTTAAATTTGATTCTGCTATGTTCCCTGAGAATACTACAATCTAAAATACACATATTTTATTATCTGCAGCATGTAGCCATTTTTGCATGGCAGTATGTTAGCATGTAAACTACAAAATACAATTCATGAGTAGAATTTTAAGGTAATCTTTCTGTTTAAGTATATAGTTCATAGCAAAGGATACATTTATCACAAGATTTAACAGCAAGAGAAGGATTTCCATGAGTGTGTAATTTTTGATTTACACAGTAAAAGATATTTGAAAAGAAACCAAAAGCCTTTATAAGTTGGTTATATGTCACCAATGTAAGGCTTTGCGACTTTATGAGAGACTGAAATGAGATTGTCTGGAAATTGCCTTCCCTATTCTTTCCAGTCTCAACAAAAAGAAATGAAAAAAGAATATGAAAAACTGGTTAGACTTTCATTTTTTTTCCTCATTTTTAATATCATGAGATACTGTAAGTCACACAGCAAAACGTCCTGTAGACACAAAGGCATGAAACGGATGGATTTTCTTTAAGATATGCAACACTTAAAATTCTCTCACTACAGCATTCAGCTGTTTTACAAGGTTACAGCTAAGCCTAATCCTGATCTGCTTTAGTGAAAGCAGAGCTTCATTCAATTACTTTAATTCAAAATTGGTTTCTAGACTTCTACAGTAAGCAGCTCTGCAGCTAATACTGGGGTCTGTAAGGGTGTTCAGTGCACTATCAACACAGGGATATGAAAATCAGGAAGAATGTAGAGGTCATTTAATTAATTGGCATCCTGTATGCCCACCCTCCAGTGGGGAACTGATCCTCATTACCAGGGCTGTGCTTTGTTTCTTTTTAAATGGTCCTCAGAATGGGATTTAGTATCTTATCAACTATTGCCCCGTGAAGGAACCAGACATTTCTGATTTGGATTACAGTGAACAGCACTTGTAGGAACCTCTGTTTCATTTCAGGGGATTAAAACTCGATTTCAAAACAGCTCAAGAGAGGGGGAGAGAGCCTTTCAAAACATTTCTTATACTGATGACTTGCATACCAAAGCTGTGGAAGGCTGTATTTATTTGTCTTGAGATGGAACCATGGAGGCAGTAAGCAATTGAAGGAAGCTCACAATAAATGCAATGTACAAATTATTTGGAAGAAATTCTCACTTATTTGCAAAAGAGAAACAGAGTGAACACTCCTCAGATCCCCTAAACCAGACAAAAATATTCACACATAACATTTTTGCTTGGTTTTGTCCTCTCTGTTTCAGACTATGAATGTTTCTTGCAATGTCATGGGGAAATTTCTTCATTTCTGCCCAAGAGCTCATGGAACTGGAGGTTCTGGTAAGGAATGGGAAGCAAAAATCTCCTTTTACAGGATGAACTCTTTAAACTTGGTCTGTCAGAGTCATTCAACAGATGGGAGAAAGACTCCTGTCTCTCACTAGCCTGCCACTTTTAGTCTCTTCTGTCTTCAGTCTTCTACCATCATCTTTATCAGCAGCCCGAGCCCTTGGAGATGTGAATATCATCTCTTTTCTTTTTAACAACTGTATATCAAATGATCTCTCCTTGTGCAATCCACTTGGACCCTTAATTGTTGTGACAACACTTGTCATTTAGACAGCTCTTTCATCTTCAAAGCACTTCACAAACATCAATTAACCCAAATCTAGATTAATTAATCTGACAATTAATTTGCTATATATCCAGCAGTTACCATAATGGAGAACAAACTAGTGCCTATTAAAGTCATTAGAATGAGCTCACTTGCTTTAACAAATATAGGATCAAGCTAATTTCTTGAGTCTATTTCTCTCTCCTAAATCTTAACTGCAATCTGGTACTTTTTTCCACAGCATCTTCAACTGCTTTAGCAAGAATACAGCCAAGGAAAGGCAACATAGAAAATGGAATCTGTAAACTGAGATCAGACACACATGGAGTTAATCAGTTTTGTTTTAAGGGTGGTCTTAAATCTTGCACCCTACCTGCAAGAGTTTATGAAGATTGATCAGGTCAGTTCTTGACATACTCAGATAAATCGGGGTTCTAAACACACTGCTGTGATTAGTGAATTCAGGAGGCACTCATATTATAAACCAATTGCTAAATTATAGATTAACCCAAACTGACAAAGCAGGGTGATTGGTTGCAGCAACTTCCCCACAGTCACTGTAGACCTTACAAAGTAGACAACTTGAGGTTTTAATAATCAGTGTAGCACCTGCTACCACAGGCAAATAGAGAGAACAAGGGGAATATGAGAGAGAAAGGACAAGAAACATTTACTAGAAAAGTAGGTCCAATGGTATTTGTGCAAGGAGGTCTCAGAAACTGGCTTTTACAGTTTTTCCTCAAAATAATGTATCACTCTTTCAGAAGACTGTATTAAAACTCCCACGCTAATTAAGCAGTATGCACTTATGCAAGTGTTTCTCTTCATTTATTAAATATACACCTCAGTATGATATTTAAGCCTATTTTTTTTTCTTTTGACCACCAAGAAGGAACTTTTTATTATCTAAAATTATCAGCTGCACAGTTAGCTTTAGAAGAACTTCGCTAAAAATTCACAACACGATAACATCCTTAAAATATTATAATATTATAAAATATTATTCAGACTATAAATAAAGATTTGCACTCTCAAAGAGTGAGGCAATTATTCTATAGGTTCCAGGAAAATGCCCTGACCTAATGAAAAAGAAATAACTTACTGAAAAAGTAATTTGAAAGCATCTTTTGATTCATATTGAAGACATGTAAAGGTTGAGGCCCCTTTTCTTGCTTTTGAAGACTTTCTACAAGAAGGACCCCATATGCAAATTCAGGGTAAGCGAGCCAGGAATGATTGGCTCCAATGGCATTAATTTGGTGAGTAAATTGAAGGGAAAATGTAGAACCGCTTAGTTAATTAGGTATGACTGAAATCACCCAATCAAGTAAATAACCAGGAGGTCTAGCCTATGCTGTAATTTGTTCTTGGTGCCAGACTCTTTCTACCTGGAATTAAAAGTGCAAAGAAAACAGCAACAATAAATGAGTCTTCTCTTATGGAACAGTGTGAAATCCTTCAGTTCATGCCTTTCTAATCATCATTTGACACTGCTTGAATTGCCTTTCGTGCCACATGCTTTTTAAAATCCTGCACAAATTATTGCTGTTGACCATAAACTTTATCTTTCCACATTAGTGCTTCAAACACTCTGACAGCTAAACTGTGAAAGAATAAAAGCACTAATGGATTTGTCTAAACTTATTACTTATTCCTTGTATCTTAAGCTTTACTTGGCTGTCTTCACAGGTTCTGCTTGGTTACCTTAACTAGCAGCTTTCAGAGATACTGAGGGTTTATTGAAGGATAACAGTTTATAACATACCAGTTAATAATATAAGCAGCGCTGTAGTCAAGTATTAAAAGTCACTGAAAGCTTATTGATCTAGAGAACACTGCAGTAATAATTCAGAGAATATAAAAATAACCAGTACTATTTGCTTTTCTTTAACTCAGAATGGAGAAAACAATACATTTAGAGACCTATAAGAAACATTTTTTTCCCTTAATGATCCAACATTCTGCATGAAAGAATCAACATTTTATGAAATCAGATGGAAACAGAAGGTTACAACTATCTGAAGAAGACCCAGTGTTCCATCCCCAAAAATGCCATAAGAGGCACTGTTAAGATTGTTATCTTAATAACACGATTTTAATTAATAAAATTAAAATGAAGTGATCGGCCATTTCCTCCCAGAATAATGTCAAAATCTTTCTTGTAGGCTGTGGAGCTTCTTCTATTAATATTGTAAGCAAGGATCACATTATATAATAGTGTATTGGGTCTGGCTGAGCTGGAGTTCATTTCCCCAAGGTCAACCTACCACAAAAAATATCAACAAGGCGGAAGAGGCACTGCATAGATTGTTAATTAAAGCAAAGTGTAGTTCTATCAAGAAGACTTTTTTAGAAATGACCTACCAAAAAAAGCAGAAAATTCATGATCTATGAAAATTCACATTGGAATGGGCCATGTAGTGCTATTTATCAAGTCTTAGGGCTGAAATTAATTGAAAATCACATGACCTTTAACCTTCTGAATGCATCTCACTAGCCCTAAAAGTATCATAGATATACTGGGACTTACAAGCATTTGCAAATAAAACCCTCAGCAGAAAACCAAACATGGAATTCACGTGCTAAGACACAGCTACTCCAATAGATCGTGTGGGCAGAGCCAAGGAAGTCAACCGGATATAAGAGAGAATGGAGAAGAATGGCAGAATCAGGTTTTAACCTCCTTAGAAGTACACAGGAAGAGGCAACTTTCCCATGGTTACCCAAAAGTAAGCAACAGTACTGTCTCAGGGCTTCATGCTGCAAAGAGCTGGTCACACACTCCGAGGCCTTATAACCTGATGTATGGAGCGACCCTGGTAACCGTGGCTGTGGGTCCCATTCATAACTGTGCATGCACAAATTTCATTTGGATCATCATCTGTAATCTGGGTCGGGCAGGGATGAAACAATAAAAAAATTGACAGGAGTGATACAGTTGTAACCTACAGATTTTTGCAAGGTAGAAAAGTATCTAATGGACATTCTTCTTCCGAAGATTTCCCCTATGTGGGTGGAAGATAGAAAGGACTTTCTATACAGATATGACATGTACTTCCCCCTCACCTTGCAGCTTATCACTTCATCTCAACTATGTTTATATTCTAGGGGTTTTCTTCCTCTTTTCCTTATGAACAGAATTTCTTTTGGTGATGTTTTCCATACAACCTCAGCAGAAGATATAAGTACTCTATGCCATGTGCCCTGTTTGGCCTGTGCATAACAAGTGCCTTGTTATGTGTTTATTTCTTAAGTATTACAGTATCTAATATCAAACCAAAAAGAGATTATTTTTCTGTGTACATTACCAGGACTCCTCTAGAAAAACAGGAACCCTGCAACTATTAAAATGAGTGGATAGTAGATGATTCCTAACAGAAAATACAATAAAAGCCTATATTTCAGATAATCTTTGACAGCAACACACCTCACATTCTGAAACCAAACTTGAATGCCAAAGTTCCACAATTTACAGGACCTTCAGCCCAGCAGATTAGGATAAAAACTGCCCTAAGAAGGATTATAATCATCAGTCAGATTTGTCAGTAATTACTGTTGTGAATTGAAGTTCTTTAGACATTAGAAAAGCAATGCACTACTTTTGGATCAAAGAGGTATTTTGCAATACATACACAAATTGTCTGTCCTATTAGCACTAAAAGAAGGTATGAACGGCACTGAAGTGTGACCAGACTTCTCAGATGGTTTCAACGTCTGGGAAAAAAAAGCTCAGTAGGTTCATAAATCTAATATCTCCTTTTTATAATAAAACCTAGAGCAGCAATAATTGCAATAAAGTTTTACAAGGCGTCCTGAGAGGAATAAAATACTCACTGTTCTCTGTACCACAGATAAATAAAGCAACATTAGGGTTTTTTTAAAAGTCCATAAGGAATTTGAATTAACAGACTTTGTAAAGGATGCTAGCAAAAGACTTCTGAGGCAGACCCTAATTACTGGCTGCTTTGATTTTAGTGACCTTCTTTATCTTATCTTTCTAAACAGATATTTAAACCAGAAAGTTTCAAATGCCCAGACAGTGTAAAGACTGCTTTGGGTACAAGACTAATGAAGATCAAACTTCTGTAAATTGATCTGTATTGTTTTAGTGTACTTCTTCCATTAATCCCCATTCCTCATAACACAAATTTGACCCCTAATCTCCATGCCCATGTGATTTCAGTGGTAGAGATAAAAGGCCAAGACTTCAGTGCTAGATATAGCCTATAGAGGGAAGCCAAAGGTGGTGACAGTTGTAGTGTGTCTGCAGTTGTTAAGAAGTCTTGCAGAATTTCCACAAGTTGATATTTCTCTCCAAGCATTGCTGATGCCTCTTTAAGCCTTAATTTAGATTGTGCTTTCCAGAGCACGTGAAAAAATAACAGCAGGTAGAGATACAAAACTACCCAGCCTTATGCAATTACTGCTCACAGTGATCAAGCAATCTTGGCAAGAAGCTGATGCTCAGCAAGGCAGCTGGAATACACTAAATCTTCCCCACGTTAAATATGACACAGGGAATTCTTCCAACACTTAGCAGAAACATATTGCTATATACTTTATGAATTGAAACAAAGCAACTAAAGTCAAATGTTCCAAAATATGGTCGTGTGAAGAGTGGACTGCTAAGTCAATGTAAATTAAAATATAAATATTCATACAGTGCTGTACCAGTCACAGACACTTCAACTCTCTAATTCTTATAATTTCTACTCTTCTGTCCTCACTACCATCAAACTCCTAGGTTATAGACCATACAGAAAGGAAGCAAATAATCATCTGACAAGTGCTATATGTTATCTGTCAAATAGAAGTGATTTTGGGGGCTGCTCTACCATAACAGACTTATGTTACACCCACTAAAAGTTATAAAGGGCCTGAATTTGAAATAAGTGTCATGACTTTTTCTTATTTTACAGCCATAATTAACATTAAAATATTCCTGCACTCATGAATGATCTGGTGCAAATCTTAGTACTTTTAGCTTTTCTGCAAATGACTGAACTGCAACCTCAGGCAAATACTCAAATATCAGGGTCTGCAAACATTTGCATACACAAATAAAACATGTATTCTCTCAAAAAGAAAAAAAACTATATTGAAAATTGTGATTATGTTCATAAGATCCATCTTGCCCTGGTTTTCTTCTTTAGCCATACTTTCATTGACCCCTCATCTTGTCTACAGGCAGTCCTAAAGGACTATTCTTGTTCCTCTTCACTTCTCCCTTCTCAGCCTCTCTTTTGAAGTATCATCTGCGAAAAATTTTGATTACTATCACTCTGCTCATAGCTCAAAGACCACCTTTATTCCCAGATCCATCTTCTTCTATCCAAGCTGAAATCTTAGCCTTTCTCATACCTTCTCACCTCAGCTTCAAAGAGATTAAAGCATGTCTCTCACTGCAGAACCACATTCCTCTACCCTTATGGACTTGCCACTTGCTGATATCCCAAACTTCACACTTTGTTTGCTTCTCTTCCTAGGTTTTCTCATCTAAGTGATTTAAAGGCCACCTGTACACAGTGTGGTGAAGGCAGTGCTTAGCTAATTCTGCTTTTCATTTTAGTGGCAGAATTCTGATCCAATTCTTTTCTCAAACCTATGTAGTCACATTACTATGGGATGCTACTCATTTAAATTTAAGCTACCTCAAGAAGTACATCCTGTAAGGCCAGGCACAACTGACTGCTCCAAGTGACTGTCAGATATAAGCTGGAGTAGGTGATTTGGGACCTTGTGACAAGGAAGAGACAGGTTACAACCTTCTGCATCTGGTCGTGTAAGATGCACCCTCAGAGTGGCTGCATAACACAGGTAATCTGTCACATTACATCTCTTCTTCAGCCTCTCAGCATTTCATATTTTGAATATACCGTGTTCTTTAGCATTGCCCCCTACACCTCCCTTTCACCTTTCAGAATGCTGCAGCAGCTACAGCACTCCCACAAGCTTTAACCATGTTGCCTCTGCCTGTATGTCCCACCTGCCTATATGGCCTGCCCTTCTCTCATACATCAAAGAACTGCTCACCATCCCTTTCCAAGCCTTTCATAGCTCACTCCATTCAAACACAAAACCTCAGCTCTCAGCCCTGCCTGAGCTGTGATGTGAACACCTTGTCCAAATATGTACCATCTCTGCTTTTTCCAGTGCTTCCATTTTGTCACGAAGTAGCAGCCCAGGCATCAGAGGTGCCAATAGAGGTGCCAGCCATGGTAGTGTTCCTTGGCCTTCACTGTCCTTTGAGTCTGTCATATTACTACCCCTGGATGGTAGCTGCTCTTTTTCACCCTCTTTTCCTTTCCTGGAGGTCTATATTGCTTACACAACACTGAGTTATGTGCTTATCTTCTGTGTTTCAGGCAACTAACATACCTATTTAATCTACCCAGGAAATTTATAAAATTGCAACCTCCCAAGACAACAAAGTCCTTATCCTAACACTTCATATAACTGTCATCCTACACATACTACAATAAATAACTCCTCTACATTTCTTCATTGGCATTAGAAATCCTCTTCAGCCAATATTGTTAATTTTGCTCACATTTTAAAATGGAGGCTGTTCTTTCTGTACAGCTTATTCTCTATTTCATCTCCTACAGCTCTATTCCAATCCCACTGAACAAGCCAAACACAACTGGTTTTGACCATTTACCAGCTAAGGGGTAGATGGGAAGATCTTTCACAACTGCTTTCCTGCGCCACCTGAGATGTTGAGCTTCCTTCACACATCTGAGGTACGTGTCACAAACACATTGTCCTGGCCTCCTAAGTATCCTGTATTTCATCTACTTCATCCTTCACTTCTCCTTGCGGCATCTTTCATTGCCTTCTCAAGCTTCCTCACTCTTTTGGTACTTCTTTTTCCCTTGAACCCATCTTGTTTGCCCAACAGTGCCACAGGGCAACAGGGAACACAAACAATTTATAGTTAAACATTTATATCTGTGTCTTCCTTGTGCATCCCCAATACCATACAAACATATACATACAAGCACTGTGTCAATACCACTGTTGTTCCGTAATAACAGGGCTAATTTTGTGAAGTTATAAATCACAATTCAAGCATTCATAAGATTCCTTTTATCCTTTCCACCGATCTGTGGCATGCATTGGTAACATATCCACACCAGCATTTTATTTTTGTCTAGCTGCAAAGAGTATAATCTGTTGATTACAGTGGATTACCACTTCTCTGCATCCTTAATTTGATTATGGTAATCATAATGTAGTAATCAGCTGTGTGATCATCTCTTCCATCAAGGAAGAGGGAAGTGCAGAATAGCAATCTACACTTGAAAAAGGGAGGAAAAACTTTCATTTTCTATGAGTAAAACTATTAAAAAGGTAGGAATGACTTCTGACCTTTAGCCTGCGGTCCTGGTCTCCACTGCACAGAGAATTTACAGACACTTTGAAGGTCTTCCATGCTGGATTTAAGTTATTCATCACAACCTGTGAGTGAAAATAAAAAAGGGACACATTAACATTTCTACATCTCCAAAACGAATGCTAACAAGAGCCACAATTTTCAATACAATACATTAACCAGAAAGAGAAAGAAAGCAGAGCTCAGCTGGAGTTTTCAGAACAACATGCACAGAATATGTGTCCTTGAGCAACCCATAGTTTGAAACACTCCTCTGGAAAGCCCCCAAAAGGAGCACAGGTAGGAATTAGACTCATAGTTCCCTGCATATATCATGTGTAGATCATGATGAAGAAATTGCTCCAGCACTGCCATGCCTCAGCAGGAGTGTAACTCACAAGGGACAGGTTGTAGAACTGAACTGGAAGCCATGGAAGAGATGCAGGAGTAGGCAACAGGGATGGGCAACATCAATTACAGGCACATTGGTTTGCCTAGCTAGAAAGACTTTATGGAATCCATAACAGGCTTATAAACCCAAATACCCACCACAGCTCCATCCTGTACACATAAATGCTGCCTTTTAAGATAATGCCAGTCATTAGCAGGGAAGCAGTAATGTCACTAGGACACAAGAAACAAATGTAAAGCACTCAGATTACAAATGTCTTTAGCACCAGCACTCTGGGAGGAGGTGGAGAAGATGCAACATAGCATTAGTGGGAAAATATGATACTATCTGTAGCATGGTTTTGGCTAAATATCATATCTGTAACTATGGACCTTCAAACAGAGTATCTGCCAATTTAATTAAATTTGGACCTTTGGTTTCAGTATCTTCTGCCTTTACTGTAAGACACATAAATCAAGACCTGATACCCACTAGTTAATACTTACACTAGAGTGTAACACTGGGAAGTGTTTTTAAACGTGAGTGTTTGCAATAACATTTGCGATATGGGAGGCATAAACTATTCCTCCTGACAGCCCATCTATGTCCTTGGTGAGTAAATCCAACTCTATCCCTTACCTCAGTTCTATGAACAAGTTGCTGGGTTGCATCATCATTCACGCGAAAAATCTCCAGGAAAGGATCAGATTTGCTGAAAAAATCCTAAAATAAAATATAGAACAGGTTACTCTCGACGATTCTTTTTCTTTGAATTTTGCAGGCACAACGCACTGGTGCTTCCCTGACTCCTAATGACAAAGGAGAGCCAGCATAGTTTTAGAGAGACCTCTTGGTGTCTCTCAGCAATGTTTCATTCTTGTCTTTGTCCACAAGGATTTCTGTGGCACCGTTGTTGTACCCAGTTTGACTATTTAATCATAGCATGCAGAATGGTAAAACGTCCTTTTCCCTTCTTACACCTAGTCCAGATTCCTGAGCTTTAGCCCCTTCATTCAGGTAGCTTGTTTCTTTCTGTCTCCATACCTGTTTGGTCTTTTAACATCAGTTTTATGATGTATTGAACTTTGAAGCTTATTCTACAGTGGGGTTGAATTTCACACTATTCACCCACCCTCTCAAAATATGAGTTAATTGGCCAAGACATTGTGTGCTACCAACTGTCAAGACAGATAGAGATGGTTAGAGAAGCAAGATCTCTTTAGGATGTGATAACATGGTCTGTGCTAAGACGACAAACAGAGAGGGGGAATGCAGAAAATAACTTGATATCTCTAAGTACAAGCAAATCTGTGACAGAAAACTGAGGTTCATATTCATATACCCACTGCACTGCAGAACACCTTCCCCTAGTCTTGCATTCAGCTAACAATCCTGAACTGTCTTACACAAACCTAAATTAAGTTGCTTTCTATAGCGCTGCTGCAGTTTGGCCAGAGACACTTTTGTTTCAACATCTCATTTATTCTGGACATGCTGGTGCAGAGGCAGAAGAGTGGCTGGGTGTTAACCCTCCACAGCTGGAGGGGGAAGCTTCAAATTTCTAACTGTGCAATGCTGAAAGAGCAGGATTTAAATGGACTAAGCCTTATTTCCTGTAGTTTCAAGTACTTTCTTAATTTTTCTCTTCAAAAGAGCACATGATTAACTTGTGCATAAGAATATCATTCTTCTCTGTAGGCCATATCCAAAACCACAGACCTCCATGTCAACTTGGGGAAATGAGAAATTCTGTTTGCTCTCCAAGTGTTTCTAGAATAGTGGTAGTGTAAAAATTATTGTAATACATACAGTTCTACAAATTTCTCATCATAAATGTCCACCACACTTATTTTTTACTGGCTGGATAGCCATTGGGATGGGAAGAGCTTTGGATAAGATACTAGCCAAAGTCTGGGCACACCACTTTGGTCAAATTTATCTTTAGGGCATTTTCACAATTCTGCAACTACAAAATAAACAAACAAATCAGGGCTTTGAAAAGAGACACCTGAATTTGAATGTCTGGAGAAAGAAGTAAGTCCCTAGGGACCACGAAGCCTTGGGCAAGGCTCAAACAACCTAAAGTCTTGTCATGCCCTAAAAATGACATAATGTGTTCAGAGTGCTGTTCTGTCAATGGACTGTTTCTTTACCTCCTAACGAAAAGTTAACAGCATGTTCAGGAACTGATGCAAAGCACGTGAATATGCATTTGTTAAACCTTATCATGGGGAGCACAAAACAACAAAGCTGTATTTTTACCTATTTGTTCCAATTACACGGTAAACAGGACATTCTATTTTAAAGTGTGTAAAACCAGTGCAAAACCCAACAAAGTCTGTAACTCCAAGGTTTGCCTCAAGGCCCTGATATACATTTAGTATCTGGACTCCACTCAGCACTTGAAACTGCTAGTATATACAGGATTTACTGCCAGATTACCAGTGCATAGCAAAGAGAACAAGCAGAGAGTGAGGATGCTGGTTGAATCACAGTGACACTAAAATCTACAGTCCATAGGGCTAAAAAAGATTGAGCTGCCTCTTCTCACACATAGGTATACTGACTGAAGCTGAGTAAAAGCTTAATATTAGCAGCTTTTTTATCAAACATGAATTTGATAAGTTATTTGAAAGAAAACACCTCAAAATGATACATCCAAAGATTGCACCCTGGAGTGCAGAAGAATTCAGAAAGGAACCCAAAATTTCATATAAGACTCAAAATATAGTATCTTTCCCAGCTGAGTATCATAAAGCTGTAACAGTATCAGCACAAGGGAAGTAATTTTCAATATCTGGTTTTAACTATCAAGGTAATACCACATAAACGGAAAGATTTTAATGCTGGATGATGGTTTATATCATTCCCCCTTTAATGCAAAAACAAAGCCTAATTCCTTTCAGAATTAAGGTACAAATAAAAAATCCTTGTATATTGAAGAAGCTTTGTGGTAAGTAAAAAATGACAAGCTGAAGAAACATTTGCTTTCATAGCTATTAACATTTTCAAAGCTTTTTGATTATTATGCTGCATCTAACAGTTTTGCATTATCTCAAAAGAATATCCTCTGAAATGAGAATAGCAGCAATATAATGTTGTGCTATTTTAATAATATATAAATGATTAATATAATTCATTTGCTAGTGGTATAATGCATGTTGTTCTTTCAGCATGTGCAGCAGTCACACAGTAATAACACATGTACAGAGCTTAACCTTTAAAATTTTATCTACCTCTGCTTCTAAGCACCTAGTTTGATACATATTTTAGAGATTAATTTTCAGAGCATGACATGTTTTAGAATTCAGGTTTGGGGATTAAGGCAATGGTCCCTCAAAAAAGGGCTGAAATAGCCAAAAGACTAAAATTTTGAAAATTCTTCAGCAGCAAGAGAGGGCATTTGAGGATGTTTTTGAGAGAGTAGTTTAATACTGGGGAACTATATAAAAAAGCAATATTAGCTTGTATTTTGCAGACATTTGCTGGGGAATCTTTCCCAAAAAATAACTGTCTCTCACAGACTAGGAAAAGCAGTTTGCCTGCCTCAGTGCTCATAATTTATTATAGCTATCATAAAAAACATAGCTACTTGTTATGGTAATTTTGACACAGCTATTAATGCAATAGAACCTTCCCAAAAGTTATTGTTCCACTGTGAATTGTTCTCAATGGAAATCTTGAAACAAAGATGTGCCATCTGAGCTGACAGGGCTTCAATAAAACATGAAAATGCAGTAATATCTTCCAAACAAGCACTGCAATAAAAAATATAACCTTTATCTCTGCAAAGTCAGTTAACTAAAGGAAAGTTTCATACCTGTCACTTTCCAATAATTTTTCACTGAACGTTTTAGCCATCTCTCCAGGAAAAAATGAGCAGGCTTTACTTGTTTTGTAGCTTCTCTAAGATTCTTGCAGTTTTAAGCGGAGAGAGTAAAAGACCCTCAACAAACATATCCTGTCTGTTAAATTATACCAACGGATTTTGTTAAATCTTAAAAAAACTAACAATTGTTCACATATTTTTCCTTAGTGGAGGAAATGTATACATTTAAGGACCACAATCTAGATCCTCTTTCAAGGAGCTCTCCTTTAAAGGATGAAGGAAGGAAATTCCTGTCCATTCAATGTACCACTGATGGTGACGGATAGAAAGAATTTATTTTGTTTTATCCTGAAAGCACATACACGACATGTCCCCAACCCTTCCTTTATCCACAAGTTGTAGGATGTTAGGATTCTACTTGTCTTCTGCCACTCCCATAGCTACCAGTGCAGGAACCCCACGGCTTACAAAAATGACCTTGTAGCAGAGCATGAATGACTTCCAGAGGCATCCTCTGTCATTCGGGAGAATCCAAGGCCATTTCCAGCCCTCAGGTTGTTTCTCTGACATTACATCTCTACTCAGGTGTTCACTTCTATGAGTAGGGAGAAGCATGCAAAACCATGCTTAGTATTTTACAAAATGGGCTCTTCTCAATTCTTTGATTTTTGTTTTGGTTTGGGTTTTTTTTACCTTTTTTACCTTTATGCGACTCATTCTTTTTCAACAGTGGCTGAACTATGCAATTTAAGCAATTTCAAACCTTAATAACAATAATTACTAATAGTGCCTTGCATCTACTGATTTCGAAGTTCATTATAAGCCATACCAAAAGCTTTCTTATAGAAGAGGTGAGCCGATGTTCAGCAAGGTTTAGAGCTACATCTGTAGCTGGAGCAAATTGAAGACTTTCAACTGCAACAGGCTTCCAGTGATTTTCATCAGTTGAAGACAAGAGTTCTGATTCAGATAATACACAATGTGTCATTGCTTGAGTTGCACATTGCAACATCTGGGAATTGCTATTAGATGAAGCCCACCTTTACTGGACATGTTAAAATTGCAAGAACAACAATATTATTGCAATATCGATCCTTCTCCTTATCCCCATAAAGTGTTTTAACCACTCCCTAAAGCTCTTGCTCAAGCAACACTGACCTGGCTCAGAACTGCATTCTAGCAGTATACTTTTAATTTATACCAACAAGACCCATAAGCAATCATAATATTTACAGCAGATTACATTTTACATTTGTGGAAAAGCAATGGCCAAGTGGAATCTTATGTTGTATATGTCCTCTCCTTTTTTTAGATGTGACAACATGTGGAACAGTAAGAAACTTGAGTACAAGTTTGGAAATCACCTCTAAAGATGTCTGTCTAAAGAGAGGTTGTTAAATCTATATTTTGACACGTAAATAAACCACGCAGTTCAAACCCAGTAAGACTCCAGCAAGTTTGAAAGAAGAAGGTAATTCTTCTTTCAGATGAGAAGCAAAATCAGGTCCTGATCATTTATGATTGCTAATGATCCTGAACACAGTAAAGTTATTTACCTGTATGTTCTAAATAAATTTCAGTACTATCAATCTTTCTGTGTACCTTCTGCTTGCCTGAGATTTTCCAGTACTATAAACCAAAAATATTTTTCATAAGCTACAACTTCATCTTGAAAACCTGATTTATGTATCCAAAAGTAGTCTCACTGATTTGATTTTAAGGTACTCACATGTCAAACGTTTACAAGAACACACTTGGAGCATCACAATCCTAAACCTTTGTACAGTGTTACCATATGCTTCTAATTAGAAGCACCTTCATATATAAGAAGGGAATACATACCTCAAATAATTGTATGTCTGCTATTACACTGAAATAACAGAGGGTAGCTTACAAGCAGTCATCTGGATTTCTTGGGCTGCAAGTTGCTTGAGACGCTTATTATTAATAAATTGCTAAACAACAAAAGAAATTTTCAGAAAGAGGTACTCATGATAATCCTGAGTGATAGTTGAGTAAGTGGAGAGTTTTCTTAGTAAAGAGGGACAAATTTTTTAACAGATATGCAAGAATCTATTTCTCATATTCAAGCTACATTTTGTTGAACAAAATGTCTATCATGACACTGCTGTTATGAAGTCTTCTAGCTTTATTTTAGAACACTTCAATGATATCATCTTAGACTACTTACAGAAAGTTCACTTCTCTAAGCACTTCTGATCTGTGGCATTTTACATAATTAAATTGTCTTGGTTGTAGTGTAATTAACTTGTCTTGGTTTTAATTAGATTCCCTTGAGTTTGTTTTTTTTTAATTACTTTGCAACTTGAGGAAAGCCTCATTGTGAACATTCATCTGAAAACCCTGATGTGTTTAATAACATAAGGCCAAGAATATCTGTCTGGGAAAATCTCATCAAATTGTATTTGCAGGCATTCTTATTCCTTTCGGTAAGGTTAATATCAAGCAGCTTACCTTGTCATCCAATTTCCGTGCACTGAATGAAAGTTCAACGTAGTCATCGTTGCCAGACAATTCCTCAGCGATCACCTAAATGGAAAGCTACATTTGAGCTTTGCATGGTGTAATGAAAGGGGAGAATGATGTCATTTTTCAGTGTGAAGACTGTAGACCCCATTTAGGAAAGTGAAGTGTGGTACAAGTTAATATGATTCTCTTTGTCATCAGGAAGGGCTGAGGGCATTCAGCAAATCCCACCCTCAGCTGATGGATGTCACCTTGTTAAGCCCACAAACCTGAATCACTTTGTGTCATACAACTATGCCTTGTCAATCACCTGTCAATGGAGAGACATGAACATCTATCAGGGATCCCTTTTCTCTGACCAAGTACTTCTCAGATTGGACAATGGAGAATTCTACAGTCTCACAGTGTCCAAGGGGACAAAAATGCTATACAAGACTTGTATTATATGGGTCTAAAGCCCACTTATTTTTATGGTGCTTCAGCATCATTTGGCAAGCTAAATGGGAAAAGGAGTGAAGTCACTTGTCCTTAGTTGTCATGAAAGCCACATCTACAGTAGGAGAGTTCTGGTATGTATAGTTTTTCTGCAATAACTACATTGGCGAAACCATTTATTGTAGAGTGAGTCAGAAGAAAGTAATACTAAAATATTATAGTGTGATTCTTTCAGATGGTGTAAGCTATGCTGATAATGATGTCAGCCACTGTGCTGTGTAACATTAAAAACCAAACCAAAGCAAAACATAACCAACCAAAACAGCCTTCCTGAGTAAGACATTAAAATGCTTCAGGGGAGAGAATGTGTTAAGCAAACCTGGGATACTTCACTGAAAAATGTTCTTTGAAACAGACCATATTATATTCTATTTGACAGCTATAAAACCTTTTCCCTATTGTGAATATTCTCCCCAGAGATTAAATCTCCCCAAACCCCAATTTTCTCGGTGTTTCATGTCCATGGCCACACACCTGGCAGCCATGTCAGGTCCCCAGCCAGGCTCTGACTGTCTCCACTGCAAGGACTCAAAGTCCTCGGGGAACCACTGGGACACCCCAACTATTCTTCAAACCAGCTTGGCAGCTGGCAGCAGCTATTAACTGCACCCCAAAACAGAGGGTTTTGGGGTCCCAAATATGGGGTCCTCATCAGAGGTGCACATATTTCAGGAAGGGCAGCAGCTGCCAGAAGCAAGAGACACAAAGGAAGGAGAGGTAGGAGGTGTCAGAGGCCACCCTAAAGAAGATCCAGGAGGAGGCATGGAGAAGAGGACTCTGTTGGGAACACAGCTGGAAATTCAGTCTCGGAAGGATGAGCTCCATTCTGGAGGAGGCACCTCTGAGAGTGGACTCCCACAGATAAGCCTACACTGGAGCAGACGTCCTTGAAGGGATTGTGGCATATGTGTAAGCTCAGAGCAGAGCTGAGAAAATGAGTGAAAAACAAAGAGCAGCAAAAAAAAAACCCCACTGTTTTCTGATCCTGACCTGTGCCACCTCACCAAAGGGATTGAGCACAACGTGCAATGAAGGCAAAGGGAATGGAGACTATGAGGAGGCAGGAGAGGTGTCTGAAGTCGATCACAAGGAAGGGGAAGGAAAGGTATTTTCCCTAAGAGGTTTTTTTTTTCTTATTTGTTTCTCAGTACCCGAATCAGTAGAAGCTTATGCTGATTGGCAAAAAAATAAATTAAGTAAAATTCCCTGAGTTGAGACTATTCTGGCTGGGACACCTCACAGCAGTGAGCTGTGGTGCTTCTCCGTGCAAAATATTTACATGCAGCCTCTTCCAGGCAAACTTGAGCTTGCTGGAAATTTGGCCTGTAGAGTTTGACACATTTCTCTTCCATGTAGTCTGATGGTTTAAAAGATATAGTTAAGCTGTATAGGACCAACAGTGCTGTGGGATTTGTACACCAAGTTTCACAAATACTTTTAACTGAAAATAATGAACCTGCTCTTATGAAGTTTGACATACTTCTAACTGCAGAAGCTGAACTATGTTCTTTTGCACCCACAGCCATATTATAAAATTGTGTGGATGAGACATTACACAGTCAAAGGGCTAATAAAATTTCAGTAAAATATGCCAAGACAGGACCTTTCAAAATCCTATGAAAAACTCACAGTTCAGTAAACTGAACAAGTTAGGAAATTAGTATGTGTAACTTCCATGCTTGACAGTATGTCCCCAGGTCTAGAAATAATGATAAATAATCTGGTTTTACTTATTCTGTTGAGACACCAAAGTTTTCACACAATATTTTTTGTCTGTGTTCAGTTTCTCCCATTTGAGTGAAGTCAACTTGCTCTTTAGTACTGCTGGTGAGAAGCCAAGGTCCCATATTTCATGGTTATCATCCAGTGTTAGGCCAGCAGGGACTATTTTCTCTCATCTTCTGTTTATTACAGTGATTTAATTTTTGCCAGAACACTCCACTAACAAGCCTAATGATTTAGTTGTACTAGAGCATTTGTGTTTTCACAAGACTAAACTTCTTTTTGTTCCTTAAAGAACAGGAGCGGAGTCCAGACCACCACAGGGATGGATGAGATTAAGTATGCCCAGATACGACCCAGCAGCCAGACTACACCAAATTATTTAGGGAGCAAAACTCTCTCCTGGTTCTATTCAGCCAGAGGAGTGGGGAATTCCTTTCCAACCTCAGATCAAAAATGAATTTACTGTATGCATTTAAGCAAATTCATTTGCAGCCAAGCACCAAGAAAGATATCTAAGAAATAAAACCTCCTGGGCCCTCTGAAAGCATTATTTCTCACAGTCTTCTGTCTCTTCTGTGGTCCAAGGTAGAAAACAAATCCAAGCAATCAAGTCAAAGGAAACCCATCTGGCTTACTGCACATCAAGGGAAAAAATACTTCTCAACTCCGAGAGGCAACAGAGCAGAGATCCCCAAAGCAGAATATTTTATTATAGCTTTTGTCTTAATGCAGAGCTGCAAATGTCACATGCATGCAAGGTTCAGTGCAGACAAGATTGATCTCCCAAACAAACTAGCACAGAGAAGGATGAGATAGAGGTAATACACTGATTTGCAGATTTCAAGATACACACGGAGGTATAACAATACAGCCCATAATTGCACTACCACACAGCTAAAACTAGTCTCACCAAACTTTGGAAGTTGCTGGGTGCATGTGTGTACTTTCTAAGTTTGGGTTTTTTTAATTTTTTCCCCCCCCTTTTTTTTCCTAAGAACCTGGAAAAAATCCAAGTGAAAATAAACATTAAGCTCCTTCATGTGTCAAAGCAGGTCAAATGAATTTCTGAATGTTCTAGTTCTTCAACTACAAGTATTCAAGCAGCACAAGTTTCTTGCTGTCATCTAATTACCTTAAAAGTGGTAGTAGTAGTAGTAAATATTGTGGCTTTTGTACAAATCATACATTATTTGTTGCCATTTCCTTACATCAAACCTTTAGCAGAAACAGTACAAGTAATCAAATAAACAACTGAAATACATTTCTCAATCAAGGGCTGTTCTGGTGACTTAGCAGGATGCTTTTAGGGAAGAATTAGTCACATCAGATGTTTCTAAATAACAGGAAAACAAGAGTGTATTTAAGATTGACTTACTGTTATAGATGACTTTCCTGCTGTGTTGCCATGTTTGAGTAGGGACTTGGAGAGTTTCCTCTGAGAAACAATCTGCACAAAAATAAAAACAAAGGGGAAAATAATTAGAATCTGTAGTAAATACATGCTTTATTGTGATTTCATTTTTTGCTTCTGTATCGAGCGCGTTTCTCAATTCACAATCAGTTAGCACAGTAAGACCACGATTGAGAAGAAAAGTTTCCCAGGAAGCCTGCAGACAGGATGCAATGGAAGATAAAAACAAACGGTTGGGATCAAGCAGAATGAGGAGGACACAATTCACAGAGTTGAACAGAACAGTGAAAAAGACATTATAGATTTTCCTCCAGTATTGCAGTGACGGTGACAGAGCACAGAGGTAAGGTTTAAACATACTTAAAAGACAATAAGAAGGGAGAATCTACAGAGATACCTCCAAACTAACTTATTTTTATAGGAAACTGAAATCTGTTTACAAAGAGAAGGCATTTATTTTATTTCAAAATATCAACAACTCTAAATTCAGGACAGAAGCAAGCAATCTGCCCCACAGTTTTAGTTCCAAAATTGTCTTCTTTGCTTACCAGGTACTGGACCTCCCGTAGAACTCAGCATTACAAATGAACTTGTTCATTAACAAAATCATAAATGAACTTCAAATAAATGTTATCAGAGTGATACTGACAAAAGATGTTATTTGCCATATCAGTAATAACTAAAATTCCCTTATAATTTTGAAACATTTAAAACTAGATAAATAAAAATATAATAGCACAATTGCTAGGCTACAGTGATGTTCCAGCATATTAAGTCCCTCTTCTTTGTAAACTTAATGCTGTATCAATTTATTTTTAATTGGAAAACTTCAAAATGTAGACAGATGTTAAAGTAGCTCAAAACACAGTTTAGAAATCACAATATTATTTTTAATGTGACAAAACTGTAGTAGGATTGTGCTGTGCAGATACTGAGAAAAGATTGCTGTGTCCTAGGAGAAACCCTAGCCTCTTGAAAGTTGTTTTTATGTTAGAAATAGTCCTTTCCACATCCAACATTACTTGAACAACTTCATAGGATAAACATGTTTGGCAAAATATGCCTGGGCATCATACACATTTCAGCAACAAAGCACATTGGTAGGTAATGGCCAGAGCTGGAGGAGTGAGTAATGCAAAGTTGCAGCCAGGCAAAAAAAAGGGCTGTGAGACAGGAGTGATTTTAGCCTGATATCACCACATGGAAACATGTTTGTCCTGCCCATCAGTTTGCTGAATTGAACAGAAAAGCAAAGGCAGCACCTCAGATTACCCTCAGCTACTATTTTGATGGAAGTAGCAAGACAGAAGCAAGTTTTAAACAGGCTTTAAATATGAGATAGGAGAACCATCACAGGCCTGGACAGCACATCCAGAATCACTGTGTCCAGCTTCTCATTTCTACTGCAGCTATACCTGGCAGATGTGTGTCTAATTAGAGGCAGAGGGAAATACCCTCTTCTGGAAATTTATTACTCTATTCATTATCCTTACTGTAAATATATTTTCCTAACAGCTAATCCAATTCTCTGCAGTTTAAGTCCATTATTTCCACCTAACGCACCATGAATAAGCAAAATAATCTTTTCCCCTTTGTCCTTCAGGCAATCTTTATATCTGAAGACTCTCCATAGTCTTCTTTACTACAGAACCTGAGTTTGTCCTATCTTTCCTTTTTGACCAAACTTTGTAGCCCTCAAACCATTCTCTCTGTTCTCTGATGAGCCTTCATGGACTGGCCCATAGACACTCTTACAATAATGCTAAAAATTGTGCATAATAGCCCTGGTCCTTCCTATGCAAGAAGAGCTTCTCATTTCAAGGTTGACGCACTTCAGAATTGCATTTGACTTACTTAAAGAACACTATGATACTGTTAACTAATGATTATTTTTTGACCATTTTGCATTGCCAGCTGTTTCTTACCCTGCATTTTTACACCTGGCTATTACTTAAGTGAATAATTTAACACTCCTTTTTGGATTGCCTTCCATAAAGCAGTTTGCTGCCATCATCTCACTCAGTTTTCCAAATTAACTTTTGGATTTCAACACTAGTGTTGATCAGTGGTACCAACAGACAGAAGTACAAGTAAGATTACAAGTACTGCCAGGATTCAGAAGCTGTTTTTCTTCCCTAGCATCTTGGAAATACTGTTTGCTGTGACCACTTAAGTTGCCCATACATAAGTTGTACATTCAAGTACAAACCATTGTACTCCGGTGAACAATGAGGTGCAATTTAAAAAACTTTGTTTGAGATTCTCAGATGGCAGGTAATACAGAAATGTGACAGATTATTCTTAATATATTATTAAACTATGGGTTGTGTACCAACTAGACAATGAATTATGGCAGCTGGGGAGCAGAGCCCATTCATCTCTGTGGTCTCTCCTCCTTTCCCCAGATGCACAGACAACTTTGTAAAATACATGAAGTTTTTCCACTGAAAGCTGTGGGTATTTCTACCAGAAGCTTTTTCAGATATCTTATATGTATATATGGCCATGGCATGAGATAGAACTTGGATGGGAACCTGCCCTTCAGCTAGCCTCCTTTAGAGATAGCAGGACTTTCCCTCCCCTAAACTACCCAAATATTTACAGCTCCCTTTGCAGCTTTCAAAAGGGTCACAGCTTTCAAGAGACAGAGGCTGAAGCTCAGGAGCTCCTATGCAGGTGGCGGATAGATGGCTTGCAGTTCCAGAGAAGATAATTTATTCTGACATTCTCATTAGTAGACCGCATTAATAACACTCACTCTCTAAGCCATTAGCATCACTGTGACACAGTAAGCACTCTGCACATGTAAATATGTGTATTTGGGTGCAACCGTTTACCAGTTGTTAATTAAGTGGCCAGTAAAATGAATCCTCCATCTGGCAACAATGTGCCAACACTGTTGCCTCAAACTGTCATTGCAAAAACTGTCAAGGAAGCAGTAGCAGTAAATTGCTGTTTTTGTTCATGCACTGTACAGACCAGGTCTCCTTATTAAAAGAACCATTTCTATGGAAGCCATCAATTATATATCATATTATTTGTTAATGTATCAATGTAAAACTTCTTCTGAACATTGTCATAAAAAGCATTTTGTGACCTGACTGGCAGAGAGCAAGTACTAAACAACGATAACTTGAGGGCTAGGAAGCATTAATCTAAGTTCAGAGTTACAGTGATGGCTGAACTGGCAAGATGTCTTACAAGAATTTAATTTACTACAGGTCTTTCATTTGTCAGGAGTCTTTGGTTTGACTCCGATTTCAAAAACTCGCAAATTAAAACTTCAGCTTCAGAGAAAAAAGGGTTTTGTCCAAAAGTGAAGTGTAGAAGTTCTTTCTAAAACACAAATGGTAGAATCCAGTTCAGCCCTAGTAAACCTCATTACATTTCCAGAACATGTATTTTCATGAACATTTTATTAGAAACATGACCAACCAGTGAACAAATGGATGTAGAAACCTGTCCTACTTGAGGGTGGAATAGTTACTTTTCTCCTTAGTATCCGGTATAGCACTGTGTTTTGGATTCAGTATGAGAATAATGTTGATAAAAAACTGATGTTTTCATTGTTGCTAAGTAGTGCTTACCCTAAATCAAGGACTTTTCGGTTTACCATGCTTTGCCAGTGAGGAGGTGCACAAAAAACCAGGAGGGAGGCTAGCCAGGCCAGCTGATCTGAACTTGCCACAGTGATATTTCATAGCATAGAACACCCTGTATACAGAGTATGATACTTCACACCATAGAACATTTCCCTATATAAACTGGGAAGAGTTGGCTGAGAGCTGTCAATCACTGCTAAGGAATGGGATGGGCATCAGTCAGCAGGTGGTGGGTATTTGTATTATGCATCTCCTGTTTCTCTTGGGTTTTATTTTTCTCTTTCTCTCCTTTTAATTACAGCTAATATTATTGTAATAATAATATCTTAATTTTTTTAATTATTAAACTGCTCTTATCTCAATCCATAATGTTTACCTTTTTTTTCTGATTCTCTTCCCCACTGGGGCAGGGACAGGGCAAGGTGGGTGTGAGCAAGTGGCTGCATGGTGTTTAGTTGACAGCTGGGGTTAAAACACAGCAGTCCTTTTTGGTGCTCAGTGTGGGGCTCTTAAAATAAGACCTCAGAGATTTCAGAGGTGAGACTAAGAGAAGTGAAGTTTATTTGCAGCTACAGACACATACAAACTACTACCCAGTTCTGGTCTAAGAGTGCCACATGTCCAATAAAACATATCATACTGAATATGTTTGCAAGGTGTGGAAGTAGAACAGAATGTAAAAGCCACTGCTCTGTTTCTGAGAAGGATGTGCACATTAAGTTATTCCTATTTACCAAATACGCAATCATTGCAACAGAACATCATCTTGATTAGTTTTCTGATCTCTGGTGCTAAGGGCTATCAGCTCTGTGGTAAGATGGGGGTGGGAAATTCCCTTAAAGATGATCTTAATTTGCCTTATTACAGGCAAGCCTACATAGGTTAAGGACAGGTCTGGACAGATGCTCAATATTGCTGTAATGAAATCTGGATTCACATCACCATTTGATCTTATTTCCAATTTAAAATATATAAAAGATGCTTTGCTTTTTTATTATTATTTTAAAAGTATAAACAGATGCAAGACTCTCGATAAAAGTACCAAGGCGCTGACACCAGCTGTGTACCATGCACTGCTCAGCAGTGACTCAGAGACAAGGACTCTGATGAAGGTTTGCTCTCTCCTATGCCTGAGTCGTGACTAATCAGCACTGTGTAAGATGAGCTGTGAAATGTAATGACCCATTTTACCTGGTTTGTTTAAGAAACTTTTAAAATATATTTCTCTATGTGGTCCTTTCTTAACCAAATATAGGGATGAGTTTCAGTAATATCATACAGAATTCCCAATGTTCATAAATCAAGCTAATGAGAAGATTTCAATTTAGTTTTTTAACCAAATTATTTGAAAAGCATTGATTCGGCTTTGCAAGGTGACAGAAGTCAAGTGTCTCAAATTCTTTACTGGGACTGGCCTCTTCTGCATACTGGACTTTCTTACAGGAACCCCAAATTTGGCTATTTAGACAGTCAGATTAAGCACAAATTTCCCTCCACAGTACACAACTTGAAGAATTCTTTGTATCTCTTCCTTGCCAGGTGGGATTGCCAGACAAGAAGCTTTCATTTCCTAGCACTTCTATGTTAATTTCTCTCCCATATGCATTATTCCTGTTATATGGACTTGCACAGTTATATGCATTATTCCTGTTATAAGGACTTGCTTAACTTCCTTCTAGCCTTCTAGCCAACCTAACTCTCTCCAGGACTGCAAAGAGCACCAAGTTACATTTTAGTAGCATTTTTCCCTTGATCCAAATGCCTTTTACAGAGATTGAATCTTCATGATAAAATGCATTCAAGTGCCTGGAGAAGCAATCTCCCACCAGACAGTATGCCCTAGAGCCATGCTGATATATTAAGGAAAGAAAAATAGCAATCATACTCTTTCAAAAAAAAAAGTCTCTCTTGAAACTTTCTCCAAGCCTTAAGTTGTGGTTGAACCCCAGCCAGCAGCTAAGCCTCACACAGTCATTCGTTTACTCCATCGCAGTGAGACGGGGGAGAGAATCAGAAGAGTAAAAGTGAAAAAAACTCCTGGGTTAAGACAAAGACAGTTTAGTAGGTAAAGCAGTCAGGAGTTCAGTCGCCTGCAGGAAAGCAGGGCTCCATCACATGTAACAGTTACTTGGGAAGACAAAACACCATCATTCCGAACCTCGTCCCTTCCTTTTTCTTCCACCGGTTTTATAAGCTCAACATGACACTATATGTGGTATGGAATATCCCTTTGGTCAGTGGGGGTCAGCTGTCTCAGTTGTATCCCCTCACAAATTCTTGTGCACCCCAAGCCCACTCCCTGGTGGCGGGGGATGAGAGGTGGGAAATGCCTCGACTCTGTGTAAATGCTGCTCAGCAATAACAAAAACATCCCTGTATTATCAACATTCTTCTCAGTACGAATCCAAAACAGAGCCTCATTCAAGTTGCTACTAAAAAAATTAACTCTATCCCAGTCAAAACCCAGTTAAAACCAGCACACTCTCCAAAAATCTCCAAATTCTTCACTAGACATCTAAGTGTGCTCCAGTGGATGTTGAACCCTGATTAGCTCTGTGGCTTGATATGGTTTCTAACTCAACAAGCATTGTAGGGATTTCCAATATGGGAAAACAGCAAGAAATGGACATTGTTACCGTGGTGGGAAGGAAGTCATGGGAAAAGTAAGGAGGAGCAGTTCCCTAGGGCAGAAAGAGGAACTTGAACAAAGGACAAAAGGAACTAATGTTGCTAATAGGTAAAAATAATATAATACTGTAGGTAGCAGCAAGGACTCACAACCTAAATTTTACACAATTGCAGCCTATTGTGTAAAAGGTATAAAAAGCCTGCTGAAATAATTAATAAATGTCTTTGCTTTCAGCAAAGTCCATGTCCCTAATTGCCACGAAGCATTACCTTCCCCTCCTAGCCTGGGCACTACTTCAATTTGTATCTTTCCAAATTGCAGTTGAACTACCTCTCTAGATGTATAATGACCACTGTAAGCTCTCAGGCTTGTCCATGGTTTTGGCATCATGTTAGCTCGTGCACCAGTGCTCAGCTTAAACATCATGAACACTCCAGTTGCTTTTGGACTGCTAATCCACGCATCTTTAGCTGTGATACTAACTATGATCATCTACTGAACCTCTCTGAGCTAATTTTCTTATCTCTTTTTTTTTGCTTACACTCTACATGTGCTTCCCAAGTGGCTTGTTTCACTCAGCTATCAGAATCTTTTTTTAAACATGGCGTTACTTTGTTTACAGCAGTGTGTACACATCCCTGTGCTGGCATTTGTCGGGCCAGCTTGGAAGGCCATTCTACCCAAACTGCATTACTCTGTGATATAATGACTTACAGTTCACAGTACCACAGATCTGCTTCCTCCTCTCTCCTTAAACCTCAAGCAAGGGCTAACTCTGTGCCCTGAAGCTGTCTTTTCCAAGCATTTGGCCTCAATTTTTAATTATGATTTAGTGTCTTAAGATGGGCTCAGTTAATACCCCAAACTGACAAGACTGGGTCTTCAACCTTACATCAGCCTTCCATATTTTCATTTTATTTTTCTCAGTTTAGAAAAATGAACAAACATTAGGGATTCTTCAAATTCCTCTAATACAGTGTCAGTTGTCCTTCTCCAGTTAAATTAACTAATAGCTATTGAAACAGTAAAGACTTCAAACCAACTTTAAAAGATGTCTGTCTCTACCTTACCATCATCCTCTTTGCACCCCGCTGCTTGCAGAGAGAGAATGAATGCTATTCAAGCCTTCTTTGGGAGGAACTACTGTATTGGGTCTTTCAATCTCTTAGGTTGTGGTATTTTTGCTTGTACCGTGTTGTGCATTCCTTGGATTCAAAAAGTGAGACAAGTACTTGTGAAACTTCAGCCTCCAATTTCAGACTGCTCAGCATTGTACAGCAACCTGCCTTTCTAAAGCAATAGTTGGCTTGAGTAAGATTTCCAGAGCCTCCTGAAGTTACAGCTTATTTAACTGTTTGCTACTAAAGGTGCTAAAATGCACAGTTGGCCTAACCTAAAACATCTTTTATCTGAGTTCTGTTCCTTTCTTGACAAGCATTTGCTATCTGGCCAAGCTGGGGCAGAGATTTTAAAATATACAATTAAAATGACTTGACTGTGCTCAGAAAAATCATTTTTATCCTTGATGCATAGGAAGAGAAGGATTCTGTGGCATCTAAAACTCAGGACATAACCATATCAAATGTATTTACCAGTTATGCTATGTACTCTCTTAAGGTCTCCCCTTTTAACATAGAAGTAAGTACAAACCTTAAAGCACCTTTTTCACAGCTACGAGGTCTCCCAAATGAAGGACTGCAATACTTTCATGATATTGCTCTAAGTAGAATGATACAACCAGAGTGACTAGACAAATGATTGGAGAGTTAACGTTTATCAAATGAATCTTGGAGCTTTGTAAATTAAAATATTAGTGCACTCTTACTATAATCCGTTCAAGTCAAATACTGTAAGCTTCTAAACACTCACAGATAAAATATTAGACCTTAATGACATTTCACCCATGGAGGTAAATAATAAAAGACCAATTTTAGCGTAGGCAGCAGAACTGAAGTAGCTCTGGCTCACAGTGTAAAAACTCCCTCTCCTTCTTCACGCATTCATCCTTAGCCTGTTTTTTGAAAAAGCAAGATTTGGACAACTCTGATGTGCTCATGTTTGTCTTGCTATCTATCCCCCAGCTGCTTTTGAACCCACCTAATATTTTTCATGAACGGTGGCAGTTAGTCACAGATGCATCAAGCACGGTACACTTCAACATAAAGAGAGACCAGATAGTACGTAAATGCCAGTGACCTTAGTTCACTCTTGTGGAAAAAAGGTTTGGGGGATGAGTCACAGATACCAAGAAATCCCTTGAAGAGAACTAGTTCAGATGTACAGGTCAATAGCCAAGGAATTGTCATTCTAACTGTTCACAGAATTCCTGTTTCTTGGTAGAGCCAGTTTTAGTGATATAATCATCCTCTCTGTACATATGATTCTTTCTGTACCGCACACCCCTCTCCAAGATTTCTTTTGTTACAATGCTACTGTTCAGCTCACAGTCTATTTACAGCTGAATTATACCTCTCCCTGTCTTTGTGAAACCTGAACCTGAAAATAGTCAATTGAAACAGAAGACTGAGAAAAAAAGATATCTCTATTACAAGAGGCTTAATGTTATTACAGGAAATAGCTTATCAATAGCATAAAAAGTCATTGAATTTAATTAGTATGCAGAGTAGCAGCCCCTTTAGAATTAGTCATAATAATAACTTATTATAATAGCAAACTATATTTTAAATTATTTTTCTAAAGACGGCTACAGTAATTCATACAAAAAGATAAAGCACGTAAAAACAAAGCAGTACAAACTGTACAAGTAATTCCATTAACTTTGGTAAAATTCATCTATAACTGAAAATCTTACAGCTTCAGAGAGGTTGCAGTGGCAAATCACGAGTTTTCTGGGGATAACTGAGGTGTTGAAAGGGTTTGGTAAGGTTAGGGAGAGTGCTGCATTCATGAGTTGCTTGTGCTCTGAGTCAGCCCTGGTAGAAAATGACATTCACATCTGATAAAGTACTCTATTCATCCCACTAATGAATAGAGCAACTTCATTTGGAGGAGATCAAAGGCCAAGTATTTAAAGGTACCCAGATGCCTAAGGAGGCATACAGACACCTAATGAGATTTAGGAATTCAAATACTTCGAAAAAAACTGGTCCTATGTCTTTTGCACAGAAGCAGTTGACAGTCTATTAAACAAATATTCTCATACAGACTACTTCAGTTTAATTAATTCAGGTGCAATCATGGATCTTTTAGCCTTTCTCTAATTCAAGAGCAAGGAGATTTGCAGTTGCTGAAACTGAACTAATAATCAGTCAGCATTTTCAAGTGCATAATCTGCTAATGGCATATATTATCAAAAGCACACAAGAAACAATTATACTCATTACTGAGAAGGAAGATTTCCAATCTAATTTGTACACAAGTGTGTGTATGGGTAATATTAAATCTCAAAATAATACTTGAAAAGGTTCTTGACAGGAAAAAATTTACAACTCTGCGGTTTTCTTCTGCTACTAGTTGAGCAAGTAAGGGAGTAATGACATTTTAACACATCTGTAAATTAAAAGAAACTAAATAAGGAATAGAACCCTGAATCCGAAAATGGCAAAGATTAGCTGCGGTAAGTACTGAAAGAAAAGCCACAAAGGCTACACCGACAAAATATGTCACAGAGAATAACCCAGCCCACAAAGCTGGGGTGATTCACAGCATTTAAGAAATAACAACTTTACTGGTTCCCATAATTTAATGGCATTGCAGGCACAGCTGAGCAGTAATCAAGAATGTCTTGGCAACATGAGTTTGTTTAGTTCTCATCAGAAAATGTTTATTCATTGAAATAATTTTTGTGAGTTCTTAAAGAATAGATTAAAACTTCAGGGTGAAACTTCAGAGGAAAGCCATCTCATTCTAAGCCATCCTCCTGACACGTCATTCCTGTGTGGTTAAGTAGTTAACTTTGGCTATTAGAAAGTTTGTGCCCTTACTGTACTAAATGATGCAATTTTAATGTTCTGTAAATTTTATGGAATATGAAACCAAACAATTCCAATAAGAGAGCTTTAGAAGCTCAGAACATATTAAGGCACTAACACATTAGATGGTCTTTAAGGCCCGTTCCAACCAAGACTCTTCCAGGATTCTGTGAATCTAATTTCACAAATATGCTTCCAATTAAGAATAATCTTTGTGAGGTTACAAGAACAACACAGTATAATTTCCTTGCTTAAATAGCTACCATATGACTGTACAACTTAATTGCTAAAACCAGTATTATTAGATATTAGTTTTATGCAGTTACTCAGAAATTAACTCTAAGATGGAAAATAATAACATTTTTTTAAATGTATAGGTTTTAGTTATGCGCTTTAGCCTACCTTTTAACAACGTCACTTTACTTAAGCAATACAGCATGGTCAGCTTAATTGCTTGGAGTATGGTACATTTCTTGATGTAAAGTTCCTTAAGAAACTTCATTTTATAAACAACTTATAATTGCAGACCATTATTTTAAGATTTTGCTACTAACTGAGGAAAATTTGTCTGCACTTTCAACTTTACTACCTTCTGTAATATTTTAGGTTTTTTTTGATCTGGCTGTCATTCCAACTATACAGAACATATTTGTTAACATTCTGCCAACCTGCACATTACCAGGAAACTCAAGAAGCTGGAAAACTGGAATGTAGAAAGAGCCTTTCTGAGTGGAAGGAACAGACTTTTAGTACTTAAAAACACACAAAAAAGGTTTCCCCCAAACACCTCACACCAAACCTCCTCCTGTCAAACCCTTCAAGATATAATCTCCTATTGTTTTATTTGAAAAGGTAACTTTTGAACATGATGGACAAGATAAATCACTTCAAGGAAATGTCTCTATTTAGGACACTAACGTTTTCCTAATTATACCCAGCAGGTATCTATCCACAACCATTTATTCTACTGTGTTTAAATGCTGTGGCATAGGAAATGCCTGTCGATGCATTTACTCTTCACATCCAGGTATAACTGACTGCATGCCAGGATGCTTTTAACCACAGTATTTACGAGTAGAGGCACAGAATTGAATTGTCATGGCAAGAGCAATAGAACTAAATCTTGCTGCACATGTAGTGGGATGTCATCAGAGTGTATTGGTTCAGGATCTAACAAGTCACTGCTCGCTGTCACGCAGATTTATTTGAGTATTTGGGAGGAGATTACTGACACCTTCCAAATTAATGCATTTCTTCATTGTTTGCATCCAAGACCCCAAATTTCCAACACACTTGTACCCATCTGGTAGGCTACATGTAAGATTGAGATCAGAAGAAAGAAAACTCACTCCTCTCTGTCTGCTTACTTTATAACTAAGCTATTGCCTTTCCCAGCATTTATTATTCCTATTAATTTTGTTTTAGGTAAGAGTATTACATTATTTGGGCAAACATGTAGGTTTACTTCATATCTAAGTGATGATCTATAAACAAGTACAGGTAGCAGTGAATCTCTTATAGATCAATTATTACCTAGAAGAGAGCATAGAAGTTGGCACTTACGGAGAGGTGGGAGGGGAGTCAGTTTTTCAGACTATGCCCAAAAATCGACAGCCTTCCTTGATGTCTCAGATAAGGCCTACTTGAACTGGGAAAGTGAATTTAGAGGCACTTTGACATAAAATCCTGTTTTATTCAGGCATTAGAGTGATGTAGAACAACAAATTAATGTCAAATTTATCTCAAGAAAAGCCATGGCTCTATTATCAGCATGAAAAAAATATGCTGTAATTACACCAAACAGCTAACCATGAGCGTAAGCTCTGTATGTACAGACTGTGCTGCAGGATTTTCAACGCTGGCTTTACTTGAATGACAATTCCAGTGTTACTATTTTTATATCAGTTGAGGAATCATATAAAGGTAATAAACTAGAAAAGGAGGGGAAGGAACACCACAAAAAAGGTTTAATATGAGATCAGAGTCCTCCAGGCTACATTACTGTGAATAGAATTCACACTGTTATTATTTTTGCTTGGTTACCATTAAAATTACACTGCAACCAACCCAGCTGTGTGCTATTTATAGAGATCAAATCATTATAAAGACATTTATGCTACAGGCAGCAGCAACGACATTTTTCCCTCCCTTCATTTTCAAGCCAATTAAGAGAGAAGAACATTATAATAACATTTTTCTTTGTTTCCCATTCTCTTTGGTCTTATAGGATAGCTTATTTTCATTAAGATACAAGAACTCTGTCAAAAGGAACAGACTTTACAGAGCACTGTAAATACCCTAAATACCAATATCTTCATATTGAGCTTTCAATTTAGTAAATGCATATATTTCATACTATTTCACTCACTGGGAGAGCTTTTCCTCATTCAGCATTTGCCCAATAGCTCTGGGGAAAAAAATCAGTGATTCATGTGCGGTGAGTTTGAGGTAGGAACAACAAGAGGTGAGAAAACAGGAAACAAAAGCTTTGCAGCATTTTCCATGACAAACTACTATGTTCAGAATACAAACTTCTGCAGAAGCACTGCAAAGCATAATCTAAACAAAAGCACTGCCTGCTCTCATCACACAAGGTGGAGATTGTGTGATGGAGGGCGCGGAGAGCAAATTTACACTCAGTTCAGTGAACCTGAGGCCATCCTTGGCATTGAGATTATGGACAAAGCAGAAATCTGTGTTATGAAATACTGCATGACAAAAATGCTGCCTGTTAGAAATAAACTGTGATACCTGGGACACTAGTGTGCTACCAGTCAGCAGTATGGGAACTCACTACAGACCTGGCTCTGATGACCTCTAAATATCAATACTGTGAGTAGGACTTCTCACCTTTAAACTTAGCAATTTAAAAAGTTAGCTATCTATCCTAAACCAGCTGTCTAGACTCTCCCGACAACTGATGAGGAAAGATAGGTATCTCCTGAAGACAATTTATCCTAATCTGTGATGGCTCTCTCAGGTAGAACAAATCAGCTGTTGGAACTGTCTGTTTCTCTCCACTGAACTAAAGATGGAAATCAGAAGAGTAACTTAGTCTAGACACCTAACTTCAGGATGACTGAGAGTCAGAGAAATGAATCCAACCCTATTTCTCTATTTGCCACATCACCAGGCATTACCCTCTGTGAATAAATGGTATTTTTAAGTGTTCCTTGGACTTGGAACTTGCTAAATCCCATATAATGTTAGGAACAGTGACTTTCTCCCAGATCAGTCTATTTTCCAACACCAGTCTAATGAGCATGGGCTTTTATTGTCCAGAGCCAACCACTGATGCTCTGTTTCCCATAAGCACTGGCTCACTTGAAGCTGTACTACAGCAGTAAATCAAACCACCAGAAGTTCTTAATTATCCTGTTCAAAGCACCAGTTAAGAACTTTGTCATGAATGGAAAACCTCACCCATCAGTCATTTACCAAAGCAATATATTTAACATATATACAAAAGAAGAGGGTCAAGGGCAGAAAATGGCAGCGATACCTACTTGTCCAAGAGTGCACTCCATGCCACCAAGAAAATCCGCTTCCTTCAGCCCATTGTGGTTGCTGCTAATGTCATGCACTTCAAACCGCAGTCGCTGCACTTCTTCAAAATAGAAGTCCACTGTGAACAGCTTGGAGAAGACAGGATTTATACAGGTCCGAATCACTTCTGTCCTGTCAACCTGCCAAATCAAAAAGAGGTCATACGAGTGGTTTCTCAGTGATGGACGACCAGGAGCTTCTCAAATACACTTTCCACGTTTATCAAGACTGACAGCTGTGACTATGGCCACAGATACTACTGTTTGCATTGTCAGCAGCAGTTGCCATTTCTGTGCAGGGCTGGCCACCAACACAAGGTAAGGCCAATTTCCCCTGCCTCGCCCTTCCAGCAAGCCTTTGGCAGATACTGGTAGGAACATGGGGCACAGTGAGCAGCCTCCTTTGCAGGGTGAGCAACAATTGCCCCACCAATTGGGCTCATACTGGATCAGTCTGGTGGCAAGTCAGAAGCTGTGCATAGGCAAAATGACTGTCCTGTGCTAGACTAATAACTGGGAAATAAGCTGTAGAATAACTATAAATTTAACATCTCCAGCAGTACCCATCCATCAGTACAAAACAGTAGCAGAGCGATAGTTTTACTGAACTAGATGGAAAAGCAAGCAAAGCCCCCAGTAATTACTCATTTTGGACAACTTGCATGATTAAGGAGTGCAGAACAGGATCCACAGCAACAACTTTTCTTATAGAATACATCAATTTTTTCATCCCCCTAAGCTGCATCACAAGAATCTGATGGATTATATACTGCTTTTACCTATCTCTGAGCCTTAAAACTGCTAAAGAAACACCATCAATTCTATATTGTACTTTCTAGTTCTCTTAAAATGTAGTACTTGGGTTTCCTATTTTTGAAGTAGGCCTTTGCCACCTTTCATTATGACACATCATTGGTGACACTGTAAGCAATGAAGCAATTTCCTTTTTTCCATTCTCTTTGCCCTGGCACAGAAAAAAACTTAATAATTCTGTAAGATTAAAGGAACTGATCCTGAAATGAAAGAGGTGGCTGGTGCACCGTGGAACAGGCAAATTAAATTGCTCAGAGGAGGAGTGATGAGATCTTTTGTCTGATTCCTGATCAGGAACATCTGTTGTGCAAAAAATGACAGCTGCTTTCTTCACTTTTCAGAGTTTATAATGCATTAGCCTTGCTAGTAGTTATCGGCAAGGACACAAAGAGTCAAGCAAATCAAAAGCATGGGAAAAAATGAACAGTTCCTGGTAGCATAGACTGATTTTAGTGCTCATCAAAGGTGTCAGATTGACAGCTCTGACAGCTGAAATTCTTTAGCTAATCATCAAACAGATGCTACCAGTCACTAAATAGATGCAAACCAGTGCTACCATTGCTGTCTTCTCACATAGCTGTGTCAATGTGCTCTGACTATGCCAAGGTGAGACCACCACAAAAATGAAAACAGCCTTACTTACAAATTCAGTTCTTAATCTCTTCACTTAGTCTGGCTAAATATGATGGTTTTGATAGCACTGATGCAAAGCATAATAAGAACATAAGATAAGGTGAGAAAAGATATCAGCTACCTTCATTCAGATGCTGGTCTATCTCAAAAAATTTTTGTTATCTCCACTTGCAATCAGTATGACTTCAAATCACTATTACTGCTGCAACATGAATTTTTTCTTATGCCAGATGACTAACCAGTTCAATGGGATGTCCCTGAGATCTCTTCTAAGTGGAAAGTCATTTGATTCGCTTGCAGAAGAGTGGTCATCTCATGAACTAGTCCATCAGCAGACCCAATAATCCAAACATTTAAACAATTAATTTTAAATCTTTCTTCATAGCCACAGCAGTCTCCTAAATTCATTCCTTGTAATTGTATATACAGTTATGGCATCATTTTAATTGTTTCATTGGTACAGCAGATCTCCTCAGGCAGTAACTGAAGTTTCTGTTATTGTTTCACCTCAGCTCTTCCTTGCTGCTGGAATATGGGGAAAGGGTTCTCCACTGTGAAATACTGCATGATTTACACTTGTGTCCAGCTCAGGCTAAATACGTGACTTTTCAGGGGAGTGAAGCACCTGAAAATGGAGGCACAGGTCTGCAAAAAGGGACATTAGGAATTTCAGTCTCACATAGCGATAAGACATTGCTTGCTTTTTCCAGCCTGTGATTGACTGATATCTTTCCTTTGACAGACACCGTACTAAAATATAGCCATTTCACTGAATTTCCCCAGTTTTTCCACATTATTGAGATGATACATCAAGCATGTCACAGCATGGGATTATGTGAGAAAAATGTATATCGAAAGAAGCAATGCCAACAGCTCCACAAGCAATATAAAATTCTCAGCTGTCAGCACCACGCAATAGCATTAACTCTATTAGTCTACCTTGTCTCCAGTCTGCTTTGTCAGTGTATTTCATAGTTACCCTACTTGGCTAGAAAGTCTGGAAGGCTTCCTCAGCCTGGGAAGCTTGGCTCCATTTCCCCTCTTTGATTACTGTGCAGCAGGGCTAAGCACTGATAACCAGCTAGAGTGACTCATGATGAAGAAGCAGTGGTGAATGGAATAGTTCAATAAATTCCCTAACTGTCATGGAACACTCTAGGTTAGAAGATGCTATATAAACGTAAGGTATAATCTCCGTTTTACTTCAGTCACATATTAGAGGCTGTTCTTTCTTGAGTATTACTGCTCTCATACTCAACTGTAAAGCCTTAACATTCTCTTTAGAAATGCTGGATGAGCATGAAACCTTAATGAAAACTGGTGAGAGTACTATTGCTATGTGCAGTTCATGCTGATAAAGATCAAAGAGGTCATGATCTACAGTGCTGCAGACACTTAAAAAGAAAACCAACAAAAAAACCTGACTTGCTTTTGACCACAACAACTTATCCCAATACCTGCAGGGCCTGTTTAATTTCCATGTTCCATGCTAACCTGAAGGAGAGGTTCATAGCAGTCTGACAAGATGTCAGCCTCAAGTCATATGCCCTTAATCCTGTTGTCACCCAAAATCAGTAACAGCACTTCCACGTGCATGGATGATGAAAATACAGTTCAGCTTTGCCCAGCCTCATTAAATTGAACATTCAGGAAGTCAGAACTTCTCAGCATTAATGCTCTCCAAAACACAACAAGGAACACCAGCAACCACAGTAAATCCTCAATACCTTTGCAGAAGACAGCTTTTAAGTCAAACAACAGTATGTTAGAAGCAGGTGAAATTTACACTATTGGTCTTGCAGAAAACACCAAACTCTTGGGCAATCTAATCCTGCAGACAGGTAGATTTTTCAACAGGACATGGACAGGGGGCATGCCAATAACTTCAGGATTTGCTGATGCCTGATATATGAACCATCTGTTATTTCTGGACTTAACTAGAACAAGGAATTTCTCCAATTTATTAAAGCAGAACAAATTTTCAGAAGAAACGATTGGCAGTTACATGCACCTTTGGGCAGTGTCAAGAGGTAAAACTGACCTTAAAAAGCGCAGTGGTCATCTGACACCACCATCTGAACATCTGTTTCATGATGCAGCTTTACCTGCACTTTCCCTTCAAGGACAATTTATACAGAGAAAAGGACTTGCATCTTCACCTCCTGGGATGGACTCATGCTGCTTTCCCTCTTCATCTCTTTAGGTCCTTGTCACTTCACAGAAGGTGGCACCCTGCTGAGCAGCCAGGATTACTTGGCAGGCCCATCTGGAAGCAGCCACCCTTTGAGCTTCCCCTTGGGGAACTATGAATGACACACAGACACCAAAGCTGGCATCCACAGAGTGAAGCTCCATCTCAACAGCAGGAATTAAAATACAGAAAAGAAAAGGGCTTCTTGCTTTGGGCCTTCTGAATCCTCTTGTCAAACCTGTAGGAAGTTGGAAGCTGGGTCTGAAAGTTGTTATCTCCCTGTACTCCTCACATGGATGGACAGTTAGCAGAAATGTTTGCCTGTTTCCCTGTTTGCCCACCGTCACTGCTGAAGAGCTGCAAAACTATCTTTTCAGTCAGATAGCATCAAATTATAGGAAGATGTCTCAAAAGACAGATGAACAAATACTGAAATTCAGGCTTCTTACGCTGTTTATATCTTTTGTCTGTGAGCTGCTGAAAAGTAGTAAGCTTAGTAGAACTCTGATAAACACAGTAATTTCAGTGAGGAAACAGTTTTTCAACCTAGAAAAAAATTTACTGACAAAGAAGTAATTCAAGGGTTGAAGTACAGGCTGAGGATCTCCTCTCCATCTTCCAACATTAGTTGAAAAGTGAAGCTTATGGAAAAGAACTAGTCTGAGAGGGACTTTTTTTCTTCTTTCAAAATCAGATGAATGTATAAGCTACTGCATATACAAGCATAAACAAGGATTTTGTAGGTTACTGTCACCTGATATCTAAGGCTTTCAAGTGACCATAAAAACAACTTCCTCATCATGCCCTTGGGAACAAGGAAAATGGGGAAATATCTACAGGACCTGATGCTCTGCACCTCAAGGCCATGCTTCAGTATTTAGCACAGATCAGTTGTGTGGAGAACTGTATGCCTCCCCCCCCCCCCGGAAAACTGGTACTTATCTGCTCTCCATTGCATTTCCAGCAAACATGCAACTAGCACAAAAGCAACACATTTTCAATGGTTTTTACTTGGTATCTTTGAGGTGAAGAGCAGTCAAGGGTCATGTCTTCTAACCAAAAGGACAATTTTGGGGGGGAATTTTAATCAGAATCATGAAACAGCAAGGCAATGCTATGGCCAATAATTATATAGTTGCCTCACGAACTAAGGCAAATCTTTGTTCTACAGAATGACGGTCTGAAAATCTATACTGGTGCTGCAGTCTCTAAAGTGTTTTTAAAAACCTAGTTGAAGAGCCATAAAAATGCAAATTTCATTAAATAGAGAGGGTGTGTTCCACTATTCAGACCAAAGTCTGCTTTTGGTGGCTGCTACATTTTTAGTAAGTTCTTAGTCCAATAAATTAATCCACTGTTCCCTATATATTTAACAGGCTATCAAGGAAAAAACAACAGGCTGTGTTTTCAATAGAAGTCATTATAAAATGCTGATTAAACTGAGAAGAATCATATCTTTCAGCTGAGATGACAAAAAGTACAGAGGTGAAGGGGTAGCATTAATTTTAGGTGATCTGAATTTTAACAAGACTGAAAATTTCCATGATACAGTACCTTACATGAAAATTTGATACTAAGCAGAAAGCAATTTACACTTTTCTTGGTGGTTCCTGAGGAAATTATTAATTTTTTTTATTATTGACACTGCTTTCACACCATCACATTTCTATTTCACAAATGAAAAGTCATTGCAAAGGTCACCATAATCTATAGCCCTTGTTTTTCAGTTTAATTGATGATTGAAAACAGCAGAAAGAAACCAGTAGGTCTTTAATTCTTTTTGGGTTGTAGAGCTCAAAGCTGAGCACAGTCTTCTCAATGTCAGCAGAAGACTTTTGCTTTTGGCTTGAAGAGAAGCATTTAACGTGAACGGTCTGAAAATTATTTGCAATTAGTTTCTTTTATTTGTGTATCTATATAAATATTAGATAGCTTGTAAGTCAAAACCATGAAGACCTGCTTTCTAGCAATGGAAAATTAATATATAGAAACAGCCCAGGCCCCAAGGGGCTTCAGTCGGAACAACTGAAATTAGAGTAAAACAAGCATTAGTATTTCTTAGTTGGACAATTCTTCATTAATAAAGCCCCTTTCTCTGTTCAGAGCCACTGACTGGCCTCTGCTTAATTACTTTTACTTTTTCAGTTACTTTTCATTGCTCATTAAGCTGAATGTTGGCAAACAGCTCAAAACGCTTCTTGTAGTTCCTGAGATTGGTGCTAATAACGCTGAGGTCATGGGTTTGATCACCGTAGGGGCCAGTCACTAAAGAGCTGGACTCGATGATCTTTGTGGGTCCCTTCCAACTCAAAATATTCTGTGAAATATATATCCATCTGTGAAATATAGTAAAAACTCTCTACACAAATTGCAACAGATAAATTATCATATCTACTATGTATAAATACTTTGAGAAGTTCCCGGGTGGAGTTGATATGCTCATAACTTTTAAAAGGAGAGAGAAATGTGATTGTTGATAGGCATTTGCATATAGTTTATCTTATTAACTCAGAAACAAAATATAATATAGCTGTAACAGTCACTGCACAGACAGTCACTCAGTATCTGCACTTGAGGACCTGTACTGAAGCTTGGCAGACTCCAAGCAGTTTCAGAGTACAGGTTTCAGAGTCTCATCTGAGCAACTCCAAGCTCTCACCCTGTGGGTGCAATACAGGCTAAGTACTAGTGCCAGGCAAATCTTGATAACATTGAATGGGGACATAGTTTCATGGGATGGGACAAGACGCTCAATCCCCAGTATGATGAAAGCAGGACCTAAACTGGTTGGGAGCCCTTGTGCCATGGGAATTGCCAGTTTTCTGGAACAAAAATCCTCAGAGAAAGCTACAACACTACCCTTTAGCTTTCAGACCATGTGCGGTTGTCATTGATGTCCTTGGTAAGTCTGGGTTTTTTAGGCTGCATAAAGATACCGGAAAGTGCAAAGGTATCCCTCTCACTCACTGTCCTTATGGAAAGCTCAAATACAAGCGAAAAAAAACAAGTGCTCAACTAATGCATTAATACACAGTCACACTTCTCCTGAATGCAGTAGCTACCAGATTTTAGTTCACTATCCTCTGGAAAGAAAGATCTTCATTTCATTCAAATAATTCTGGGAACTAGTGGACACCAGTTCTTCTCAGCCTAATGTCACGAAACCCAAATATTTTGGGCTGGAGGGATAATTTTTAGTCATGGCAATGAAAGCAAACAGATTAAAATTGTTATCTTGTTTGGAGACTTTCATGTAATTCCCTTGGTCTCTAACAGTTTTCCAGCTGCATTTGTCAGTTCTGGGAGACCTCTTCTGCCACGATTCTGTTACAGTTGGATGACACTGATGCACTTTGGGTAGATTATGGCCCACTCTTTCCTACTAACTAATATTTTAAAAACACCCTTATATCAAAAAACCCCACAAAAAAGAAGGCAAAACATTTAATACAACATATAATAAAGAATGTTTTAAAAAATGAAAATAAAAATATTAAATATTAACATGCTATTATTAATGTTAATTAATTTATAAAAATCTATAATGGTAAAATATTCAAATTATTAAAAACTAAATTACCCTTAAAATCTTTTTTACTTTTTTTTTAATAACAGACTAAAAGGCTAATTTGGCCTAGTGATAAACTGCAAAGCAACAAATATATACCCATCTAGTGAAAAAATAGACATAGAACGTGTGGTTGTATCACAGGGAATGAGTCATACCTATTGTGTCCCTAAAGTACCGAGATGATCAGACATTTTACAGGGAAAGAGTGTGACACTGGAACATGAACTTCGGTTAAACAAGAAGTCAGCCAAAGAGGTTTGATGAAACTTTTGCCTGGAAGGGTTTGAAAATAAGCCAGCTGCTCCTCCTGGACCTCAGACTTAAGGGCTCAGCTCTGTCTGATTTAGACCAGAATGACCAGCTTTGGTTCCTCACACCACTGGGGATGATCTGAGTCACCAGTCTATTGGCTATTCAAATGTCTCCCTCTACATTCTATTTTCTATATATTATGACATACTTATTTTCCCAGAGAAACATACTGCAACCATGTCCCACCACATGACCTTACCTTTCCTGACCATAAGAAATGCCTTAAAATGCCACATACAGCCTTCGGTTTGCTTGACACATGAATGCAGTGCCATAGCACTGGTTCCATGGGAATGCCAGCTGACTCCCAACACCACTGGCAGTCCCATCATGGGGTACATATGGCCAAGAAGGGACACCAGGACACTGGCACAGCAGTGCCTCTGGGCCATTTGTTGGTGTACCAGTGAGCCCCAACTGGAAATTGCACACACACATCACTGACTGATCCCCGACCTTTCCTGGCCTCTTGGGTTAGTCACTGTCTCAGCTCAGCTGCCACAACTGCTTTGGCTCTTAGGGGGAAGCGCTGATGGGTAGAGGGGTTGGTGAACTGCTGAACTGAGACCAGCTCCCTGAGGAAGCTTCTCATATGGAAAAGAGGAAATCTCAGAATGTGTCATCTGCAAAGGCTTTCACTTACAAAGCGCTTTCACTTACATCCTGGCCAGTCCAGGCTCAGGGATGCTGAGGGAAACATGTAAGCCAATTTT
>NW_021940535.1:12129359-12245277 GCF_001715985.3 Manacus vitellinus | reverse complement strand
AAGCTTTTTCCGATCTATTGACCTTGGGTTATAAAGGATGATACTTCTCACACCAGCTGCTGCACTGTGAATATTGAAGCCAGTTTTGAAGAGCCAGTTGTAGAACATTTCAGTGAATCTGAAAAGCACCACATCTCTTTCAAGCCCATTATCAATGCAGCATAAATTAAGGTCTTTCCAATGAACAACGATTAACTGGACTGAACAGGGAAGACCATGATCGGGTAGTGAGATAGCACTGTCTTTTGCAGAAGATATTTTAAATTATTTTACATTTAACATGGGAACACTCATAATTCTGAACTTTTGTGTGTAATATTTAAAGTCCTGCTAGAGATCAGAAGGACAAGTCTGAAGAGAAAACATCAAATCAGGTACTCATAATAGACTTGGGAAACTTCTTCACAAGCAGTGGAAATTCCTGCAAGGTAGCACAAGCGTTTAATCTCACCTGGAGCATCCAGATTAGGCTCCTCCAATTGTTCAGGGATCTCTTTTGGCCCCCACTAGCACCACCTGGGGCAGCAGTCATGCCTCAGTGGAGAGGTTTGTGAAAGCCCTTTTGTCTGTATCCCTGCCTAAGCCATGAAGTTATCTCCATAATTAGCCATGAACTATCACTCAGGGGTGATCTAACACAATACCCTCTTGGGCACCCAAAAATTTAGGTTCACTTTTCCAAATAACTAGTTGCTTCGGGGCTTTGACTTTTATAACAATGTTTATTATTTTAACTAACCTGAGGTAGGCACAGTACTTTGGATTGTACTATCCATCTGTGAGAAAAGAGCCAGCACTCCACAGCAGGAGGTACCCCTAACTGTAAATACTATGCCAGACCTTTGATGCTCTTTATCAGCTGAGGTGGGTGTATGGTTCCACCTTCTTATAGGACCCTCTGTGCTGATGACATGCTGTGATCATAGTGTCATTGACAGGACATTTTCCAAAGGCACCTGAGGACCCCTCCCTTTTTATCTCCCATATCTATCTGCTCCCCTCCCAAAAGTGTTTCAAGTAGATTTCTGTTCAATGTGAATTGCTACCTGTCCCTCTGATTTTACTGCCAGCTGCCATATACAGCAAATTACAACAGCTCAAGAGCTACTTTTCTGCATTAACACCTGACTGAAAACCATGAGCATTGAGTTAAAGTTTAAAAAAGATTGAGCAGCCACACATATGCTCTCCTAGTGAGGAACCCCAGCAAACTCCTCAAGACTTCCTCTGCACAAGGTCAGATACTACAGGAGTTGATATTCTGAAGGCCACTCCTTCCAGAGTGACCATGGCCATGGCCATGCATTGAGTCGTGTTTCGGAGCAGAGAGCAATAACAGTGCCGCCCTCTCCTGTGCACCAGCTTACCTCCTGCAAAGTCATTAAATAGAGACAAGCAATGATTATGCTACTCCTGTTAAGAGTGTTCAGACAGCAAATGAAATTACTCATGTCAAGCCCTTTATCTTACTCTGGACCTTCACAACCTTAACAACCACACAAAATAGGCAGCTATAGAATTTCTAGTATTAAAGGGTGCATCTTCTGAGGTCACACATCCTGACCCAGTCATAAGTAACACAGAAGGACCTCATAGAAATCACCCAGTGGCAGGAGATATCCACATGCTGTGCTCACTGCGTATTTGACAAGGGCTCAGCAAACATTAACACAAGTGGATAATGACCCACATCAACTCACAGGATAAGGTGCTGTAACTCAGATGTGATTACACTGGCATAAGAAAAAGCAGAATTAACTGTTTCACTGAAGACTTTTGAATGCTACCTCCAAGCTGAGCCCTGAAGCCTGGATTCTACATCTTTCTCTAATTTATATCCAAAATACAGCCCAGATGTTCAAAGACTGTGGCAATTGCCATTTACTATTCCCCAACCTTCATTTGATGTTGAGAGCTTCAATCAAATATTCTTAAAGTACATGCCCCTGAGGAACAGGCTTTCTGTAGAGGACAAAACCAGTCCTTCGAAGTGGTAACAAAAATATTCACATATTATACCATTTAGCTCCACTTTCAACTTGCCACAAATTGCTAGCAAGCAGTGCAGTGCCTGGCAGCCATCTGAAAGTCAGAGCACTATGCAGCCGTTTGAAACCTCTTCAGCCATATGTTCTCCACACAGTTTCCCTCACAGGTTAGAAAGTGAGTCTTGGGAATAGTCTTCCCTGATGGGGTTTTAATTTCATTGTTGTTTGGTTGCTCATTTTTAGTCTCTTGTAGAGGGAAACATGGCTTTGTTGGTTATTTCTGTGCAAGAAGGGTGAGGTTTTTATTAACATATGCATCAAACACTTGGCGGCTTTTCCCCATACACATGATATTTTAATGTCTCCTGATCAGCCAAATTTTAAGTTCTTTACTTTAAAAGGAAATTTTGTTTTGAATGCTCTTTTGATTCACAATGCAATACATGACCTTGCCTGCATGAGAGCAACAAAAAATGCTAAAAGCAAATATGATTTAAAATGTGCCAAGTACGTGATTTTTGGGGTTTTTTCAAATGCCATTGCTAGGGAATCCTCAGTTCATGAACAGAATATTGTACTCACACAACTAGATTCTGCTGCAGCATTTGGCTATAAAAAAATTAATTTGAACTTATTCTAACCAGGATTCAAAGTAACTATTTGCTAATTCCACATTTCATTACTCCAGAATTAATATTTGGTATTGCCACCTTCAAATAATCTCAAATCCAGGGCACTGTGCTTCCACAGCATTTACAGATATGTTTCTTCTTTTCCTGATGTCCTGGAAGGCCAAAGATTTAGAAGATTGACAAATGTGTTGTTGTGCCAGCCCATTCAAACAGAAGAGCAGATGTTAGGTGCAGTTGAGCAGTAGTTAAGCCTGCAAAGAGACCTTTAGAAGTGTGCAGGGTGGCACAGGATTGATCAGGAGACAAATCTGTCATCATACAGTTTCTCAGGAATGGGATGATCCTTTGCTCACTGAGTATCAATATGGTTACACTAAGTAGCCATATTGATTTCTTACTTTCTAAGTAAGAAATCTACCCTGCTTCAGTAATACGCTCTTTAATTAACTGACTATAAATAGTATTTTGGTAATTTATTTATAATGAGAAAAAAATTCCTGTCTCAAACACTCAGGTAAGTTAAGCATAACTAATATAGATTCTCAGATAGGTTAGTGAATTATGTCAATTGATACAGGCCTAGTCAAGTTGTTAGTTTAAGAAATTAATTTTCTAATGAAGCGCACATAATTAAAGATTTAATAATTTATTTTTACTGTTGTAATTCAACTGCTAAATCAATTATATCATGGAGGCATTAGCAGCAGGAAGGCGATGTACTATTACATAAGATACACACTGTTTTACCAGGCTTTTCTGAATTCCTGTACCAGAACTAACAATTTACAAGGCCAATTTAAACCAGCTTGGGTCTTCCCACACAAATGGGGAATTTGGATCATGTGTTCAAATGGCTGCCCAGAAAAATAACAGATTTGTTGTGACTCAAATCCATTATAAACTACTCTCACTGCTTTTTTCCTTTTACACACGCATCTTATGAAGCTTATCAATGGGGTTCCCGTTTGCTGAAACCACAGCAGCCCAACAGCTCGATCCACTACCCAGGAACAGCAGTGGAAGTCTTTCTGTGAACTACTACAAAATCCAGGAAAGTAGGATATGACCTTATTTGTTTTTCAGCCCAATTACACTCCCAAGCACACATTCTGGCATTGAATAGTACACAACTGATTAGAAGTACAGAGTAATTTTAGCTGAGCTGTATTACAGTTTTGCAGATAGCATCCTATCAGACTCCTGACTTGGGATCTGTTTGGTTTGTACTGCAAGGATCTCAGTGAGTTATGGTTCCTCTATTTATCTGGTAATATCTAATCCAAAAAGATTTCTGGGAAACAAGATCCTTGTAATCAAGCCTGATGTGCATGCTAGCCAAAAATATATAAACTCAATCTGAAATGACCACAATTTTCCCTCCCCTGAGAATGACTGCAGCCAGGGGTATGCTACACACAGGGACCTCCTTTACTACATCTCACTTGCCTACATAATCACCTCAGGCAATAAGCAGCCCAAAGCTGCTTCCTATAATGGCTTCAGGCTCTCCTGGAAAGTGTTATGACTTTCAGCTGCTTGTAAAGAATATGTCCACATACATCAGGTATGTACAGTACAACATACACATTAGTCTGTGACTGATACATACACATTCACTATGACTTATAAAATTGGTTGGTATATGCAGAGCTGTGAAGAGGTTCAGCTGTGCAGAGCATACCAAATCCACCCCAGTACACCTCTTGGCAACAGCAGAGATGCTAAATGTTGATTTTTTTTTCAACTAGTGAGCCCAAGATTTGATCACAAAAGACAAGTGTTAGTCTTGTGGTACTTCCATTAGTGTAAGTAGTCCATGAATCTACTCCTGTTTCCTACTATTACGTTCTACATGTCATAAATAAAGGCTCATTGTTGTAAATTATACATGCTTCACAATGATTCAGTATTTGTATATCCCACCACAATATATTTCAGCCCTGGAATTCAGGGGTTTTAACTTAGGACAAAACAGCTGACAGACTAGAGCACAATATCCTGTGGAAGACACTGCCCATTAGGAGAGTAGTCAATACAAATTTAAACAAAAAAGGAGTGGGTACAGGCACATTGCATGTACCCTCCCTGAGGTGTACCTTCGTGAAAGCTTCCATCAGGCTACCACATACCTCAACCAACCCTGGCATTAGGTACACTCTGACACAGTGCAGCAAATCCTTCAGCACCTTCCAGCAACTGACAAAGTCAAAAGAAAACTATCCCTGTAGCGACCAAGTACAAGAGGGATTTTGGATGAACCATGCAGTGGAAACCAGAAGCAGCATGTCGGGGTGCAACTTGCATTGATCCTATTGCTGTAAGAGGATCATCTGCACATAGATATCACCGATACAGCCCTTAGGTCATCTGATCACTGATGGGACACAGGTAGGTTGCAAGCTACACATGTAAGAATTCCAGCCTATAATCCATTTTCTATCAATCTGCTGGGTGCTTGGAGCCCCAGTTGCCAGCCCTGAAACATACATAAACATCCTGCACTAAATGACTCATCCCAACACGGTGCTTCAGCCCCAAACATGGAGCCCATTCTTCTTGCATCCTGAGAAACAAAACCAGGACTTGGTTTCTGCCAGGTGGAGGCAGTGGCGTTAGTGATCTAGCAGAGTGACGTACTGTGCAATGGGGAGAACAGCTACCATGGCTAGATGAGAAGAAAGGCTAGGGAAAAGGGACAGCAGCGGGATGAAGTTCCCATAAAATAACCACAAGTGGTTCATTGTTCATCCACTATCTTATTGCATTCCTGCAGAATAAAAAGATAGTGGTATGAAATAATAATTATCACAGACACACTACTCTCTTCAGCTTCAAATGGAGAACCAACTGCTATAGATGCCAACCACAAAAAAGCATGTCAATATCCAGACACAATGGAGACATAAGTGGTCTTCAAACAAACTGCATCTCCAGAAGGCCAACTTGCTTTAAATTAAGAGCTACCCCTTCTAGTAAATTCCTGCTGGTTTTTTGACAGGAGAATCCTTTTATTTAATCAGAAGAAAGCAGCTTGAGGAGAAAGCCTTTCTTCATAGAGACATTGAAAAACAGGAAGAAAATTGTACAATTAATTAATTATTCATTGAGATCGAGTCCTACAGTCTTTAATCCTCTTTGTGTACTTCAGTCTTCTACCTTTGCATTTATTTTATCAATAGTAAAGAACGGCTTCATATTTCCACCCGTTAGCAGATTTTATTTTGTCTCTAACATCATTTCCTACATTTGCACAAAACAAATCTCGTAGGATTAAATGTATTCAGCAGTGGCCTTTCATTTTAGGCATCTATGTTTCAGCATCTATCCATCAAGATATGTGCAGTCTGATTTTTAAGTCTTCTGTGCTCCTAGCACTCCAACTGATTCCAGCCAGGACTGTAAGCAGTCAGCACTTTTGAAGGTCACATAAAAAGTGGTGAGTAGCAGGACAGGCACAATTCAGCCTGGAGGTTTCCCACAAGAGAATATAGCTCCTCCGAGGCATGGGGGAGCACAGATGACAGAAAAGCAAAGAGGATTTACATGAAGTTTGTCCCAGGAGATACACAAAGTTGTGCAGGGATGCTGCTGCGAGTGATGGGAGGAAGACAGGCCAGGGAACTGATAAACTCATTGAAAACTTATTCACAATAGCCTTCTCCATCCTTTACAGTGTTTCCAATTGTCTTGATTTTGCTGCAAGAAGCATGAATTTTGGCATCTCTCATGAAGATCCCCAATGAAAAAACACCAGTTTTCTCAACTAAAGTTCTTAATGTTTCTTGGAAAAGTTCTGAAATATAAGGAGAATTATCTAGTATTTTGAAAATTGGATGATAGCTAAAATCTAAAATGGATGATGTAACATCGATTTTTCTTAACCCCTTTCTTTTTTAATGATCTCACACGCTAGGAAAGTTGATGCAATGCCCTGAAATGTGTGAATTCATTTTTTTTTGGTCAATCTTTGTAATCCGTTCTGTAATGATGTGGTTGGTTGGGTCACATGCAGGGAATAGGTCCAGCATTTCATTCTTTTAGATTTTGGTATCCCAGGTTTGAATCTCTGGCATAAACTGCCACAGTGTAGAATCCCACTTGTTCCTGTGAGTTACAATATCTTGGGTGAGCACGAAACCATTAGTGTAAACTTAAATACAGAGCTGGCAGTCATTATAGTTACAGAGTCCTGCTAATAAATGTTTATATATTAGGGCCTCCCCATTATAATTCAAATTGATTTAATGCAAGCTACCAACAAATCTGCTGGAAGTTGCATGCAATCATCAGGATGCCATTAGTGATCTAATCTACAGTAGTTTGATGGCTAATGAGCCTTTTGGAACATAAATCACTTATCTCAGTTTCAGAATCAGACTTGATGCAGGGAGGGGCAATCTTCGGCTTATCCAGCTCAGCACTAGAAAAAGTTTTTTCCATGACTTATGTAATAATATTGCAGAAAAATCTAGATGTTAATCTCATATGTGGAAATATGGCTGTACAGGCTGTTGCTACAAAATTTTTAAGGGACAGGTGTACCAAAACTCAGAAGATAACATTTCAATCATGACCACATTAGGGATAATGAGCTGTGATCCTTATGGAGGAAATAGTTTTGATGAATCAGATACAGAGGTTTCACAACTTTGCAGAATGAATACTGGTATATGTACTGCTTATGAAAAAAACCAACAAAATCAACCCACTTCGAAGTGAAAAGTATAAAACAAGACACATGAATGGTAAACTCAATCTGCTGCTTCATTTCTCCCCATCCTCCTGGGCTTTATTTTGTCTTCCGAACCGTAGACTATTCAAGGCAAGAACTAACTCTTCCAAAATGTGGTGGGTATGTTCCTATAATCTAATTCAGCAGCAGACTATTTCATCACAGGGGTGGGAAGATTTAAGAAGGAAATCTATGCAGCTGCAGCCTTGTCAGCAGATATGGAAGTGCAGATCACAGACTACAGTGATAAGGTGGCCTAAACTGTTTAATATTGCTTCCATGCCAGTAAATCAGTGCTTTATATATCAATATTCAGAACCTATGTAAATCTACAGGGCAGAAAGGTGTTTTTCAATCATTTTTAAGCTTTTCAGTGTTTCTATAAATACTAAAAGAGCAGATTTGCTGTCATGTCTTCTTCCCAAAAATGTCCTTTCTTTATTCACAGGCTGCTCTATTTATTGTGGGAAAATTGTTTTAGTGTATATATGAAATCCTCCAGACTTTGCAAGGCTCGTCAGAAACTAAATTTTCATGGAATAGTACGTAGTGCTGCTAGTTTAACCCTGACTCAATAGTGCATTTATGCAGCATCTCCTTTCATGTAGGCAAAGAATTATCCTCTTTTAATGGATGAGCAGACTGCAAAAAGGTAATGAAGCACCCAAGTGTTCTGTGAATTGAAGCACTCCATAATACTTTAATTATGTAGCAATGTAACTCTTAAAAGCCATCTCTTCTAATAGCTATGATATTGCTGTTTAAATTCCATGCAGGTCCCGTTTTAGTTAGTCATTGCTAGGTGGAATATTAAAAACCTCTCTGAAACTACAAAGACCCAACAATTATCTCAATAGTTCAAATTAAGCTTATTTTTGCTTGCTACAGCTATAATAGGGCCTTCAGTTAGTAATGCTACACACAGCAGTAGAAGTATTTTCCTAAATGTTCAAGCACTGGTCAGTCTAACAGGAAAGCTTTGCTGTTGCTTATTTTCAGACACCCGTCACTTGGGGTGAGAACTACTGCAGCGAGGCAGGGTGTATAAACCCTGGCTTCAGCACTCCAACTAGCATCTTCCATGAAGCAGAGAAACTCAAAATGACCTCAGAACCCCCAGCAGGTAGCAGGCCTGCCTTTTATGGCATTTTTTTGAAGGACTGCCATTAACACATTCACTTTAAACAAGAAAAAAAACCCCACAAATAAACCATGCCAGATTTTGTCAGCAGTATAAAGTTCTTGACGTCTGCTCCTATGCCATATGGAGGCAACAAGATTTTTAATCTAATTTTTAACCTTTAAAAATCTCTCACCTGTATTCTAGCAATACTGTAACACACTCTGTGGAATTGTCATCAGGCAAAATATCTTTTAGCATCTGTCTTAATCATGACACTCACCTTAATGAAAAGGAGCACCAATTTCATTTGCTTATATTCTGTAGGGAACACTTGTATTTTTATACGTGGTTTCTTAACTGTAATGTGGTATGGAATTACCATTAAGGCAAGGACAAAAAACCCCCTCCTAATTACAAATTCCTCAGAGCTTTATATTCGATTTTTCCCCCCGCAATATAAACCCACCACACTGTACACCCAAACGCTTAATATATCAGTGATCTTTTCACAATGTGACATTGCTATGTAAACAGCTAATCTAAGAAAATGAATCTGTAAGGTTGGGGTCAGGTTACTTTTTATAAGGTAACTTATGTAAAAAGCTCCAAATGAAGTGCACAGTTTTCCTCAGCTGAAAGACCAATCACAGATGAAAAAGAAAGGAAAAAGAGCCAACATCTCTAGAAATATCAGCAAGTTTTTAGAGTAGGTGTTTTTCTCATGCTACTCAAATGCTGAGATGTTTCTGGGTTAAAGACTGAAATCTAAACTTGTGCTTGGATGAAGCTTTGGATTCGTTAGAGACAACTGCACAGACTCTGTCCACTGCACTTTTCAAAATTAAGTTAAACTGTGATTGAACTCCAATTTTTCTGGTGATTGTTATCGTGAATCATACAGAAGCTTGAGACTCAGAGAAAAGGGACCACTTTGATGTTACAGGCAGAGACATATTCCCTAGAGTCACAACAAAAATGAGAAACTAATACAGTGCTCACATTAGATACCACATAATCTCTTTTGAGACTTTTTTGCTTCTGTAGTTATCTATGGAGGCAGCAGTACCAAAAATATGGCATGGAAAAAAGTGCCAGCAGATCTAAGGGACCAAAAAGACTAGAAGGTATTGTTGGCTTGTGATGGTGACAGACTATCTACTGTGAAACCCAAAAATTTAAATCTTTCTGGAAAGGCACTGTGCATCTCATGAGATGAGAATCTCATCTTTAGACATGAGAAGGTCTAAAGCCTTTGCAGAATATTCTGAACTGCAAAATATTCCCACATGACACATTTTGTTAAAAGAAGTAGGAGTTATTTCAAGGTGGTACAAAGTGCCGTGGAAAGCTTATCAGGTGGCATATGGAAAATTTAAGCAGCATGCCCGGGAGTGCACATATGGTTGGGAAGCTCTCAGAAGCACTAGGAGAAGTGGCCAACAAGTGGCAAGGTGGTATCACTGACACTGCACTAACAGTTACAAGAAAAGACTGCTTGAACTGGTTTAGGTGCAGCTTGTGACAAACAGCAAACCAAACCATCAGGGTCATACAGATGTACAGATGTACATTACAACAGGGGTAGCTCAGCGAACATATATTCAGTCCAGCTCTCCTGCACATACAAACCTTCTTGGATGAAGGGTAGAAGGTGCTTTTCAAACCTGCACTGTTTTTGACAGTGTTTCATAAAACCCCTGAAGAGCTGGGGGGTTTGATCACTCTCCTTCTGAGTACTAAACATCTACCCACACCTTCTGTCAAGTACATCTGTTATTACCAACCATATCATCAACACCTCTATTTACAACTTAACACATTTTTAATTCACATCAATTCCAAACTGTGTGCACACACTACTATCCCCACCTGCTTCCCCAAAACTCAACAATACACAACTAATGGAAGAGTTTTTTTGAAACAGAGAACCAGAGTCTTGGGCAGCCTGTGATGGAGGCCACAGAGACCTGGACACTTTCACTGAGCTCCCAGCTGGGTAGCTGAAAGACAGTTCTCATCAAGAAATTCAGCCTCTACCTTAAGACTCCTACAAGTCTCTAACAGACAGATACTGAGAAGCTATACAAAGGAAAGCATTAGCCAATATTTGCCATGTTTCTAGTATCTTTCTCCATTACTGACCATTACTGGTCATGGTAGGAGACAGAGTTGAACTACACAAATCTTTGGTCATACACTGGTCATTTTTTGTAGGATCTGTTATTGGCATAAAGCTGTGGTATCCAACCATAACCTCTCTTTGGAAAAGGGAAGGCGAAACCCGAGCAGGTCCTACCAAATCCTGACAGGCCCAGAGGGCTACTGGTAGCCCAGAGACAAAATGGTGTGCACTGACATTAGGGAGGAAAGTGTTCACCCCATAGTTCTAAGCTGCAAGCCTATGCTGAGCACACTTACACCACAGGCTTTACTTCTCTCAAAGAAATAACAGCAAGAGGAAGTCAGGAGAGACAGAATAGCTGCTGTAAATCCATATGCACATGGAAGCATATTTAGATGTGTCTCTAGATTTTCACATATGTAGAATCTGCTCTGAAATCTGTTTTCCAGAGTGTGAATCTGCTCTGAAATCTGTTTTGCTGAACAACTGCTAACAGAAGTGATATTAGCCATCCAATATAACACTTGCTAATTATACACACTGTTTACCAACATTGCATCTAAACACTGAAATTTTCTTTCCATTTTTTCTTTATGGTTGGAGCATCCTATTGCCTTCATGCATGAACTTCAGTTAAGTCCACATAATATGAAGGATTTATAGGAGGGAAAGAGTGGCGTTGTAAGATACTGAAACAAAACCACATCACTGTTTGGTAACATGCTCAAGAGCAGATGATGACTGTCCTGTGGCAGTAAACCATAAAGCAACCTCCTTAGTGTTTAGTGGATGTCTGGCCCACTTGCACTAAAACCAAGACCATTCAGTTTGGTTTATTTTTTAAATGTCTATCTCTGTATTGACATTGCAAACAAAAGGACCTTTCTGTTCAATCTTGTGTTTAGATTCCCTTTTATGCTTTAAGAGTAATGTCTTGTCTCACAGGGATAAGAGGAAAATAAACCCAAACATATTAAGCATGCAATAATAAAGTTCAAGTTAACAAATTACAAAATATTCCTCTTTGCTTTCATTAATCTTCCAGGAAGATGATAAAAAAATATTTGCAGAAGTCATGTAGCCACAATGATCTACTTGGGTGCATATCATCAGTTAGGTAATGAAATGGACCTAAATCTAGATGCAAACTCCACGAGCATCGTGGGCATCAAGAGACAGCACCACGATTAAATGGGTGTTTAATTTTGGATGGAGTAATTAAAACAAAACCCAGAATTGCTCTAGGGTTATGAAACACTCCTGGAAAATCCACACTTCAGGAAATGTGGGGTGTAGCTTCTGTGCACTTCTGATTCCTCTGCAACAGAGCCATCCCATTCAACATGAAGAATTTTGCCTCCAGAAACATACATGAGTACATTGTGAAATAATAGGCAAGTGTCATTAGAACTATAGAGTATCTCTGAGGGAATCTGTCCCTACTTTACCTTCCTCCTGATTCCAAATACTATTCCTCCAAGAATTTTTTCCTATGGACTGTTCCTCGTAAACAAGAAGAAATACAAATAAAAAACCTCGATCTCTCATGAAGCTTTAAATAGAACATGGAATACAAGGTTGTTTTAAGAAAAATGACAACAGTCTCAGTATAACTCAGGTTTACATAGTTATTGGGCTAGGGAGCTACTGAAAGTGGTATTATAAAGTCTGTATCTATCAAATAATAACTGAAAGGTGGTTTGTTGTTTTTTTACACATCTTAAAAATATGTGTACATATATTAAATACATATGCTTTTAGAAATAGATACTTTAGTCATATTTACAAAGGACTTGAGCATTTCAATCAAAAGAGAAGTTTCCAGCACCTCTGAACAGAAACACGCTCATAGTTTATTTTTCCTTTCTTTAATGTTTCCAGTCAAATCTACATTCTTGCTTATAAAGATAAATCTCACTGTCGTGCCCCTATACAGAGCAGGTTATCAGCTCTTCATAGGTTCAATTCACCCGACATATTTGCATTTCAGTCAGAAATGGATCTGAGATGCCAACAGAGCTCCAGATACTCGTCTTTGTAGTTCAAATATGCTACCATCCCCCCTTGAAAGATTTCCAGGAATTTTCAAATTCATTCAGAGAAACATTCATGAGGTTAAACTACAATTAAGAAGTAACCAAAACACAGAGGGGGCAAAGCAAGTCTCTCTCAGAGTTGTCAGAACCTTTCACCTATTGTTTTTCATGCAAATATTCATTTCTCAGAGCTATTCCCATCTTACTCATCCCACTCTGAGGGAGGAGAAATACCCAGAAATCACAAGCTGCCTGGTTCACCATCATCACCCATGTGGGCACATTCATGTCTGAAGCGAGACTTTGGCTCCACAGGATTCTGCTCTCCTCCCACCTCATCATATCCAAATGCAAAGGACAGCAAGGTACAAAAAGATAAATAAATGTTTTTAGTGTCAAGGAATCAAAGGCAGGGTGTCATGGAGAGGAAGAGAGAGGTATTCTTCCTCACACTTCCAATCTAGTAAAGGTACTACCTGACTCCCACACTGTTTTCACCAGCTGTCAAACATATCTCACATATCTGACAGTTATAAAAGATATTAAATATCAATGTGTTACAAAACTTCTAAGTACTGATTACTGATTTTTCTGTAACAGTAACAGGGGTTTAATGAAAAAGAAATGTTCCTGGTATTTAGTTTCTATGTAAGCTAGTGATACATTTGTTACTGCAGATTTCAAGAGGATTTTGTGCCCAAGCCACAAGATTTCCCAGTTCTGTAAATGTGAATGACTAAAAGAAACTAAAACGAGAAATTCAATTAAAGGTTTTGCAAATAAAACTGCTTTTCAGTGAGCACTAAAGGGAGAAATACTATTCCTTTTCCTTCCGTAGCCCTCCCATTGCAGGAGGAAATTGATTTAACCTCATTTACTGCTCTCTAGGAAGAAATCATTCAGCCATAAGCCTCCCAGGGAGCTTCCGCTGGCTGTACAAAAGCTCAAAATGTCACTGCATTTACAAATGAACAGAGCCTCTTACTCAAAAGGCTTCAGTGGAGTCACCAGGAAGAACAGTGGCCTGCAGGTTTCTTCCTTTCAGGGTGAATACTTCACTGGCAGGATAATGTGCATATTTCCTTCAACAAGAAGTGCCATGGGCTTGGCAGACAGAATAGTTCCTGGCCTATGTTCAAACATATTTATAGCCAGGTGTGGCCTTTCATTTCTACCTGTGAGCTGGTTCAAGGAGCACTCTAATAAGCATTATGTGCACAATGTGTCCATGAGGTTATGTAAAATAAATGTACTTGGTCTCCATTTTGTTGGAGATATTTCCAATTGTTTGAGCCTTTTCCTAAAACTGTGGAATACTTTATTCTCAGGTCCCAGCAGTAATGGTGTGGTGGGACCAGGTCACCCAAGAAATCAGGACACGAAATGTTGTTGAGCATCCCAATCTTCCCATGGCTTTCCAAATCTGTTCCAGTACCTCTATTATGATGTTACCCACCAATAGATTTGACAAGAATGGGTTACCTTGTCTCACAGACCCACCCCATACACACATCTCTTTCACATCTACTGCTTCCAGACACATTTGGACTTTAGTATCTTTAGTCCCATACAAATTCTTGATTGTAAGCAATCTCAGTTACCGCTAGCCCTCTTTTTCGCCACTCAGCATTTCTGCCCTTGTTTTATCACTGCTTTCACCATGCATGCTGTTTTTTCTTGACAATGGAGGAGCACATATAATGCTGTCACAAAGTACAACCACTGGATGCTGCTGGTGGTTCTTTCCATTTTGGTCTAGACTCCTGTATAGCTGTTTACTTTGTTAGGGGAACAAGGATGTTGGTGTACATTGATTGAAACATACTTACAGAGCTGCTCAAACCTTTCTGGGAAAAAAAAATGAATATGCCTTTCTGGAAATTTTGCTTCTTATCTCAGACTTTCTTCCCTTGATCCTTTGGTGACAGGTCTCTGCCCTGATCTTTTTCTCATTTAGCCATATCAGATGTGACTCCCAAGTAACACAGATGTATCACCAAGTCCCACCAAATAAAGTTCTAACAACAAAACTGTTCTTTGCCAGTAAGTTATTTGGGATATTGCTTGGGTTTGCACAGGCTTTGCCAGCCAAGGGGCAACATTACTTGTACCCCTCAGAAGCTGTTTAATGGTAGAGCTACTCAGGAAAAACACTGGCTACTTGGATCTGACCTGTGTTCGTTCCCTACTGACACTGCTTTGCCTTGAAATGGTTTCACTGGGGATGAAGAGCAAACATATGTTACAGCAATATCACTTGCAGTGCTACACAGGTGGCTAAATCCACCATCATATGGCATCCACTGCAGGCAAACTAGCTGAGAAAAGGCACAATGCCAGCCAAATCAGACATGAATAGACAGAATGAAAAAAAAACCACAAGTTTAATCCAAGACCATGAAATACACAATTCATGAACAGTATATTTATAGTATGTGAATTCAAGGAAGCAGTTGAAGGAGGAGGGGCAGGGAGCAGGGACATATAATTCAGAAGGTTGCTTTTCACCACTCCCCATTGCAAACTCACACTGCACAATAAATAAACTGCTTAAATTGTGTGTATTTCTTGCTTCTTCTTTTTTTTTTTTTTTTAGCATTATATGTACAGATGCTGCATGAGCATAAAGTGCATAGACAGATGGCCATTTAGAATTGAAACACTTGCCAATCTAACTGAATTCTCCCCAGTGGTGCAGGTACATACATTTATAGTGTGTGCATACTTATGAAGAATTCACATTTTGGTTACCTGTGTCTGAAATCTAGGATGTAATTTGCTCCTGGTGTTGGGCTGAAAGTAAGTGTGACTGCCAAAGGGAAATGGTTCACATAAAACACAATGGAAAAGGTAAGAAAAACTGCTTACCACAGTCAAACAAATTATCACATGACAGCACTCCCTAGGTCTCTTTCAGGAGAATAAACAGAAGATTAAAAATTTTAAAGAAACACAATAGAAAACAAAACGAGGCTTTGTAGCCTCCTCTGTCAAGTGATTTGTCAGTTGGCTGGGATATATACATAAACCCTCTCTTTACACATTCTTCTCCATCAAGTTCCTCTGCACCTGCACAATGCCATTTTTAAAAAGGCACAGTCTCATTTCTTACCAAAAAAAGATTAGTACAGCTGAAGCACACACCTAAGAGGCACTCCCCACCAAACTGAGAGACTTGCTGAAAACCTTCAGAATAGTGTTGGGCATGAAGAGAAATGCAAAATGGTTACACCTTCTTTCGTACATGATCTAGCTTAGCAAGAGAACATTTCTAAATTTCCTGCTTTCTTACTTACACGCCCCACTCATAGAAACTTTAGTATAATGACAAGGATACTCAAACACCTAAAATAGCTGATCCTATAATTTGTATTCTTCGATTTCTGAGCCAGATCTCTGTATGAGCTAACTCTATTAGGCTTATTGTATCACCCTCCTTCCACGAAAATTAAAATGCAGGTTTTTTTACTTCAATAGACCCCAAATCCACTAGGAAACTTAGGCACACACCACAGTAGATAATTTGATTAATAAAATGGCATAGCATTGTAGCAAGCAGACTTTATTCAAACAAGTTCAGTCTCAAGCACACTCTTAAGTCTACCTTGATTCTGTACAGAATATACTCAAGCCCAACTGATACACAGGAGGTTTAAATACATATTTAAATTCTTTATGAAAAGAAGTTGAGGGTAAAAGTATTATTTAATTCTAAAGTTATTCTTCAGTTCAACAGTGCGTTCCCAGGAATTTGGTTATGAGAGTTGTCAATTCCATGTTGGAAAATCACACTACTTTTTAATCCCAAAACCCCCTTCTAGGTATATTCAAGGAAGAACCATTGTCATCTTGGTACACAGGAAGAGAAAGTGTACACACTCCATCAGAAAAACAGCTTAGGTAGGCCTGCTTCACATCTCTGCTAAGGGGTTGTGCTCTCAAAGATCTGCTTCTTTAATTGTAGAGCACAGGCTCCATAGGAGTAAGTAGACAAAGCTCAGCATTTCACTTGGACTTAGCAAAAAGAAAGGGATAGATGTATGTGATAACTCCTGAAGAAATTCTGGTCACTGCTGGAAAAAATAAATCCACATAGATAAAGAGAAAAAATCAGCCCCATTCAAACTACATAATGAAAATCTGGATTACTGCTTTATAAAGGAAGACAGAATTGAGCATCTTCTCTCTCAAAGCACCACTGAGTACAAACGAGATCAAACTATAAAAGGTTCAGTCAAGTCACATTTTGAATTTCAATTGATCTTATTTGGTTGGTTTTAGTAATAATTGTCTCTGAGTTATCCTGGAAAGATATTACCTGAAAGATTTCATGTGCATTTCCCTCATGATTTTACTTTCCTGGCTTTCTTAAAGGAAACTCACTTGCAAAATTTATGCTGTATAACCTGTTTTCTAGGCTTTCACAGTGTGCACTTCCCATTAGCCTTCAAAAACTTGAATCAAAGGTCGTGTAAAAATGGGCAAATGACTGTAGTTTTCGGTTCCTTAGATTTTAAGACTGTAGCCTGAAATAAAAAAAGAAACCACTCTGAAAACCCATATGAATATAAATCAGCTTCTGCTTAAGCCCCAGTTAAACCAGGCTTCTAAGTTGTGTTTTAGTGATTTTTCTCAGCAATGTGGTCAGACACACGCTCTGTATAGTTAAGTATAGTTAAGTTCCACTAATAATATACCTAAGTCCAAACAAAATAATAGTCAAGTCCAAATGAAATCAGTGTGGCTTAAAAAACAGCAGTTAAAATTTAGTGCATATTGCAGCATTTTACTAAATATACAGCTGATTAGCTTCTAAATAAATACAATTAAGCATATATGTTATTTACAGGCAGCTTACAAAAGCTCTTTACAAGTTTTTTTCCTTCAAACAACCTCTAATCTAGGATAAAACTGTCCTTGCAGAGATTTCATAAATGAAATGCTGCAGATAGTGAGAGCAGGGATGTATCAAGAAATGTATGCACTGAAAGATATCCCTGATCTCAAAACAAAAACCTCTGAAATATTTCCAGAGTGTGAGTTCTGCCCAGACGTGCAGAACAGGTGCTCACAGTTTTGTCTGAGCTCCTCTCCTCTCAAAAGCCAAATCAAACCAATCACAAAAGTCTTATTTGGAATCACAGATTTGATTTGGGCATGGCTGAGCACCTGCCAGAACCCTGTTACAAACGACATTATTTTTTAATAAATAGAAGGTGAAATATTTATTTCACCTTTTCCTAGAGCTGTCAGTTGCACTGAATACCTGCTGGATGACCTGAGATGGTGACATCGTATTCTCAGACCTGAAGGAAAAAAGTGGCAGGGAGGTGGAGCTGCAGAAATTGTAGCCTTGCCACAGAAAAGCCTGGACATTTCCAAGCAAATGGACCATAGGCATTATTCTGCATGGCACCTGCTGTTCCACCAAAGTCTAATAAAGCTGGTTCAGAGTTGTTTCTGTCTCATGTCACAGAGCCTCTCTGACCTGGTACATTTTTGTACTCAATAATTTAAACACTTCATTAGCACATTCAGTGAATGATACCCGATTGGTTAGAAAGCCACAGTGATCTATGGCAAGACAAAATGGTTTTGACTTTAAGACAACATATCCACAAGATGGGGAAGGATTCACAAGCCCCTACATGAGCAAACATAGCTCACCTCAAGAGACAAACTTCTTATCTCCAGCTTTCAAAGACCACTTTGATTTAAAGGACTCAGTGCCAGGCCCTGGTCAGAAGTCCTTGTAGAACACATTAGCTGCAGCACTGAGTGTTCATGCCTGCAATGGCCACATAAGGTTCATTACCTCTAAAGAGTATCCAAGTGCCCAAAGACACAGAGAAGCTATGGAAAAGAATAGACTGTGTAGGGGACAGATTTCCACAATTTTTCACAGCATGGGATCCTACCAGCTCCTTTTCCTTTCCCTTTCAGGTCACAGAGCTCTGCAAGCCGAGGTGGATGGGTGAGAGTGAGTTATCTCTCTGAGAGGATGAGAGCACAGATCTGACTGCAACGGAGAGACCTGTACCTGCAACCACAGCCAGCACAACGGAGAAGAGATTCAGGAACTGCTCTGAGTTGCTAGTGCATGCTGAAGTCCCAGTCATTCCTTGCAGATTAAAGCTATTGCTGCTAAACCAGAAAAGCTGTCAGGGAGAGCAGGATTGAAAAATGAGTCTCATTTACACTGGAGTGCAGTACAGAAACCCAACATTCTACCCCTCAGCCCAGTGGATAACAAATCTGAGATGTGTATGGATACAACAGCTCAGATCTGAAATCTATAGTGTTATTCTTCTTCAGTGGGGCTCATTGTCTTGGGTGGGTACATTGTTTCTTAACCCTGTTTTAAACCTGTATGTGTCCATATTATAGGTTAGTTGAAGAGAACTGGCAGATATGTACCAGAAGACAGGAAAAAGGAGCAAAGTACCCCAGCTCTTACAGTTGGCTAGTGGCAAAATGAGAAGAGAAGCCAAAGCCCACTGGAGGGCCTCTACCTGAGCTGTACTCTCTTCAAGGTAGCATTTAAGTCAACCTGGCATGGTTCTTACAAAAAGAAATGTTTATTCTGCAACTCCTATTAGGAATGGAAGAGTTATTAAATAAACTGGTAAGCAGATACTATCACACTTGTAGTAAGTGGAGCTAAAGAGCATCAGGAGACCTTCGGAGAGTTCAGAAAAATTTCTCTTAAAGAATGTCTGATTACAGCAATATTTGGGAACAGTGAAAACAGTAAGTAAGCAACCCACCAAAGGCTGGAGGATCCTTTGGGCAGCTAAAGTGAGGACATCTCTGAATTTCACAGTACAATCCAAGTAGAGTGAGAAAAGGTCCGGCATGGTAAAAACTGAATGGCACTGAGAGTTTCCGTATTAATTTCACTCTGAACATCACTAAAATCGAAAGCAAACCAGAAAAGTTCTATCCTGAAATTGCTTTAAAAACTAAGCATGCTGCCAGCTACGGTACTTTGGAGCTGAAGGCCTCCAAGTGGAGACCTACCACCCAAGCTCAGAGCCCCAAAGAAGCCTGGGATTTCCAGAGTCCAAAGCTCATGGCAAATCTCATCTGAGGAAAACGTCAATCTGAATCATGGCTTTTTAACGTGAATCATACTGCAATCACTTCGAGAGAAACAAAATGCTTCTCTGAAACAAGACTGCAATTCTGAGACTAATTCCAGGCAGATCCAAAGGCTGTGTTATCCCAAATACTATGCGCTTCTGCCAAAATTTATATGATGCTTGGAGCATTGCACTTCATAGTAAAATCCCCCCACAAAGCCATGTGATCCCCTTAAGAAAGAGATTGTTTATTATCTGCAGTGTCTTTTTCAATCAGTAGTAATACGTCCAGTTGACTTAACACTAGGATAGGAGAGAAAAGTAGGCAAAAAGAAAAATTGCACAGGGTAGTACAACCCATTGTTGTTGCATAACTTTGCCCTACCGCAATATTTTTCACAGAGATTTCCCTTTACAAACATTAATCATCAGGATTTGCTCTTGCTTTTAAGTGTACAGAACTGGAAGGAAATTAGTAGAGTGTGATGTAATTTTAATTGCATTAATATGCAATTAAATGTATGTCCTTGACAGAAAATGTTATTCCTATACTACTTACTGGTTTAAATATTAAATACAACTCTCTTCTTCAGAGCTCCTCTTCTAATTACACTTTTTCTTTTCTAACATACATTTGCCTTCCTAAAAGCATTTTGGAAACTAAGGACAACTTTCAGGTTGGCTGGATTCCATTCTTTTTAATACAGCCAAGTGAGATTTAATTTGAAATCTGACATCACCTTAAAATATTAATAAGATCAGGGTAGTTTTATAGCATATATTCATCTCGATGATTGAAAGGAGCTTGATAAAGTTGGTGCAGGCTTTAGGCACACCTTAAAGAGTGAAAAAATTATGTGCGAGAAATGTATCAATATGCAGATGAATCTAAATCCACAGAGAAACAAGAATAACACAGATCAAACTGAGCAACTAAAGCACAGATTTCATTGCCAATTATCATCAAAGCCAGAAACTCCTTGAAATCTGCACAAAGGGAGAGAGGTGCTGGAACTTCCTGTGAGAAAGAAAGGATGCTCTGTCCTCCCATAGGGATGTTGTGCTATACCATCCAACTACTCGAGCAGCTCCACACACAGTTACTGCCAATGTCACACTTTCGATGTCAGCTCCCTCACTGACAAAAATTAGAGCTGGCCAAGGCCAGTCTTGTTACATCTGTGGTTCATAATCACTTCAACTGTTAGCAACTCTCTTCCTAGGGAAACAGTGACATTTCCAACCCACCCTCGTATTTAAATTGCTCCATTTTCATTCAGCTTCACTTCAGTTGCTTGGACCATGGTGGACCAGCAATTGAGAAAACATTTTTAAAGTTGTGGCACAATAAACTGTTGAATCTTAGATGTTAAGCTCCTTTTTAGAACCATACAAGTCTGAACAATAAGAGCCACGACACTAAAGCAGAGCCTGCGTGCAGGTACGGCAACATGAGGGTAGAAGGAACTTCTCTGAATGGCTAAAAGAAAAGGTAGAAAATGGGTTTTACTTTGGTTGAATCATGTATGTTAATACTTACTACTAGAAAACAACACTGAAGCCCAGAAAGGGCATAAAGCCTTGGAAATCCATGGAAACGCTTGCGTATCATGTCCTCAGGAGGGAAGAGGAGCTGAAACACATTTTTTTTCCTAGAATGCCGACACAGAGAGAACTGAGTTTTGGAATCTGAAAGAACGAAAATGCCTGCAGTGTTACAGTTCCTAGTGTGACTCATGAAAGCAAACTTGGCATACATTTTTTTTACAGAAATACGACCAGACCAAAAATGTAAACCTGACAGATTTATTCTTTCCAGAATATCAGATACCAGCAACGTACAACTTAGAACTGCAATAGCGACAGAAAGCACAATGCACTCAGTGCAAGACAAGAAGGATGGCAATGGCAAGTGATGAGAAATCCTCAGACTGGCAGGGTCAAACCCCAGTTCTGTATTTATTATTTTAATCGTACTGTGCTGATCCAAACCATCTTTGGAGATAATGGTGCTGCTTAGTGGTTACAAAGCAGTATAAAAGTTGTGGTTTGGATAGATAATCAAAGACTAGTAGGGGACTGTAGAGTCTTCCCTCAGTTTCTGGAGGATGGATATAGCTTTTTTGCCTGAACAAAACAGAATACTGTGTTTCTCAGGAGCTCAACAGTTATCAGCAAAACTGCACTAGTGTACCTCATCATGTTTAATTTCAATATCATAAGCAATAGTACTGAAGTTTCAGCTCACCAGTCCTACACTCCTTGCAACAAGAGGATGAAACATACTCTGAACTAACTCACAAAAGGAAAACCGTAATACCTTCCATTTTACATGTCCTGCTCCTAAAAGAACCTTCATAATGGAGCACTCCATTGTAATCGCTGTTATTGTCTCTTGTTATTATTATTCTGACTCTGCCTCATCTTTGTCACTCAAAGATCAGACAGCATGTGAAAAAGACTACAGAAAGTATAGCACGGTGCCCATTACTGCCACTGAAAACTGCTAAGGGTGCAACAGTTCTAAAGGGAAATTATTTTAAATGTCAGATTAACAAGAAAGCAATCAAATCCAGACTCTGGGCTAGCTGAAAGTTACAAGTACTGTCACATGCAGTGATGACACAAAGGATCAGAAATTCCAATATAAAAGCAGAAAGCATATTATGCAGCCAACAGAAAAAGATTAGCAAATGTTGTTCAACCTAGAATTTATTTTTTTTTAATGGGAAGTCATGGGGAAAAATAAAATGGCTAGTTGCCAACTGTTGACAATTGCTATTTCAAACACCCAAATATTGTAACTACTTTAAAGGCACTAATTGTCTAATTTATTACACGTTTATTCATTTCTTTCCTCTTGAAAAAATTCTGAGAGGAAATATTCATGTAAATGTAAGCATCCTTCAAAGTTTTCCATGTATCACTACTTCATTCTTGACACTTTAACCCACATTATTTTCAACATTTTTTGCCTGTCAGAAAAAGGGAAAAGGAAACAAGTCTTGGTATATTAAAATCCTTCAGTGGTACTCAATCCTTCTCTGCACTAGTAAAATCAACCCAAAATCACTCTAACTGCCCAAAGAAAGTAAACCCACTTAGACCACACTAGTTTTCCCTTGCACCTGTTTAAGTTCATACATAGTCTGTTGCCTTACCATTTGATAATGCAGCTACCTGACTTACTGTTTTATAAGTGGGAAAGTAAAGGTACTTTGTCTCAAGAAAATTCCTTCTATAAGCACGCTATTGCCACTGGATGTGTAAGGAAAGATCTCATTAATTTCAATTAGACATACACCAATGGACAGAATATGTTCGAAAGAGTGAGGCGATGCAGAAAAAAAAGACCATAACTCATGCAACCTCCACTTTTACAAGTTTTTGCAATAAAAAAAAGCACAGCTCAAATGATCACTCTTAAAAAAGCAGACTATACGAGAAACAGCTAAGAGAACACTAGTGATTTAACACCTCAGTCTTTCTGTTCTGTTAACAACATTGATACTTAATTGATGTTATTTGTTCAGTTTTCACAAAAGCTTTCTACTGATGTTTATCAGACAGAAGCAGATAATTCATTTATTTTATCTAGGATGATTTTTAGTTTAGCCCACCAAAGTCAGAGATCCATCCTAAAATATGACTTATTATCTAAAAGTAATGAATCTACCTCTATGCACCAGATTATTTTCTATGGAGAACTTGAAAAGTCCAAATTAGCTGAAATAAAGACAACAAGGATTCTCACCATTCCCTCCACCTTCAGTTGCCATTTACATGACTTTTTACTGAAGATAAATGCCACTACATACACTAAGAAGAAAACAGGTTCAGCATTGAATGCCTCCTTTGAAATATGTGATTTGGTACCAAGTACACAAGATCAGTTTATAGAAGCATGAGACAGTTTTGTGCAAAACTGGACAAGCCCCAGAAAATGTACTTCAAACACTACCTAAGCTTAGGTTTGTGCTTTATAATAAAAATTGCTGCTAGTCACAACCAACTATTTTAATTTTATCATAAAAGATAAAAGATAGGACCCTGTCAAGACTGTCAAAGGTGCTCAGGAATGCAATGGTAACTCTCAAAGAGCCATGAAACTGTCCATGTAAGCCAAAGCTTCTCCAATAGGTTGTCTGCTATTGGTCTATGCCCAATGCCACCAGTTTTGGTTCCCATCAGTGGACTATCACTCAGGACCGAAGATTGTGCTCAGCAGAAAGAGATCTCTGTGAGCACAGATGCCCTCCTGAACAAAGATCCAAAGCCACACACACAGGTAGGAGCCAAAGTGCCGCTGAAATTAAGATCTAGTTTGTGATTATTTATGCTCTTCTTGTTTGTGAACCTACTGTGAAGCTAGAGAGAGCCAAGTGCAAGAGCTCTGCGAGGCTAGAAGCACACACCACTCTTATTGCAGACATCCCAGACCCACATCTGCAATCAGTATTCATTAATTTAGATGCTCTGACGATAACAGAGCAAGGACTGTTGAACATCGATGCCAAAGAGCTGCTTAAGTAGTTCTGTTTTGCCTGAGAAAAAAAAAAGTGTATGTTGTTCTATGTATTCATTAATCTATATGTAACCACTTAAACTTTTCCGTACTTTAAAGGTAAATGTCTGTACTTGTTGAATGTTCATAATACAAGGAAATAATGTAAAGACAATATTTAAAACTGAAATTTTGTTAGACTACGAAACACTTAAAAACTCTGGGAAAAAGTTCTGTAAGATTATGCCTTTACCAGACCCCATCTGGTTCCAAAAGTACGTATATTCAGTATTAAAAAATATATTTTCTCCCTCAGGAATGCCAAACACCGTTCTTCATGAATATGTATAATTAGATGTTCTCTGTGAGTGAGAAGTAGTAATTAATTCAGTGCTAAACATTACAACCTATTACTTGAACTCCATGGCAACCAACATTACCAAAAGAGAAAATGAAACTTCAAAGCCTATTTTTAAGTTATTACAGTTACACATTTCCCAAAATTTCAAAGTAAGCTTGTACTATTTTTAGATACAGACAATTTAAGTTAACTTCTCTAATTGAAGAGACAACTAATGATTTTTGCTTTTATTTTTAAAAAGGCTTGATGGCTGTGAATTACTGTTTCCATGATGCTCAGGGCTTTGAAGGCACAGAAGAGGGATGGTAGGCAATATTCACAGCACAGGGATGTAATCCCAGTGGTTTCCACAGTTTCAGACACACCGAACTCCCCGACTGCTCTGAATGACCAGGCCCTCATGTGGGGGTTTTAGGTTATGACCTTAATGCTGGAACCAGTGATTTTTACCCTTGAACACACTAAAGATGAAGGTAGGTTAAGGAAAGCCACAGAGAATCAGCATATCTCAAAAATCCGAATGGTCTGGCTTAAATGTGGATGTTTGTACCTTTGTTTTCTTCTTCACCCAAATGAAGTTGTAAGGAGTTACAATAGAATTCAAAACTTTGGCTTAGGAAGGTGGGAACAGCAAAATAAAAATCAATGACATTCAGGAAGGCAAGTTCCAGCACACAGAGAGATGTGACTGCAGATCCCTAGGAATGTTGATCTAAAGGAAAAGGGTAGCAAAGAGTGACATTTCCTTAGAGAAAGCGTAGTAGTGGCAAAAATGCAAATCATCCTCTGGGCTGAGGTAAGATAGCATATGTAGCTAGAGGACTGATTTGACTACACCTTGAACACATCCTGTACCTTAAATTCAGGTGTTTTAAAAGCACCAAGTCAGTCTATTAAGGACAGGTAAATAGCACAGTATGAGTTGATACTTTTCAAGGTCAGGCAAGACAAGGCCATAGTCAGATGCAATTAACAAAGCATCAAGAATAACAAGAAACTGTCATATAAGTATTTTAATAGAAGAAGAAAGTCAACAAAAGTGTCTGTCTAATACTTAGTGAAACTGGGACCTTGCTTAGGGATGTCACCTAGAAAGCTCAAATTTAGAATGCCTTTTTTTGCATCATCATTTTATTCAATATCAATTAGCTCTCAATACCAGCAACAGATGGTGAGAAATAAACCCTGAATCAGGAAATGAAAAGATTTGAGAATACCTTGGTAAATCAGTCATTTTTAGTATGGTTTGGCTTTTCTTGACGAGCTGCTGAATGAGCTGCTGGAATTTGGAGGTCCTCTGGGATACACTGAAGACTGCAAATGGCAAAAAATAAAAAGGAAGAGCCACAGACTTATAAATCCAACATCGTAGCTTCAATTGAAGAACTATATCAGAATAAATAGTCGAACTGCTTGTCAATTCCTAAAACAAACCCCAAATCCAAGAAGATGAATAACAGACAGTGTGGATTTGTCAGGAAGAAGCCCCATCAAATCAGACTAATTTCCTTCTATGACAGGATAATGCCCTTTGGGGAATAGAGAAAAACAGTAGATGTCATATTGCTTTACTTAAGTAGCTTTGACTTTGATTTCATGTGAAATTCTCTAAACCAAGGTGGAAATATTAGAATACTCTAGAAATGGTTGGAAAAGGCTATGGAGAAAGAAACCATATATGGCTCATCATAAGTAAAGAAAGATGCATGTATTCAGTGATATTCCACAGGGAAGTGCCCTAAGTGTGGCATTACTGAATATTTGTCTTAATGAACTGAAGGATGGGGGGAAAAAAAGTCTGCTAAATAGCACTCATCTGGGAGGGACTTTAAGTATATTGGAAAGCAGGACTTCAAAACTTCTCAGCAAACGGGAGAATGGGCTGAAAATACTCATTGCATGTGATGCTTGTAAGCAATATAATGCTCTATACCTCTGCAGAAATAATTAGGTATATCACTACAAGTGAGGAGACACGTTGCTACAGGGAAGGCAATCTGTAGATCAGAAATGTACACATGACAAGTGTTTCATTGTACCACTGGGAAGACTAAAATCATTTTACGGCAGTGTACAAGGAGAGGTACAGCTTGTGAGATCCATGAAGTAAATCTTTCCACTCAAGAAGGTGCTAGAGCAACAGCTCAGTTTGGTGCATTGCATTTCAAAACGGGAATGACCACCCGAAGCAAGCTCGCAGGCAGAATAGTGAAGATTGATCATAGTTTCGGAAAACATGACTTAGGAGGAAAGACTGAACAAACTGGGCTTACTGTCTTGAAAAGACTGACAAAAATTTAAAAGCAGCAGCTACTTCAAAAGAGAAAGAAACAGTCTGTTCTTCATCCTCAGAGGATTTAAGTGCTGAAATGGCACGAAGAAACCCCTAAGGTTAGATGCAACAATGAAAAGTATAATGAAATGAACTTAAAGATCAACAGTGCTAGAATAGGATGCCTGGGGAGGCTCTGGTGTCTCCGTTCATTGGAGGTCTTGAGGAACAGGCAAGAGATACATCTGCTTTTAGAAAATAGACATGGTCCTAGGGCCTTTCAGATTCCATGAAGGACAGAAAAAGGATCCTTTGCAAGGGAGAATAACAGGTAGAGGTAACCAGGAAAAAAAAAATCTGGCAAATCTTTGAAACTACTCAGTATTAGGCATGCTTCTGTCTTTACCAGAATATGGAAGGAACAGGCACAACAGCACTGCATAGAGAAGTGCTTTCTTTAACACACAACCAGGCAGTGCTGGGCACCTTGGTGATGCCTACTGTTGCAGTCAAAGCACGTTTTGTGTGTCAGAGATTGCCAGATTAGGTTTCACTTAAGAATCAGACACAGTCAGAGAGAGAAATTTCATTAGACACAGGCAACAGGTGAGTATCTGAATGAATAAAATGCTCAGTTACCAGGGAGCTCACACCATCTGCTGGATCGCTGATTCTGCTTCCTGAGTAAGTCAGCACTGCCTAATAGTGGCACAAGCTTCTGCCTGCAGTGATCTGAAGGTATTAGCAAACCACTTCCAGCTCAAAAAGGCAGCTCTTAGGTCAAGTTCCCATCACACTTCTGTTCTTTCTAAAATATTTCTCAAGAAAGTTTAAATGACAATTTTCCTTTTCAAGATCCATTTTATCAGAGAAGAAATGACATTTGACAGCAAATGGACAAGAGTCTAAGTTCCAACAGCAGGCTACTGGATGAGAGGAGAAATCATGGAGCTCGGTAAAACTTCTGCTGATTTCCCTCTCAAGCAGACCTATGAATAACAAGTTGCAGTAATTAGTCAGGTATTTGCATTCTGCTCAAAAGCAAGACTTCACCAATAAATCTTACCAACTGAGGTTTAAAAGAATGATCAGCATTCTCTCCTTCTTCTGAGATGAAGCTATTTAGGGAACCTGGAGTTGAAAGTAATTACATTACGGATGCACTTCATATACTAGTGAAACTACAAAGCATACCAGTCTGTAACTTGCTGATAGTCCAAGGCTGTTCCTCAGCTGATGGCAAATGGCCTGACTCTGCTCGCTGCAGGGAAGCTATGCAAGTTTAAACCGCTGATGATGTGCATTTACATTTTCATTAGACTACTGAGGAATCTCCAAAGTATGGGAGTAATCAGTCAAGGAGCACACCTGCTGAAAACACTAGGACACTGCAGTGGTTGATACTGTAATGAAAAGGAGTGAATGAAACAGTCACCTGAGTATGTCATTTGTGCTGTGAGCAGCATTTTTTATGCTTTTGTATGTAATGTTCTCACAGAGTTTATGAAATAGGCATCACCTCTAAAGTGGCTAAACCCTTGAAAGTTAATCCCATTGAAAATATTTTCATACAAATGTAATGCACTGTATTCATTGGGAGATACCACTAAAATTTACCACCCAAAATTTCAGTTATTCTTACTCACTGAGGCATCCTGGGGAAAGATAAATAATATCACTGTCATCAAAGTGTTGGGAAAAAAAATCCACCCCCAGAAAAAACAGGATAAGCAAATGGAAAACGCTGCAGTGCAGAGTCTAGCACTCTGGTGGCAGTGCTGGGGAGAGACAAGTATGGCAGTGTGAGACACCATCAGGTGAAATGAGACGAAACCAGTGGGACAAGTCATGAAGGTTTTAACACCACTGCTTCTGATGCTGATTTTTACATGCATGTGACCATCTAAATAACAGTGACCAAACTTACTTTCCCAAAGCCTAAAGTACATAACTGGGTTATAAGCGCTGTATACAATAAACACGCCGGTTTGAGAGTGACACTAAAATCTCTGAGCTGTGATATTTCTGACCAAAGAGCAGTGCACTCTCAGTGAGAGGCTACCACTTCTGTGACAAAAACCACTGCTTTCACAAGTAGATCCTAGCTTTCAGTTATCTACTGCTACATGAGGATGTAATTGGTATGACTCAAGTCAGTTAATTTTAAGAAAAGATCTTATAGCATCAATAAGATGTCTTGTAATAAAACACCATTAATTAAAAAATATAATCAGAAACACTGCGTGTTTTGCAGTCACATCCCTGGCCCTCAAGAATTCTTTCCCCTAAATGCTAAAACTCTTCTTGCTCATTATTTTCTCTCATCTGGACAGTTCAGATGTTTAGGAAGCCTGTGCTGTGCTGTATGAGCAGCAGAGTTTTTAAATTAAAAAAAAAGGCCGCTACATGCACCATAAAGGCAGTCAGATCATGCAGCTGAAAGGGTAAGATCCTGCTCTTTCCAGTCACAAAATTCATTCTGTGTCTACCATTCCTTCTCTTACCATGCTAAAGAAATAAATTGAAACAATTAGAACAAAAAGAGTTTGCAAAAATCATACACATGAAGGATACAGTTAAAAACTCAGGAAATGTAGATTTAAAAGTCTTACTAAAAATCTGATCTCTTGAAATACTATTTTTCTCTACTAAAACACAAGAGCTCTGCATTTTAATGCATGTCTCTCAAATAGTTCCTGATTTCCTAAATCAGTTTGAGGGCTATTTTAAGGTTAATTTGATATTCTACAGCTACTTGTGCAGGAGTGGCTAAAGCAATAAAGACATTTATGAAGTCGGGAAAAACTAAAAAAAAAATAAAAAATTCAGCTAGGCATTGAAGAATGCTCATCAGAAGAAAGACAAAAATTATATCAAGTTTCTGTTTTCTCCCTGAAACTAAAGGATGTTCGTTGATGGTGTGAGGTACATAATAAAAAGACATCCATTAACATATCACACATTCTTCTGATTCTTTTTGTGTGTGTGTTTTCTCAAATACCATGCTAAAAGGTGTAGAAATAAGTGACATTTACTTAAAAAGAAATACCTTTTCCTGAAGAAAATACTGAGAATATAACAGATGGGGGGAAATATACCAATTTAAACCTGTTTGGAAAGTAATTTTTCAGTTCTCAGTTATAAAGATGATGGGCACAGAAGCCACAGAAGGCAGAAATCCTGTGTCTGCAGGGGTGGGATTTATTATTGAAGATAGTTCAGTTAACTGTCCATGTGCAAGATTGATATCTAACCATCCCCTCTGGAAAGGCCAGAGAGCCATCTGCCAAACAGCTACTGGGCATCTCTCCTTTAGGATGAGGTAGCTCTGTGTCTCCTTGCTTCCAGGTCTGGAGAAGGTAAGGGAGGAAAAGAGTTAAACACAGTCAGGAAAAAACAAATCTCAACAACCAGCAGCTACACAGGAACTCTACAGCCATTCAACACCTGCTGCTGTCACAGCCTTGTCCCTTTCTGCAAGTGCCTCTTGCTTTAGAGGACTTTGGTAAGCTTTATCCAAGTTTGAAAGAGGAAGAGAAGCCTCCAAGACAAGCAACTTCCTATAAGTATGACGAAGATGAAAGGCTTGAATTAGCACTCTGAAACTGCAGAGTAGTAGGGACATAACTATTCAGTTTTCCTTTTGTTGGTATTTCCATTTGATATGATGCAGAATTAATATTTGCCCTCACATAAAAGGAAAAATTTAAGGTAGGAGGACACCAGATAAAATGCTCAGCATTTTACGATGTGCAATAGTGTTACTGCATATTAACTTTTTTAATGTAACACTGTTACACAGTTTAAATAGACATACACACCCCTTGAATTAGGAAAGCATTGCTAAAGCTACTACATGACTTCTCTGCTTCTCAGGGTTGCCTGTACAACCTTAATTTTGGCCCTTTCATCCACATGCTTTATAACAGTCCTTAACTACATGTTCACATCCTCCTTTTTTAACCTAACCTTTGCATCATTCAGCACACAGAACAGATGAGGCTCACTTAATGAGCAGCTATCTATCTTCTTCCTTTCTTCTCCTTGTTCACTGTGTGACCCCCTTATCTCATTCACTGTAGATTATTCAAACTGGGCTCTCAAAGCAGGGGTAACAATTTCATAGGGTTTTGTGAGATATGTTATATTTAAGTTCTCTACAATCGGTGACAAGATTATCTACTAAAATCTAATAAATCTTGATCAAACATAAGCTTACAGTCTAAAACATGCTCATTAGTTTGCTAAATATCGGTAGACTTGCCCAAAGACAGGAACGGGTATCCCTTTCACCAAACTGCTGGTGAGAGGCACTGTCTCTACCCAAAAAAGTGAATGCACCTTTGAAGATAGGCAGGACAACGTACTGCATTATTAATTCTTCCTGACAGAAGGCTTGATGACAGTCAAGATGCAGGTAAAGTCACTGTGTTGGGGTTGGTGCAGCTTACATCTTGTGTGTGCAGCTCAGGTTTGATTCTGAATGCTGAACTTGTAACAGCATACTTTGCCCTAGTCTAGTCATTAAATGACTGAGGGGGTTCTGTCCAAAATTCCATATGAAATAACTCCCCAGGAGGCGTATACCTGTCTTGTAGCATGCCAACTCAAACAGAAGAGGTTTTGCAAAATTGTAAGCAACTGAAAACAAGTTTTTAGCATGGAAGCATGAAAGGGTGTTTATAGTCCTAGTGGTGATTTGTTAATAGTGGAGTGTGCTGCTAGCAGCTCACAGTGGGCTGATTACAGTATAAAGCACTGTGGTGAACTGAACTGTGAAACCTTCTTGGCACAGAAGCACCGATATCTAACTCAAGTAATGTTCATCTTGTCAAATAGAAATTGAATAGCTGCCATTGAGGACAGCAAAGGCAAAGGGAAAAGCAAACTACAGGAAAATGTAACATTCAGAGAGCTGAGAATGAAAAGGCAAAGCTAAAGTCAATTCAGGGTAAAGATGCCAGCTCTTGCTACATCTTGCTTGATCAGAACACCAGACAAGTAGGAGCTGAAATCTGCTCATCCTTTGCCTCACTAAGATGAAGTCTGTAAAGAATTGCAAGTCAGTCCTTGGAGTCTGAAATAGTAATGCTGGCTTCAGAAATCACAAGTTGTTGATTTTGTTGTTGTTTTAAAGCAGGTACATATTCAACAGCTCAAAATTTACATTAGCTTGTGACCTTACAGACGTACTCTTTCCTGCTTTCTCCACATAAAGGGAAGAAAAGAAAAAAAATTTAAAATAGGGAATCATTATGTCAGTAAACTAATGCCTGGCATTAAGAAAAGCAACATATTTTATGATTTTTTTCTGTGGGACATAACGCATCCTTTTTCCTAGTTAGCTGCCCTTTGTTATTAAGTTGGTTTTTGCCATTCCATACAGCTAAATATGACAGTGATGAGGTTGAAGAAACCTACTGAAAGAAGATTTAGTAGCCCATTTCTGCTGGCCTTTGGCCCTTTTTCATAAAACCCTAAACTACGTGTGTCACAAAGCAACTTGGAATAGAAGCACAGCCATTACACTTTTGAGACTGAAGTGGACACATTCATCTAGAAACATGGATGTATTTGAATCTATACCATTAAAACTCTGCCCACAGCAGGAATCTCCTGCAGCAGGGAGCCTTATCTAGGAGAACTATATTTCACATTTACTTAGATTCCAGTAGTTACAACATTGTACAATGAATTGGCTGATTTCCAAAGAATACATCCTGGGAAACTATTCCTGAAGGAATGATAAATGGATCAGTGAACTTATATTTCCATGTCAGTAGGAGGAAGACAAGCGAGAAATTGGTCTGACAGTGTTGCTGGAGTGATAAAAGGATATTTAATAGCAACCAAGTATAAAACCCAAATTAAGGATTTGAAAGCCAAACAGGAGTCAATTTGACAAATACCAATATATCGCTGTAAGTGTAAATCATCCATTACTCTCATTTGCTAGGGGAGTGAGAGTTTATCTGATTTATGCATCCTCTTGGTAAGAGACTGTGCCAAACAGCAGTTAGGATTTCTAAAGAGCCAAAGCTACTCACTGTGTGACTAATGGCAACAAGGCACTGGACCAGCAGCCTTAAAGTTTGCCGCCCACATTGCTGAAGCCTGCTGGTTAAATCAACTCTCAGACTGGAAGGCCAGAGAAGCACTGCATCCTTGTAATGCACAAGCAGACAACTTTACACCATACAGATTATAAATGTTTGACAAGCTGTGATTTCTCAAGCTCTTTCAGCACAAAAGATGCAGCTGTAATGCTCTGGATATGCACTGAAGTTGGTAACTGCTCCCCTCTCTCCTTTCCTGTCTCTCCTCCCAGCTTCTCCAGTCTGTGAGCAGTGTCTGTGGTAACCCAAAGGTTTTAAATAATGCAAGTGTTGAAGAAAAGGTTGTGTGCCTGGGAAAGATGGAAGTCCAACAAAGATGAGAGTGATGTGAAAGGAAGTGCTATTTGGAGGGAACAGAAAAAAATTACCTTATTGCACTACTTGCTTCCCCCACAAAATCACATATTTTCATAGAATCATCAAATAGTTTGGTTGGAAGGGACCTTTAAGGGTCATCTAGTCCAAACCTCCTGCAATGAGCAGGGACATCCTCAACTAGATCAGGTTGCTCAGAACCCCATCCAACCTGACCTTGAATGTTCCCAGTGATTGGGCATCCACCATGTCTCTGAGCAACCTGTTCCAGTCTTTTACAATCCTCATTGTAAAAGACTTCTTCCTTTTATCTAATCTAAACCAACTGTCCTTCAATTTAAAACCTTTACACCTTGTCCTATTGCTACAGACCCTACTAACAAGTTTGTCCCAATCTTTCTTATAAGCACCCTTTAAATATTGAAAGGCTGCAATAAGGTCTCCTAAGAGCCTTTTCTTCTCCAGGATGAACAATCCCAAGTCTCTCAGTTTTATTTCAGAGAAGAGGTATTCTCTATAACTTGGTTTTGGGGCCCTTCTCTGAACCTGCTTAAACAGTTCTAAGGACTCCAGAGCTGGACACAGTGCTGCAGGTGGGGGTCTCACCAGAGCAGCATAGAGGGGTAGAATCACCTCCCTCAACCTGCTGGCCACACTTCTTTTGATGCAGCCCAGAATATGGTTGGCCTTTCTTGGCTGCAAGCACACAGTGATAGCTCATGTCCAGCCTCTCATCCACCAGAACCCCGAAGTTCTTCTCTACAGGGCTACTCTTAATCCCTTCATGCCCTAACCTGTATTTATACCATGTGTTGCCCAGACCCAGGTGCAGGACCTCGCACTTGGCCTTGTTGAACCTCACAAACCCTCACATGGATGCACTTCTTGAGCTTGTACACTTTCCCTCGTATTAGTTTAAATGGGTATTTATTTGCAAAACAACCCCTGACATTGTATCAGGCTACAGAACTACCTGAATTCCAATTGACAGGTGTGAAACCATGGCAGCATACATACAGCACAATAAAAGGGCAGGAAGCCCAAGTTTTCTGCCATCATCTTCTCCAGTCAACTGCTTAAATGACTAATTCTTGATTTTCCTTTCCTTTAAATTCCAAACACCAGGCTGCTTTAGTCATTCCATATATTATATGTACACTTATTAGCTCCCAGCTGTAGAGAGGCTTCAGCAGAGTGGATGCCACTAGGTGACCACCACAACATTTTTACCTGCTCACCAGCTTACCTCCAGACAGTGTTGATATGCCAAAGATACACTCTCAATAGAGCCAGATAGTTATTTTTCTATAGGGAATGCCCTTGCAGCAGGAAGAAAGGTTGTTACCTAGCACAGGTCACATTTCATAGCCTCTATTCACCAGTTAGCTGGCCTTGAAGATCCTCCCTGGTCTCAGGACCTACAACCACCATGCGCCACTGTTCAGAGTCACAAGACCCCCCAGCAACAGAAGAGCTTGACCACCACTGCATGCCAGCCTGTCCTGCAAAGGGCAAGCTAGCTGGCACTTCAGCAACTCCCAACTCTCTCACACTGACAGGTAAGTATAAAGCTCTCCAAAATGACAATGGCAGAGCAATAGGAAAGCACTCTCCTCCTAAACCAAACACCACTCTGCATTGCAATTATTTCCAGAACAGAATCTACCAAATTCAGATCCTGCCCTGGCCTTCTTGCAAAGCATCTGACTTGTCTTGCAAAGCATCCAGTCCCTCTCTGCTCAGTTGGTACCAAGAATCAGAGCTTGATGTTTGATTGCTTTTCCTCTTCAGTCAAGGGAGGTAGCCAGAGAACTAGAGCTTTTGTATCTATCCAGAATACATTTTTATCTATTCAAATGGGTGATCAGGAAACTTGAATAGTACAAAACCTTAAAATGGAGAAAACACAGAAAGTCAGCACCCACACACAAACCAATTTTAATTCTTTTTTTTTTTTTAAGATAAAGTTCCAGTAAGTATTCATGCATGCTGTATTTTTTCAGAAAAACTGATAAAAGGTATTCAAGAGACAAGTAGTATTTCATTGCTCAGAAATCCATTCCATAATCCAGAAGAATAAATTTTACTCTTTTCCATATTTATTCAACAGCCTTCAGGAGACAAGTTCCTAGGTACATATTTGGAGAGCAGCAATTCTTTGCTGCTTGTTTTGCTCTCTTTTGAGAAGGTATTATGGAGTGAGAGGGGAAAAATCACTGCTAATTATTTCCCTTTCTGTTTGTTTAGTGATTCCCAACTGGGAATTGCATCTACAACACACTGCTCTAAAGACTGCATGTCTTTACATAAGCAGCATGGAAATGGAAATGGAAATGTGTGGAGCAATAGGCAACTTGGTTTCCTTGATAAGTTGAATCATAAAGTGGTTCATGTCACTGCAGAAAGCTTTATAGGCATCATAAGAGACTTATTTTTGACAAGAATTGTCTTTCATCATTAAGGCTTATGCATGAGAAGGAGGCAAACCTTATACGTTGCTTCTGTCTGGTTCTCCTTCTGCTATCTAGTTTGGGGAGTGGGAACACTACCTCCAAAGATTCCCCACTCCTGCGAGATAGGATATTAACATTTTTCATGAAATTCACTAAAGAGAGTTGGATTTTGAAAAACTTTTCTTGTATGGGAAGAAAACTGCAACAAAATAAAACTCCCCCTCTAATATTTACTCAGACTACATGCGGCTGAAGTGCCTCCGAAAACTAATGGGATTTTTTTTCCTCCCTGGGATTCAGCCTAGGACCGAGAGGTAGCATGGATGGGTGAAGCAGGTGTTTGGGAGCACTGTCTTTCTCCCTCTTCATACTGTATAAAGAGGGGACAAAACTACAGGGAACATGCCTTAAGATACTGCACCACACAACTGGCATACACCTGAGGTAAAATGAAGGTCTGCACCAGTCAGGACTGCAATGCCACAGAAAATCCTCCGTCAAGGTTTCATTTGGTGGCAGAAGAATGGTCCACTGAAGCACATTCCTTGAACTGCTACCTTCAAGCAAAAAACTCTTTTGTTCAGTTATATCTCTATCCATATCACAACAAGCTTGAGGCATTGCTATTAATTTTAGTGGCCCAATTAGATTTTTGAATTCTGCAACTTGCCTGAAATACTCATGTCTAAGGGGAAAAAAAAAGGAAATTTTATAGTAGTTATAGCTGAGCACATGTTTAAAACAAAGTAAAAAATAAGATAATGAGCCCACAAACTCTAGCAGAATTTGGATCCAAAATAACATTCAAACTTAATGGGTTTGTGTCACTGTAGAATCCATTTTCAACCCAGGTCAGAAGCAGCTTCTGAAATGCTGGGCTGGGTTTGGTGAGCTCATGGAGAGGCTTCTTTGGTTATTGGAAACCAGTCTGCAAACTGTGAGTCTGCTTACAAAGCCCACAAAAAGAGGCCAGATTCTCCAGAGCACATGACAAAGGAGTGTAGGTCCAGGGAGCCAGCACAGCAGTGCATGGTTATCCACTCGTGCAAGCACTGGTGTCTCCATAAAAACAAGATGCAGCTTGAGCTTTTCCATGCAGAAACCTCATCTGTCCTGCGTATATTTTTGGTGCCACCCCTCTGAATCACTCTGCCATTTTTGTCTCTTTTCTTCTTGATTATAAGGCACAAGTCCCTATGGTATTTTGGGACTGGATTTGATATCCCATGAAGTCTTTCACTGAAGCTTTCCTAAATGACAACTCATAGTATCTTTTCCACTTTCTGCCTATTTACATTCATTTTAGTTCTTATATGAAGAAGGATATGCACATGTACAGAATCCATACCAAAAGCCTTGGAAGCAACTTGACATTTCGTCTTCTTGTGGCACATGCTTTCATTGTAGTAAGGTGTTTATTTAGGTCTAACTTTCCAGGGTGAGAATCATCTCTTCCTTTGGGCCTAAGCAGGCTACACTTAGCTGGCTATTCCCAGTCATGACTTTAACCACAATGTCAAAATGAACCTATTTCACAAGATCAGTTCCTGGAATGACAGGAACAAACACCAGTGATTATAAAAAAATATTCTGAAAGTATGCCACCACCATTGCAAAGGCAAACAGTTATGGATACTTGGGTACCTCAGCATACTAATATTAGTTTGTGCCCTCAGCTTAGACAATTTACAGGTCAGAGAGAAAAAAAATCTATCCTAAAATAATTTGTATTTCACACTTGTGGCTGTGATAAAAACATCACGTGAAACACATCTTCTTGCTCATACTGTATCTACCCAAAGTGACATGTCTGTTTTCACCTTGCAAAAAACCAATAAACTTCAGTATCAATCTAAACCACTGCAGGATGCTCATTCTAGAAAGTGAACTTCATCTGAGAAATCTTACCTTTAAGGCTACTAAATGACTATTATTTGTAAGACACTGGTTGGCATGAAGCCACAGGATTTGCAATTAAAATATGCAAAACCAGAGTGGAATAGTGCTGTGTGTGTAAATTATGCATGTTTCTTATTAAATCAAATCCTTTTACCTCCTCTTCTCCTCCCCTCCTCCGGTTATTACACAACTTGTCATCTCTTATTTACATGCCATATGATACACAACCCAAATAGAGAGGGCAAACATCCACAATATGTGCAGCAAAGGGAGATATTTGCATTTAGGACATGAATATGCATTAGGAGGCAACACATTCCAGATACATATTTTAAAAGTGAGACTGTTTATTTTGACAAGCTTATTGCTAGAAATGCCACTACGTGCTCCCCCATGCCTCCCTGCATGAGTTGGTGCTCTGACTGAATACACAACATCCATCCTAGAAAGAGCTAAGATCCTGCTAAGCCAGTTTTGAAACCATGGACTAATATGGAAGTCACAACACTGGCAGGTGGAAGCAGAAAATTCTTAGGGACAGAGGGAGAATCCATTCATAGCATTCTCTCTTTTCTCCTCCTTTATTTTTCTTTCTCCTCTGCTTGATGTAACTCATTTTCTGTGAAATCAGAGAATTTCTCTGAAAAACTGTCATCTGCTAGAAAAAAAGGTACCACTTATGAAATTAGCATTGAAAAAAGATGGTTTTTTTTCTGAAATCAAAATGGGAAATCAGCCTTCAAGGGAAAGAAGATAATCCCTATTTTCCTTTCTTTCTTTTTCCCCCCCTCTGTTTTTGTCTCTGGCTTTCTCTCAAGCAAATGAGTAAGGCCTAAAAAGTTAAGGTTATTACATGAGATTTAAGTAAATTTTACTCAGTCCCTTTTATTTGACAGATACTTGTATAACCTTGGACGCTCACTTGAATCACCTGTTCTTGGAGCCAACATCTATATAAAGAGTACAACAGTACTTGTCAGCCTCAAAAGCTTTTACAAGTATAAATGAACTGATAAACAAATGTTACATGAAGAAGTACATAAGTTAGACAGATAAACAGAAAGACAAGCCTTCTGAGTCAAGGCACTGAACTCTAGAATCCAGGCTCTGCCAAGACCAGTTTTAATTCTCAATTCTATATAATTCTCAGTTCTGCATCCACTGGTACAAAGAAGTGATGCTTACCCTCCTCTCTAAAATGCCTGAAGGAATTAGACAGTTTGGGACATAGCTGGACAGAGCTTAGATAGGAGATGGCTTGCCCTTTTTTTTAAAAGGGAAACGTCAATTTTCTCATTACATTTTTCAAACATTTATACAAAATTATAAAAACACTCAAACACATATTTCTCTTTCAGCCAAAATGTTACAACATATGGCTGCTTGCAAAGCACTCAGTAGTTCTCAAACATACAAAGAGAAGTGTTTTCCTCTCAAATATTTTAAGATTGCAGCTTTCTCATAAATCTCTGCCTCATAAATCCTTGTTCAGGATTTTGCTAACACTTTGTGAAATGCATGAAAAAAACCAAATATTCTGTTTTCTACTCATCTGCTTTGTTTTTCTTTCACTTTGAGTTGATATAAACTTAGAGCTCCTACTCCTCTCTACATATCTATATGAGGTTTTTTTGCAGCTTTGTCCAGAGCTTCTGAGCAGCTGTCTAGAAGCAACAGTTAAAGCAGTCAAATATGGAAGGCTTTGAGCAATGGGACATGTAACATTCACCAGAATGAAGGAACTGAAGAGGTGTGCAGCAATTTCTCTTGTGAGAACCTAGAGAAATTGTCAGGTGTACCAGATTATAAGGGCTTTGGTTTGGTTTTGTGTTTTGGGGTTTTTTTTTTGTTTGTTTTTTTTGCCACATAAAACATCACAGACATCCATGGTGTTTTATGGAAACAAACTGACAATCTACTGCGTGAGGTTCACGATACAAGGTTTTTAGTGGGTTGATTTTATTTTATGCCAGATGAGATTTAGAGAAGGACTGCTATTGGAAAGATATGGTTTGCATAGGAATGCAACTGAACCGTTATTTGACACGCAGCGACATTATATTCACAGGCTTTTAAAATATAAATTCTGAAAGGCTGATTGCCTGATCAGAATTCAATAGACTACACAGAAGTTCAGATAAATTTATGGAATCATAGAGTCATTCAGGTTAGAAAAGACATCTAAGATCACCAAGTCCAACTGTTAACCCAGCACTGTCAAGTCCACCATTAAACCTTCCACTAAGCACCACCTCTACAGGTCTCTTAAATACCTTCAGGGATGGTGACTCCACCAGTTCCCTGGCCCTCCTGTTACAATGCTCAATAACCATTTTGGTGAAGAAATTTTCCATAATATCCAGTTTAAACCTCCCCTCGCACAACTTGAGGCCATTTCCTCTTGTCCTATCAATTGTTACTTGGAAGAAAAGCACTAATTTGTGCTATTTAAACTTTCTGGCCACCAAGAGAGAAATGTTGTGCTATCATGTGTTGAGCATTCTTAAGAGAATAGCTGGACTTCAGAAAATTTGGATCATGACACTGATTTCATACATACCTTATTGTGTCTTTTGTTGTTCCGCCTAAGGAGTTTGAAACTATGTCTGATACTAGTTTTAATCCATCTGAAATTCACTGATATTTGCTTTCCTGATCCAGAACAAACAGTATAAAATGCAGCCAATACCAGGGACTTTTGAATATATCAAGACACAAGAGCCAAAACTACCAAACCAGAAGACAACGTAACAACTCAGGAACATCTTCTCTCTGTAAGTTATGAATTCACAACTAACAGTAAAAATGTTTGTCTTAGTTTGCTAAGGAGGGTGGGTTAGGAAAAAAAAAGGAACTAAACCCCTCCAGGTTATTATAACTTTGAAATTAAGAGGCTTCATGTGAAAAGGTGTGGAAAAGGAAAATAGCAGCTCTTTATTAACACACACACACACACACACACACACACATATATTTATAACATGATGTATATGATGTAGCTTCACAGGTTTTCTAGTGCACAGAAAATACTCAGGGGAACATCACAATTAATTTTGTGAACCAATAAGAAAGGCCACAGGGTGACACAATCCTATCTTGCAGATACACAATATTCCATTCTTTTTTATTTCAGTCTTTTTTGCAGTACCTGCAGTTCTGTACACCACAGTAACAGAAATCCTTCTACAACTTTTGCTGAATCACATATTTTTATATTATACCCTGTACCACATGCCAAAAAAGAGAAATGGAATTACCTGAAGTACCATAAAAATAGTTAAGGAAGTCCATAAGCTTTCAATTCTTCTTTCTGGCCAAAGATAATGAAAACTGCAAGCTTTCTTACCAACCTGATGTACAGAATCTACTGCTACAGTCAATTAGACTATCAAATTAGACCAAAACACGTAAGTATATCCTACAAGGAGAAAATCTTATGCGTATAGCAGGGTTGCCTGTTACATAATCTCAGGGTAAGAAATAATTTTGACATAAGAGACAAATAAGGTAAGGAGAACAAATCTGTTAATGTTACAAGTCTCTTACTGTTACTTTCTCAGAAAAGAGAGGATCAAGTGGTAGCACTTGTCAATATCTGCAATAATTGCTCAATTTTTTTCAAGTTTTTCTGCAGGGAAAAACTAAACTACCTAAACCCAGACGAGCCTAACCCACCCCAGGTCTGTTCTTCCATACAGCACCAGCAATTTCCTATCCTCACTTCTCAAAAGCTTCAAAAGGCTTGTGCACAGCCACAAGCCGAACCTGATCCAGGAAACAATCTGGCATAGTCCACAAGAAATCAAGAACATGCTCTTCCACATGGTTACTGAAACTGGGTCATTTCCCCACAGCAGGACACAACAGGGTGATGTTTCTCACAGAGAGGAGCAACCCTTTAGAGACCAAGATGCAAACCAAGCCCCAAAGGACGTGCCACCACTTGGTCATTCAAAGCTACTGCTCTGCAAGAACTAGTAATTGTTTAAGGGTGAAAGCAGTCCCTCACTGAAGGAATCCCTAAAGTAGTGGACTTGCCACAAATCACATGGTCACAGAGAAATGCTGCCCGTTGATGAAGCTCAATTTGAGAAAGCCCCTTAGCTAAAGGAGAACTTCCTTTCCACAGTCAATGGGATACCACTTGAGTCATGCACACTGAGCTAAGAGCATACAGAAATGTTTGCAGGATCAGTATCAAACAACCACATTCCTCTTCAAAAGCTCTCTATATAAACTGCAGCAAGATTCACACCAATTATATATTTCATGACTAATTATTCTAATTAAACTGACTGGTAGCACATTAGTGACTCAGACAGAAAACAAAATATTCAGACTTTACGTTCTCCTCCTCCACACTCCAGTGAAATCTCTAATGTATCTTATGATGTTTTATTTATCTCAACTCAAAGGCAAAAATACACAGAGCTTTTTGGAGAAAAAAATTATCAGCTTCCTCCAGTCTCTTATGAGAAATCCAGCCAGTATAGGGAGATGGTGATGCTGTTTAACATCATGCTCACTGTTTCACAGTTCCAGTTTATAAAATCTCTCTATATTGTTGTACGCTTCCCTGCACCATCTCTGAGATCCACCACAAGTAGTTGCAACCTGTTACCATGAGTTGCCTGTTTGCAGCTTCTTATTGTATTGCAACTACCATATTATAAAGGTTCTCGCTGGTGGTTCACATCCCAGGGAATTTCCAGTGACTCAGTGACTCACTGCTAGAGCCCCAGCTGCTCACAATCCCACCTGTGTAGGTCCATAAGGGACTGAGTACTCTATGGAGAGCTGGAACGAAAATCTCTAATCCCTGTACTTTGGACACCTACTATGTCATGTTGAGAATGGACATCGCCATGTTTTTGTCATTTTGAAAATAAAGCTAACAAAGAACATGGCTGTCTTGTGTCACTTTGTATGAGTAAAGCATCATTACATCCCTCTCTTTGCATAGGGCTTTCCAAAATATCCAGAAAGTCTTCATTACAGCGAAGACTTGTGGTTCAAAGCCAAGTGCTTTCCAGAATGGAGACTACCTGTGCAGCCACAGTGTCTCTTTTTGCCTGTGAATAATGATAAGCCTTTGTTACATGATGATTCCCTCCCTCCCTTCACCTCACTCCCACAAGTCTGCCGTCTCACATGGGGCACAGGGCAGACCATGCTCCCAGATGGAGTACTGAATATAACTAAAGCTTTTTTTCTTCCCTCCACACTCTTTTACCCTGGATAAACCAATACACATAATTTACTTCAGTGCTTATGAATGTTTTACTGATGAAAATACTTTCTTGAAATGCTGAACAGATATGGTACAACTGGTGACTTTATGTCTGTATTTATTTTTCTTTTGAAACTTTTAAATGTCTTCCCATTGACCTAAGGAACTTCTTCTATGCATAAACGGAAGAGAAAAAATACAGGAAATCAAATGTCTGATAAATCAAAAGAGTCTAGATTCATTTCTTTGTCTGGTTGGTATTCTTAAGATCTCTGGCTTTTCAGGACCAAGAGAAGATCATGATCTGCAGCTAAATGTGACTGGGAATTGGAAGTACTTCAAAATCTGAAGAGCTCAGCACCGCGCTGTTCAAATCAATTCCTCACCAAGTACTCAAACAAAATAATAAAAAAGAAGAATTTAAATTACCCTACAAGGTGCTGGCCCAGAGTTCCAATTGCTTCTAAAATAAGATCCAGGTGCTCTTAAAAGTCTAAAGCAGCCTTTTAATTTTAAATTGCTCTTCACTGCATGTGCCACGAATGATGATCTTTAAAAAGCTTGTCTAAATCAAAACACTCCATATTGCAGGATAATTGGTTTTAAAAAAAAAAAAAGCTGCATGAAGATAGCCCCAGCCAAGTTAAGTAACAAGCCATGTTTAATATTTTCTCTAAGCAAAAGATAACAAAAAATAACTAGGTATGCTTTGCTCTCTCTGTACTTCAAATAAAAACTTTCACTCCAAGGTAAGCTACTAGATAATTTCAACTGTGTCAGACTTACTACTACTCAGAGACCTATCGTTATGATTATTTTATTGCAATGGCACCTAGAGACCTAGGTAAGATTCTTACTACTCTTTGCAAATAAAACAGAAGATGTATTTCCTGCCCCTAAGAGCTCGTAGCTAAGTAGTTTATAAACACACACAACAGCATGGCAAGCAACTGGGAAAAAAATTCACCAGAGCAAAAAGACTACCTTAGGTCTGAGTTTGCATACATATATTTTTAGAATAAAACTGCAATTTGTGAGATTGGATATAAGGTCCCTGAAAGGGTTTAAGAGACCACCTTTAAATGTGATGGTGAAGAATATGTCCATCCCACCTAAACCTACTGAAATCTGCCACATGAAACATCACTGCAGACACATCATGATCTTTTACTTTCATAGGGAGGTATTGTAACTTCAGCCAAAAAGGCAGGAGTATCAACATGGAGAGCATCCATCTGTGTACAAACATCAGTGAAATACAATCCCACCTGAACTATGTGCCAAGATTTGGGTCCTATAAGATTATTGCACTGAGAATGAAAACAGGAGAGAAGCATAGAACCCTTTAGGTTGGAAAACATCTAAGATCATTGAGTCCAACCAGTGACCTAACACTGCCAAGTCTACCACTAAGCCATGTCTGAAGGACTTTTAAATACCTCCAGGAATGGTGACTCAACCACTTCTCTGGGCAGCCTGTTCCAATGCTCAATAACTGTTTTGGTGAAGATCCTTTTCCTAAAAGCCAACCTAAACCTCCCCTGGTGTAACATGAAGTTATTTCTTCTTGTTACCTGTAAGAAGAGATTGACACTGAACTGACTACCAACTCCTTTCAGATAGTTGTAGAGAACAATAAAAGTATCTCAGCCTCCTTCTTTCCAGGCTAAGCAAAACCAGTCCCCTCAGCTGCTCCTCACATGACCTGTTCTCTGCAACAGGGTAGCATTCTAGAGTTCTCTAAAGTCAGGAAGCTTTGATGCAACTATTTTAAAACATTCACAAAGAAGTCAAATGAACAAAATTTTCCTTCCTCACAGCCATAGATGTTCTTCAAACTAACCTCAGATCCAAAAGCCTATTCTCTAGGCTTCTCTAAGGACCACACTCTGCTGCTCTCCAGGCTGTATTAAAGTTTCCATGCTATGGGGTTTTAGATACAATCTCATTTAGTGTCATTAATGTCTGTTGCATCTTATCTTGCTCTCCCTCTTTCTCACATTCAAACATACACACCATGCCCAAATAAAACTAAATTGAGCCCTTGCAGCCAGATCATTCAGGACTTTCAGTAACTCCATGTTGGGGCAGAATGAGGTTTCCCAGACCTTTGCTGGTCACAAAGTAAGGTATAGTCTGGGATTTTGGATACTGCCTGAAGGCAATATGGAGCTGCAGGGAAATAAAAAATAATGTTATGAAAAAGCTCAACCAACTGCTTTCAGAATAAACAAATCCATCATATACATTTCTCTTCAGTACTATGTGACACAGACCAGCTCTCTTTTGGATTTCATGTCGCAACACCAACTTCTGGCACAAAGCAGATTTCTGAATGACAAACACAGTATGTAACTTGGTCAGCAACCAACTTCTGCACACATATTATATGACCACCTCCTTTTCAGCTTTTCCTCTCCACATTTGTAATGAAAGGGAAAGGAAAAGGCAGGCAGATGGTCAGTAAATTATGTATTCTCACCGCAAAGATCCCCAGGAGTAGCCAAATTATACAACAGTTCACAAGAGACATTGAGATAAAAGTGTAGGCTCTTTAAATAGACCGACCTCCAACTCCAGCTGAAATCAGCAGAAAAAGCAGAGCGGTACAATGAAAAGGAGGAAAAAATAATTAGCCCACATCAGCTGTGCTCCAGTCAAATGGATAAGAGCACATGGCTGCTTTGAAAGTGGATACTCAGATGGAAAGACACATACTATGACAATGTAAACTCTGTGAACTTTATCATTATGTCAGAATCTTATTTAAAAATATTCCCAACTGACACAATTAAAGTGCATTCAAAAAGAGTGACTTCCTTGGTTTCAAAATTAACTAAAGATGTTTCCTTGAGGTTCTTAGTATTACTCTTCTAAAAATAACACAAACACAAATTGCTGATGGCCAGCTTAAAAGAGTATATGTACAGCTCTTCTAAATTAGAAAGAAAAATTTCAGGGCTTTGAATGGTTCCCTAAAGTGCAATAATGGGAATTTATAATGTATATTCCTGTGCAGAACAGGACAGACACAAGCATGGTAGCTGACAAGCCCAATATAAGCTGGAGACATGCAAATACAGTCTTAGAACAGCAAATGCCACTGTCAGTAAAAACAGTTCCTGCATCCACGTGGAACCCAAAGGGCAGCCAGGGGATTAAGGCTGTTGAAACTAGTCCAGTTCACTTGGCAGTGATACAGCATAAACTTTTCAGTTTACCTAAGTTACAAGGCTAGAGCAGACTAGTCAGCCCTCAAATAGCATTTAAAGTTAAATACAAGAAGATACAATGATCATCCTAATGTTTCCCTGAAGAAGCATATAGAAGTGATGTAGTGCACTTGGTTCTACACCAGCAGCTGGTTCTGCACTAGTGCAGCTCATGAGTTGGTTGGTGCAATAGCAAGGCAGTGAGTTTTTCCAAATATTTGAAAAACAAAAGTCTCAAACCTCAGATTTTTTTAATTGATTTTTTTAAATTGAAATTGAATTGAAAAACAAACCTCAAAATGCTCCGATTAGGTTTATCATGACAAATTCAGATTACCACAATGGATGGTTTTCTGCTTCAAAAACACAATATCCTGGGTTGGTGGTGTGGAATAAAATTGAGCATCTCAAAAAATGGCGAGATTTACCTCAGATAGTTGCAGTTAATATTTTATGATGAATTTCAAACTAAATTATAAAGAAACTGGCTGAACAATACACTGTAGGTCTTCGAACAAAGAAATTATTTATAGGGAGTTTATAGGGAGCTACAGCAATGATTCCAGTTCCAATGACTTACATGCTTTTTGAGAGGAGACTGTTGGGACAAGAATTGGCTTATCACATATTTTTATTTTTCCATCTTTAAGCATGACAATTTGAACAAAATGCAGGTAAATTCAGACAGTTCATCTAAGCAATCTACACCCAAATAGTAGAGATTTTGCATGGATTGTCCATAGTGCCCTAAAATGTTCTTAGCAAGTAAGCAACTTTGTAGAGCCAAGATTGGTAAAAGCATTTTGCTTTGCTGTCGGCAGCAGTGGCATGGTGGTAGTAGCAGCCACTCCAAGCCCTCTGCCAGTAAGGGGATTTTTTCAGCCCTCTTGCTTTGCTTCTCTTCAGAGACTACTCCTACTAGCAGTTTTGGAGAACACAAAGAGTAGTAAAGAAACAAAACCAGAAATCACTGCATCATTACTTAGATGCTATCTTAGTTTCCAAAGAGAAAGTGTGAAACACCTAAAGTAAAGCTGAAACAAAAGCACAAGAACACCATTTCAGGCAGTGAGGTGGTCTGCAGACTGTGAGTTGATGGGCAAAAAGCACCTTTTTTTGTCATGTAAGATTCAAAGGAGAAACCTACTTTTCATGAAGCTGTCACTGCTTTTATAAAGGGAAAGCAGGTCGGAAGGGAGTAATTTACCTAGAAATACACTCTGTATTCTGCTTTGTGTATGCTCTGAGCACCCACTAGCATCACATACAAGAGGAACATCACAATCTGTGCAAGAAGTCCCAATGCAGGCATATGCAGATAGTTGATGCAATGTGGATCTGCTTGGATTTTTTGTTTTTATATGCAAAATTGCAAAGTTCTCAAGGGGAGAAAGAAAAATAAAAGTCAATTCATTCAATTTTTGAAAAAAAAAGGAAAGAAATCAGGCAAAACCTCAAAAAATATCTGTTGAGATGAGGTCAGTACATCTGTATGGAAACGTAGTTTGGACACTTCAATTCTCAGTTAAATTTCATGGAGTCTGTATTCTGGCCTGATTATTACAACACAGCTAGTGCAGTATATTTTAAAGCTACTACCAAACATGAGGGAAGATGAAAAACAGCAGTTCCAGTGAAAATGCTTTTACTCTTCCTTTGCATAAACTTGAACTCCATCAATTCATACCAATAGCACATTACTTTGTTACGTACTGGTTTTAAACCAAATCAGCTTAAGGAACTTGGTATCCATGGTCAGTCAATATTCGAATGTAAGACTTTGCAAACATCCCCAGTAATTCAGACTGTTTTTCTGAATCGCTTGTTCTCAGAGTTTCATAACTGCTCTTTCCCTTCAGCAAAAGATTTGTATTAGGCCCTAAAACCCCTCACAGTAAAAGCAGAAGAGGCTCAAGCTGCTGACAATCTCTCGGTTTCATTCTGATGCTGTAAGTTAAGAATCAGTGTACCAAATCAATCAAGTGAATTATCTACTTACAAAGAAGCTCCAAAGATTCCTGTTCACTGTAGGTTTATCATAATCTGTCAGACTACTAAAGTCAAGTCAGGCTTAAAATCTGTCCTGGAGATGTGTGAAGTTTGTGTATCTGTAATAAATAGCTCATGAGAGGCAGGTATATCACTGAGGTAATCTGAAATGTGCATCTGCCTGCCCGTGATAAAAGCAGCCTTAGACTCTTCATCCAAGTTTAAAATATTAGGTATCTATGGATAGATAATTAAACTGCAGGGAAAGAGAGTAAAAGAATTCTTTTTTTTTTTAATGTTGGGCTGCTGGTGGCAGTGTAGCAACTCCTCTCATACAGAACCAGTATTCAATATATGCTTAATGACAAATGTAGCGATAATGCATTCCCCCTACTTCACAGATTTGGGTTATATTTCCATAATGTCCTATCTAAGGTTGTTCAGCCACATGATCTACTGGTACTCTGTGCTACTGCTTCATCAGGAACCAAAACTTTTTTTTTTTTTAAGTAGCAGCAGAATTTCTCTAATTATTTCACATATTTTTATCATCTCTATGGTTTCCTTTAGCTAGTGAATGCCTCTGAAAAAGCCCCTCTGAGGATCTATATCTGCAAAAACCTAGTACAGTATTGCATGAGAAAACACATCCCAGTTTTTATTTTACAATCTTCCTGAGTGAAAGGGTGAGATTAGAGAACTCAAGCTCTTTCTTCAACTCATCCTTCATGGCCGTCAATTCTTATCTTGACCTGCAAGGGAGTCATAGCTAAAGGATTTCCACCATATTCATACATCCATATCCAGTCTTACAGACTGTGACAGACAACTTCTTGTCTATTCTATAAACATCTAAATTGTGACAGATTAACAAGTCAGTTATTCAGGCTTAAGAAGGAGTGAGAGCACTGTAAAACCTTCCTTGTCCTGATATCCTCCTTAGGTAATTTCAAAAACATTTTTAATGGTCTCTTCTTTCTTCTTTTTTTTATCTTACCCTACTCATACAACAAAACTACACGGTTTGACCTGGTTAAAAAAGTAAATATTATAGAAATTTTATTTAATTGTATATATACATACAGACTGTGTGTGTATATAAATGACTGAGAACACTGTTTAAGAGTCATGGATTTCATAGAAAGTAATCCAGAGAAAAAGTTGTGAGAAGTTAATGAAGCATGAATTGAGAACTATCAAATAAACAGTATGGTTAAGGGTCGTATTTGCAAGAATGTCTTAGGATGATTAGAAATACTGATGGAAGTGAAATAACAACAAAGAAATACCTAGAACTAGATATTTGGGGGGCGGGGAGGAATTAATACAGCTGGCCTGTTTCTGAGGGGAAAAAAAAAAGGTTTTATTGTTAAAAAGTAAAATATTTTGTCAGCAATAGTATTTTGACCAAATGTCATAAATAAAAGAATAGACAAAAACTCCTCTCAGTTGTTTCTCAGTATTTCATGTCTGCAATCAAATTATTCAACAGTTAAGACAGGTAAAGTTTTCAGGTAGCTGTAAATCATTCAAGATGTTTCTACCAGCAACACTACAAAATGTTTGCAAAGCCAGAGAGAAATTTGACAACTGAGCACCCATCCCAGTCCCCTCCTTCACAGCCACAAATGGTGTATAGTGCTACTTGTAAACACAGACATGCACTAATCGAAGATGCCTGATGGAGTATGGTTGTACAGAAATTGTTCACAGGAAAGGAACAGAGTTCCTCAATAATTTCCACAATCCCTGATCCACTGGACACTGAAATATGATGTAAACAGGTATAGGTCATTCAGATCTTCATCTAAGTTAATACAGTATTGAACCAATTTTTAAGCATTTTTCCTAACATAGAGAAATGACTGTGTGATCCCACAAATCTTTTGATTCCTTCATTTCCATGGCTCTCCCAGTGGCTGATTTACCAGGCAGAAGGCTCCTGAAGCTGGCCCCAACAGTAGATCTTCCTGTTCCAGGTCACAGGATCAGGAAGAGACCATGTAGCTTTGACCACCTCTCACATCTAAGTGCTCCCTCCTGACTTCCCAGGAGTACACTCGGTTTTATTCATTTACGTAAACTATGAGAAAAAAACTTCTTCACTCTCCCATGACTTGAAGACAACAGATCTGAAGAGATTTAGTTGGACAGATAGAGAAGTCAGCCTCCAGCTCTGACAGAGAAAGCAGTCAGCCCAAATATCACCACTCTCAGTAAGAAAACAGATTTCTACTTTCTTTCCTTTGCATGTGCATTACGTTTCACTAACTGCACTACAGAGGCAGAAAATGGTGTTTGAACTAGTGGAATAATATGGAATTTCATATATATTGACTCAACATGACAGTATTTGTCTTCAGTTGAGACAATCTGTCTCATTCAAATGAGTTCAAGTTTAAAGATTGCAGATTTAAAAAGACAGAAAACAAAGTGCTGTGGCTATCTTTAAATGTTGAGACAAGAAGGAGGCTCAAAAAACCCTAGCCATGATGGATAAGAGAAAAGCAAGAAAGAGTTATTATAAAATGAATTTAAAATAAATAGGCACTTATTACTACCTAATACAAAGAAAAATCTCATCAAAACCTAATGATGTAGTATTTCTGAACTAGGCACAGGAGGAAGAAGTTCTCAGTACCAGCTTCTAATCAAATATTTGCCAACACAAAAAATTTACGGCCCTTAGTTTTCAGACTTCTAACTTTGCATAAGTAGTTCGAAAAGACCTGGGAAAGGAAGAGAGCTCTCTTTCTTTTTAACAAGAAGGTTAATATAAAATGTAATTCCAGATTTTGAGTTTATGCATACATATTTGTAAAAATGTACTCAGTGTATTAGGGGCTGGACAGAATACTATGAAGGATGCTATGTAGGATACAGAGAAAAACTTAATAGGAGATTCCCTTCATGTGGAGAACTTTTCTTTTTCCTGAAAGAGTTAATGACAGAAGGTCTTCAACAGACAAACCCTTGGAAGCTGCCTCCAAAATATTAACTCTTGGAAAGTAAGATATCCAATTATATGAATTCAGGCCAAGAACAGACCAATATAAAATATTCAATTAGCCTGCAGCCTGACCCCACAGATTTCCAATGGTGCTTGAAAAACATGAGTTCTCTTTGACAGTTACACCACACAGAAATACTTCAAGGAAATGTACCAGGAAGAGAAAGCAGAAGCTAAAAGCAAATCTTGGCAGCAACAGAGGTTACCAAGTAAGCAAAGAAACACTTATTAGCATCAACCTAGACTTGATGAAAAAGGAGAAAGAAAAATACTATAGTGTATTATGAGGATGAAATAAACCATAAAGGCATATACACAGGCACATTGTTGTGGTGTAAACATAATCACAGCTTTCAGTTTGATGCAAGGGTCTAATGGCACCTGAAAAGCTCTCAAACATCATATTTTAGGAATATTACTTGGGAAATGATTCAGCAGGACTGCTCCCATTTCTTCTTAGGTCCAAAGATCAGTAATCAACTCCTGCACTAACAGATCATCACCTGCAAGGTGTACAGGGCGTAGATCTGTGTACAGGACCAAGTGCTCTGAAGACTAGAGTGATTTGGGCAGTAGGGGACAATCAACTCAACTGCCAGCTCCAAGTCAGCAAAGGTAGGACCTTGGCCACACTGGCTTAATTAGAAAGAATTCTGTTGCCTTTCTTTTCTGATGAAGGTCTTGACTTCAATTAAAGATTCAATTCCTCCCCATTGCCTTTCATCAACCACAACCTGCATGAATCCAAAGGTATTTACACTAACTCTAGTATTTCATTAAAGACTTTGACCTAAGCTTTGGTCAGAGAACATGCAGGCAGCATTTCCAGTTATCAGCCCCCTTCTACATCCAGAAGAGAAAAACTCCCAAATTTGCAAATGAATCAGAAGCTTTTCACAACAAGAACTAATTTCATAACCTCTATTGAGTGAATACATTCCCTTGCCACCAAATTGTGCATAATCTAATATAAAACATCTCATCAGAAATTTTTAATTTCCTTTCTTTGTCAGAGAAAGATCTTCCTAAGATGGTATGTTCATGTTACATCATTACCTACAATTATGCAAGATGTTTGTTCACCAAATTGAAATCTTAGAGTGAAATCAGAAAAATAGTATCTAGAATCCACTCTAGCATTAACTAGAGTATTATTTTTTAAAAAATTCTTAATTTTACTAATTTTAAAAAAATAAAATTCAAACCCCACCAAACACTCAATAAACCAGCCCACTGTGAAGTCTTGCAGTTCTTTAAAGCAAAAAACAAATCCCAAATCACTGCCTAAAAATCTCTATGGAAGTGTAACAATAGCGTTTGGCACTGCATCTCTAAAATACGCTGAAATAAGGATGGGTCAAATAACAATCCAAACCAATCCATGTTCCTTGATGGCTTAGATATGCTGAATCTCCAAAATATAGGACATAGGGTTGCCTTTTTATACAGTGACAGAAAAATCAGAAGAATAAAATCCCAAATGGCATTGAGAAAATGAACAAGGATTTTCACATGAATGTCTCCTCTAACACATGAACAAGAAACTTGAAATTAATCAGCAAGTGGCAAGTTCAAGAAATACAAGTAATATTACTTTATTCAACCACCACTTAAGCTGCAGAACCCTTATGTCCCAGGATAGCCTGAAAGTTATTTTTTAAATACAAAAACTTCTAAAGTTTTTGAACTAAGTTACAGAAGTTATTCTACCAACAATTTTTTAAATTACAAAGGCACAAATTTGTGTTTAAGAACTCCCTGAGCTGCAGATCACTGAGGGATGGCAGAGCAAGTTGGAAAGACCCTTTTATATTTCTCTGATCTCACATTTCTTCATTGCCACCAGCTAGCAACCAGATGCAAGACGGAGTTAGTCAGGCCTCAAACCTCATTCTCTATGGCTGCTGATGGTAGTCCTTGTTTCTGATCATTAAAACTTCCAGTTCTGTCCAAATGTTTCATCTATTACTCTGTTCATCTCCATGAACTAAAAAGGATGTATTTATTTGCATTTATTTATATATAGGTTGTTTTGCTTTCCCCCTCTTCACAGTATTTTTGTAGTTATTTTGGGACAGTTTGGTAGAGTCATGGAATATATCATCCCACAGACTCCCCTATTTCATGGCTTATTGGCTTCTGCAGTGGGCTGTAACAGCCACAGATGGATAACATGAAAGATACTTCTGGGTATCTATGGAAACAAGTAGCTGAAGTCTGCCTCAAGGTCTCATCTTCAGATCCTTCCCTCATGCTAGGAAGGGGCAGGGAATCTCCTCCACTATCCAATACGGAGAGGAGCAAAGTGAGGCAGCAGGTGCTGGGAATGGAAATGGGGACCTGAGGCAGGTGAAGAGGCAGAGAAAGGAAGGATGATGGAATTCAGAAATGAAACAAAAGAGAGAGCAGGATTAAGTGGAAAAGCAAAGACAGATGAAGAGCAACACTATGTCCTTCCTATACCTTGATTCCTATGTAGCCTGTTTATTAGGCTCTGCTGCTATTCTATACTTTACTTGTTCAATGCATTTCCAAGCTCTCTGGTCTCTACCATCTGTTTGCGTGAGGGTCTGTGTGGATGCAGGTTAATACTCAAAGAAAAAAAAAAGAAAAACCAAGCTGGAAAATTCAGTTTTGTTAGTTTAATCTTGCCAAGCTAATCCTTGAAATGTCATGCTAAACAATAAGTGAATAACTTTTATTTTAAAAATATTTAAATATATTTAAAAATATTTTGCCCTACACATTTTTATCAAAGTTCATTGAGTTCAACGAAATTTGTGACTTCAGACAACATTTTAACAAAAAACCTATTTCAGTGAACAAACTTATCCATCCAAACAATTCCACCCAATTTCATCAATATGAATTTTAGCAAGTGCATGTTGTCTTTGGGCGCGGCTTTATTTGCTCTGCATTTGCTTCAAGTTTAATAAAAACTTAGGAAAAATAAATAAAAAGCAAGAATTCCAGCTGCTTGTTCAAATCCACAAGGCAGCAGATACTCTATGTCCTCAAATTTTCCTGCTAAAAGCCATAAGAGTACAACTACAGGAAGCCCTCCCAGATTTCCAAACCTGGCTACTTCGCTTTTCATAGCTACAGACATCATGTTCCATCTGCTTGCTACGTGAGGCTATGACACCTCCCAATTTCTTGTAAATCTTGTATGATCAGACACAGCTCAGCAACTTACTCAGCTTTCAAAATAACATGTATTACAGGTACTTGCCATATGCAGATAACAACCTGTGCACAGGTCCAAGCTACTTTCTTAGGAATAAGGAGTTAATGAGAATGTCAGTGCTAGCACATCTTGGCTGAAGACTCCAATGCTGTACACAATTAATATTTATTACACATGGACATCCACGCTGCAGGTGGGTAAAATAATCATTGGAGCAAAGGAATTTATCATCATGTACCTCAGTCATTCACCATTTGAAGCTTATTACAGTAATTAAACTCCTTGAACACATTCAAATCAATATGGAAAAACAGCCATTGAATTATTATCTTAAACAGTTTAAGTACAACATTTGGCCTCTCTGCAAGTGTGTACCTGCCTAAAATTAAGGTCAGAAGAGCTAAAATTCAGCCCTGGGTAGTAATACAGATAGCATAATCTTAAATTGTTCTGTATCACACCCTCTCACATCAGGCTAAAAATACAAACTTCATGCGAGAGAAAGAGTAAACTGCTGATTTTCCTGAGAGACACAATATATTATTTACATTCTAGATTGGTGGAGATAGTGCTTTTCAGATGGCATCAACATTCATATACAGAGAAATGTGACGGGAAGGTATGTGTGCATGTTTGTGCATGTGCAGGTTTGTTTGTGGGGAAACATTTACCCAGACAGGAAGAGAAAAACAGAAAGCATATCTGTCCCAGAACTGGGGACAACCCCCAGGATTCTTTGAGTACTTGTCCATGTCCTGCTCGTGTTCCTACTGGTTTCACATCTGAGGAATAATGAGTCAATCATCAGCTCATCCAGGGAACTACAGGCATGTCAATCTCACCTTGATTCCTAGGAAGTTGATACAGCAATTAATCCTGGAAACCATTTCCAGGCACATTAAGGATAAGAAAATCATCATAAGTAGTCAGAATGGACTTCTATGATGAAGAGACTGGCCTGGTAAATGAGGGAAGGGCAGTGGATATTGTCTACCTGGACTCCAGTAAGGCCTTTGACACTGCCTCCCATAAGATCCTGGAGGAACTGCTGATGTAGGGGAGGGATGAGTAGACAGTGAGGTGGACTGAAAACCTGCTGAATAGTTGGGCCCAGAGGCTGGTTATAGAGATGTAAAGTCCAGTTGGACAAGAGGTGGACCACAGGGGTCAATACAGGATCCAGTCCTGTTTAACACCTTCATTAGTGAGCTGGATGATGGGGTAGACTGTGCCTTCAGCAAGTTTGTAGATGACACACCTGGAGCACTCAGGGGCATCTTACCAATGTACGTAATACCTGAAGGGAGGGTCTAAAGATGACAGAGCCAGGCTTCTTTTCACTGGTGGCTAGTGACAGAACCAGAGGCAATGGTCTCTAATTGAAACATAGGAACATTAAGAACTTGTGACAACAACCAAGCACTGGCACAGGGTGCCCAGGGATTATGCAGAGTCACCCTCCTCAGATATATTCAAAAACTGTCTGACACTGTCCTGGGCAACTGGATGTAGGTGTCCCCACTTAAGCAGCAGGGGATGGACTATGTGACCTCTTGAGGTCCCTTCTAACCTCACCGATTCTGTGTCTGAAAGAAGAAAAAATAAAACAAATCAAAAAAAAAAGCCCAAAACTAAACAAAACAGAAAAACCACAATTAAAAAACAAATAATTATATGACATTTCCAATCTCTGGAAACTGCATCTACCCACTCTACAAGAGCATCAACACATTTTCATTCTATATTTACATGTGCAGGTGGCACAATTTATACAAACATACACATATGCATACACAGTACTGCAGAACTGAAAAAGAAATCTCCTCAGCAACGGAATGACATGTTTTATCAAAATCTTCCAAGAGATAAATGTGCAAAAATTCCTCACTTTCGAGGATTATCTGTGTCTGTAGAGTAAATCCCTCACATCCTAGTGTCTCTAATTGCATGCACAATGCAATTCCATCAGCCCAACCCCACAAGCTTCAGATGCATCTGGCCTAATAGCAGCTGCGCAGCCTGCCCTCAGTACTTTTCAGAGATTTAAAAAGTATTTATATGCAAGACCGTAACCTGTATTTCAGACACCTTCAACCCAGCTACTCCATGTTGATAAAACCTCCTAACAACTAGAGCATGTGATCAATATGCATGTTTCAGTAATACTGTATCTTGCTACAGTCTGTTTGGAGATGTCCAACCTACAAGGGGTTTAAGGTGCCTAGAAATTCAAGACAATTTCATGAAGGCATTAAATCCATATATACAAAACTCCTCAGTTCTCTTCCTGTTTGGGTTGCCATTTAGTGATTTCTATATTGAATATACTCACTTCACTGGTAACTAGATTTATTCTTTTTTAATTACTAATTTTTCTGCCTTCTCAGGTCTTGCTGGATCATTGATTCCCATCAGCAGAAGATTCTTCCAACCAAATTATATCTTCATCTATACCTGAGTGACTCTGCTCAATTTAGTTCAGCAATTGCAACTTAATTAAAAATTCTGTTGAGAATGTGCTGGCCAGAAAAGACTCATTATGTCAGAGCTGTATTCACTCCACAGCACTGATAGGAACATGAACTAATAAAAACTTTTTATTCATACTAAAATGAATGCCCTGGACTCCCATTAGACAGTAAGAGAAACTGACATAAGATGAGAATCATATCAGTGGGCAGATCTGTTCTGCAAGAATTACTCAATTCAGAGAATAACTTTCCAAATTAAAACCACATCAAATAAAGGGAATCTCTGTTACAACATCAGAATATATAATTTAATCTACTTACTCCACTTACAACTGGCCAGAGACAAACTGTATGTGAAATGCAATCAGTTATTCAGAGAACTGAAATACTGGAAAAGTTTTCATTCTACCCTTTCCAAACAGGACATTTCACTTATTTTGACCTTTAATACACTGCTTGGTTCTAGTATTTATGTGATTACTCAAAGTGCAGCTATATGCTTCTTTCTACATAGCTAGCTAAAATTACTTTCTTCAGGCTATTGTATCACCTTAAATTTTAATTAAATGGACACACTGATTTTGTAGCACTAAGACAATTGTGAGAGTTTTATATCTACTTCTAATCTGGTTTTCTACCAGGGACATTTTTAATGGTTCCACAAGAGAAAACTATGAAAAGAAGAAGAATACCATCAAAAAAACCTTAATTTTGCTATGCTGGTGTCAACTGGTCTGGAAAAATTTCAGAGGTCCCTAGGTCAAAACCAGACAATTGGAATAAATGGAACAAAATCCCCAAAGTCTGACAAATTTGGCTGAAAATGCTAAATTAAAAGACCCTTGAATTTAGGATTTTGCTTTCTGCCTATGCTCAGTTATTATTTTTATCTTTTCATATATAACGCAATCTTATGCTGAATGCTGAAACTCTTGAAAGGAGACAGATGAATACACACGCAAAATTAACTGGATTTAATACATTCCTAATTTTCTCTTATGTACTTCTATTTTCTTTTTAAAGTCACCTTTTAGTTTGTTAAACCACAAACACTCAAGTATAAGTTTGAAATAAAATAACCAACATGATGTCATTAAAAATATTACATTTCATTCTAATGTTCTTTATTTACAATTTGAACTTCCCTAAGACATCCTATTTCCAGCTGTCAATGAAATGATTTCCAAGATTAGGTAAAGTAACATGAAGCAGGATTTTAATCAAACATGCAAACTGCAATACAAGGCAAATTGATCCAGCAAACACATTAGTTTTACTAACTTCAACTATGAATCCAATTGTAATGCTCAAAATTTGCAAATCAAGCTGCTCTTTCACCAGATTCCTTGCCAACTAGTAATGAATATTCCTCTCTTCCATGGCATTTTTCTTCTTGCTGTTGTAATGCCTGATAGTCATTATCCCTGTTATTATATAGCTTTTAGGAAACATGAGGCCTAAAGGGGAAAGTTTTATGATGCTTCACTCTTTAATCATCTTGATTTTTAATCTAGACTCCAAAGAGAAGTTCAAAGTTTTTGATTCAAAGTGTGTCAGGGTTAATGGAAAATCTCCCTTCACTCTTACAAGATTATGCCACAGGCTTCAAACTACTTTTTCTCTTCATTGTTCTTGCTGTTTGAAATTTGCCTCAGTTTGTCTATGCCATCATAAAGTGTCAGAAGAATAATTTTTATTCTATTAAACACTCACCTCAAACCACTGGCCGTGCGACTGCATTTTAAGGATGACACAAGGATCTGGTTTTGAGAGGGCATCCCTGTCTGATATGCCTTTGCATGCAACTCGCAGTTCCACTTTAGTCAGGCATGGGCTGTTAAAAATTCCCAGGGTATTGGCTGCTGATTCATAGATGTTGCTCATTTTCTTCATTCCTTGTTCTGAAAGAGAGAAAAGGTCTATTGAGAACGGTGCACACACAGTACAGCCCTTCCCTCCCTTCCAGAGGCCAACGTGAAGTTCTGCTAGACAATAACTGTGAATGAGATCCAGAGCAAGAGGGGAAAAAAATAAAATCAAAATAATAACTATAGAAAAAAGAAATAATCGTCTCATACGTTTATAAATAAATCAAGTTCAAAACTGTGATCTTGACTTCCACCTCTGTTCCTGGTTACAGAGCTGCGTTTCCCCAGGCCAAAGGATAGATAGACAGGATGGTAATTCCAAATTTCTCCTGATAACACCTTAAGAGGGCTAAATTAAATTTGTTCAGCGCTCCCTCAATCTGCTTTTATTTATCAGTATTCCATCCAAAATGTATGTACTTCTTACAGAAACTTTTGGTGTAAATGCCATAGAAGGCTCCTTTCATATCAATCTTAAATTCCGAAATATATTTCACTATTTCCAAGCTTACTGCAGAAGATTACCTCCCTCCATTCCTAGGCAAGTAGTCAAGATTGATGTTCCAAGCATAAGGGCAGGATATTTGCGCTGGCAAATCTTGTTGTTATACAGTGTCTGTTCTTTTGGGTCAGGAATCACAGTTACATGAACACAGGCAGCTGGAATGGTGGGGACCTCTGGCCCTTACGTCATTATGAACACCACCAACAACCTTATAGCTCAAGCTTTTGCTCTCAACAGAAGCAAAAAAACATTTGAACGTAAAGCTTAGCAAAAATCACTATATGATTATTATTGCATCAATAAAGAAGAATATGGGAATGCTATAATTTGCTAATTTGTTTGGAACTTCACAGCCTGACCCCCAAAAATTTTTCTCCAAATACTAGGATTAGTGCCTTCACCACATTACCCTGTACGTAAGAGCTGCAAAAAATTAATCTCACACTTCTAGAGGGCAGATTTGTCTTTCCAGTTCATAAACAAGATAATTTTGTGGTCTGTTTCAAATCTTTTCACTATCTCTTCCACAACGTTCTGTTCTCAGATGCTAATGATTTTTGAGAACTGTTTCGACAAAAGTTAAATTTTGGAGATATGGAAATGAAAGTGAAGTTTTCTTTTCCTATCACCATGAAACTAAAAATAAACCCACAAACCCACACCTATACAGTTTTCCTGTGAATTATAAAGGCAATTCAGAATAAGAGAAGTTGGCAATACAGTGTGGACCTCTAATACACACAGATAAACTTCAGGAATGTAAGTCTGATGATGAGGCAGATGATCTCCTCCCCTTGCAGATGAGAAAAAAGCTCATTAACAATTTACAATTCTTCCAATTCAAATCTGCACAACAGCTTACTGTAGGACCATTTATCTCCTGTGAATATCCCAGCCTGCTGGGTTTGATATGTTTGTAAGTGAAGTGAGTATGGATGGACTCTAACCCCGCTCTTGAGCTCAGGCCCTATGTGCCTATTTCCTTATGGTAAAACAGGCTTGAAATGTGAACCACACCACAACCATAGTGCCTGACATCCTAAGATCAACAAATAGTCTCCTTCAGCTCTTCCCAATTACTTGGAAATATTATCACCTGAACTACTGTACATTGGATTCAGTGTTAGGAAAGAAACCTGAGTAAGAAAAAAGGCAAAACTAAACAAAATATAGAAAAGGTAATGATATTATGCTACATTATAAAGCCCTAAGAGCAATCTCAAGTTCTACATGATGTATTCTTATAGAGTAGTTTGGTTTATCTTCTATTTTTAGCTAAGAGTCCTGACACTGAAGATAAACCAGCACGGCTCAAATCTCAAAGTCTTTTATAGAGTAGGAACAACATTTTGTGCTGGGTCAATTCATGACAGTGCTGGCAAGATCGTAGCTCTAGCTTGAGAGCAACACCAAGCAGAGGGAATTGAGCTCTAGCTTAATTGGAACTACTCTGATACAATCACAAATCGAGAAGCAATGACCTGCATTCAAAGAGGGACCTGAAATCTGATACCTCAAAGAAGTGATTGGAAAAAGTGCTACCAAAAGTGATGATTCAAAACTATGTTTGGAAGACTGGTTTGCTTCTTTTTGTTGCCTTTTTTTTTTCAAAAAAAGAACACTTTAAGGTGGTGATACTGTGACAAATCCACTGAAGGTTACTATTCAGCTAAAAATTACAGAGAAGATTATATGTATTTATAAATATGTATGTATTTATATGTATCTTGCTAGCAATCATTACAATCTTTTTTTTTTCATTCTTCTCCTAATATATCCCAGATATATGATGTCAGGAGCCTAAGTTTCCATCAACTAAGATTACAAAAACACTGCGAGGAACTGAGGTGGGGGGAAAGACTGTTGTCTAATTATTCATCATTTTATAATCCCATCTCCTTCAGAAAGCTGCTCAACAAGATCATCCCACACATTTACGAGACATTTTTACATGTTGCCCTTTCCAAATTGAAATCCATTTGAAAATTGGGTTAATTCTGTCTAATGCACATCATACATCATTAATAAAATGTCATCTTTTGTGCAAAAATAGGTTGGTGATTTAATTAAACTGGATGATTTCAACACTGAAGAGGAAAAAGTAGCAGAGTGAGGGGGAGAGGTGTATTTTTCTTCCTCCTACAATAATTATACACTGTGTTTTAGAACAGTGAGCAAGTATAAAATTACATTTCTTTTTATCACTACAACTATTACTTCAGCTTTTACAAGTTCTAAATTTATCAATGGAAAAGATCAAGCCACATCTTCTGTTTCATTATATTCTTCTTTTAATATAATCATCAGCTTGGGCTGTTGTATTGATGTCCCGTTACCAGGGAGCTAGGGGCCTGGAAAATAGATTTTGAGCCTGCCAAAAATAGCTAAAAAAGGTATTATTTTATACAAACACAGAGAAGTTAGATTGCGTAAGAAGTTTTTTGTCAATTAACTACGTACATTGTTGATGGAGGAAAAAAAAGCTAATTTTTCTTTGCTACAAACTTTTCCTTTTTCAGTTCATTAGAACCTTATTATTCCTTCAACGTCCATGAGGTTTCAATATTCACTGAAAAAGAGCTGTATCCGTGAGAGGAAAGCAAAAGCATATGTAGCAAAGTAAGTGAACTGGTCATACACTACTAAAATTTTCAGTTTGTTGCTGCACATGTTCTCTTCCATTTCCTCTGGAAAAGAGGAAAACAGGGCTTCCCACACAAACTTACAAGACAGTGGTAGACTGGATGGAATGGGGAAGCAAAACCAGGCCTGGTTTCACCTCCCCATGGTGAAACAGCAAGGAAGAAGGCAGTACTAACAGGAAAAGAAGTCTTGAATTGCACTGTGCTGAAAGTAAACCATGTACAAGGTTATTTTTAAAGAGATTCATGGTTCATTGATGTGAAATTCCTGATGAGGTGGAAAATAAAGAATATATAGCCAAATTCTTCTCCATGGTGTCCAGTGACAGGACAAGAAGCAATCAGCACAAACTGAAATACAGGAAATTCTGATTAAGGAAAAGAAAACTTTTTACTGTAAGGCTGGTTGAACACCAACAAGCTTCTCACAGAACTTGTGGAGTATCCATACTTAAAAATATCCAAAACTTGTCTGGACACGGCCCTGAGCAACCTCCTTTAAGCAGAGGCTTAGAACAGATGATCTGCAGAGGTCCTTTTCAACCCCTGCTACTCTGTGATTAAGCAGAAAACAATCAAAGTATAATGTTTTAGTGTATAGATTGTGATATGTTGCTGAGTGCTATTCAGTGATTTCAATCCCTTGGTTCCAAAATCATGCAGAAAATTGCAAGACAGAGATGAGCTCAACAATTCTTGTCCAAAGTCTACAAAAGTCTCCCATATGTAGGTATCTCATTAAAAGCAACGGCACATAAATCCAGAAGATCATGCCTGCCTATATGATTGGGTTACACTGAAAATCAGTGTTACACATTTGACAGGCGGATTTTCCATTCAGGGGGACTGAATGGCTTAAAATGTTCAGTCATCTAGTGACTACAAAAGTAAGGATCTCCATGATGCGAAGTACAAACAGTACACGCCTCTCTCCAAGATCTAAAAGACTTGAATTCAGCTTACACAATCAAATCCACCTTGTTACAAAATGGTGATCCACACAGGGCTTTAGAGAACCTCACAGCACACTAATAACCAGGCTCCTTAGATTCACCATGAAATAAATCTAAGATGCTACCTGAATTCAGATTTCAAGTTTTCTCCTCTGCCTACCCTGTAATTTTGCTCTCCTACAAACACAGTGTCCAAAAAGCTTTTCTGCAAGATGCCTGGGTGAAGAATGAAGACATTGCTTCTCTACAGCACCTTGCTAAGAGTCAGGGAAACATGCACACTCAGCCTCACCTTCAGTTTAGGTAGTAAGTGAGCAGCAAATGAGAAAGATGCTGAGATTAAAAGCAGTAACCAGTGTGCTCTGCATTTAGAAAAAGGTCTTGTTATTTAGAAACTAGAACTCCAGGTCAAAGTACAAGCAAATGAATTCTGGGTTAGAAGGTTTCCCGTCGCCGTATACTGAGAGTTGCATCTGAATCATTTGTTTTACTGGCACGCTGGTCATGAAATGAAAATGAGCCAATAGCATCTGCCTGCTTCTGCAAAAGTAAACAGCAAGAGTCTGCTCCTGGAAAAGTAAATTATGTTCATAGTATGTGTATGCAGTGGGAAATACTAATGTAGGATTACATGAAATAAGAGCTGTGAATAAGTGCCTCCAAAAGAGGGCAGGCCTAAAAGCACTGGATGTTGTGGCACTAGCTGCTCCCTACTTATTTATACCTATGAATTATATATGGGATAGACATTTAGCGTTAAAAACACATGAGCAGCACAACTCTCTAGACAGAGAGTTTTGTACCAACAGTTTCTTCAAGGTTTAAAGTCTAATAAAAGTAAATACAAAAACCAAATCTACAGTTAGCACCTTAAAATTCATAAAACTCAGACTACCAGTTTCTGCTGGAAAACAATTAGTGCTCCACTGTTTAAAAGAGATGGAAAACTACTTTTCTATGTTATTAAGAATTGTGATCCTTGCAGCCCTAGGAAAATGGCTTCCTCTAGTTCTGTTCTACATTCTTGATTTAAGTTACAACTCAAAATCAAAATCTAAATAGTCATGTTCATTTTTACGTGAAATCACTAGCTTTAAGTGACAAACAGAATCTGATTAAATAACAGGACATTTTGAAAGCATACTGAAGTTTTTATAGGGTCTGATCTGAGATCCACAGAAGTCAGTGAGAAAATAACCCATTGATTTCAACAAAGTAGGCAGCTGAGTAATATAGTGCCCCAAGCAATCCTGTTTTGTCCCATTGTATTTCATCATTTGGCAACACAACAATGAAAAAGAATCATCAGGCACAGAGGATTCAAGTGCCTTAGAACTGTCTTTTGGGGCCTGATCCAAACTCCACTAACCTTATTAATTGGCTTCAAATGTGCATTTCTCAGGCCCTGAAGATTTTATATGCTTCTATTCTGTCTCCCATTATGATACAAGATGAAGTTATGAAAAATACAGTAAGAGTGAGATTTATAGAAAAGGCTGAAATTATGTTGGGTGTTCAGGTAAAAGAGTTTTAAAACATTCCTCTGTTTAATTACTTTTTTGGTTCCAGCAGAATGTAGGCCATGGACCCCTTCAAAGAATGATACTAAATGAGGTGAGCAATTATTTTACTTTAAGAAAGTTTATGTGATTGGTAATTCCCAGTCTCAAGGAATTACTCTATCAATTTTTGGCATCAAGGCTTCCTTGATTGTGAAAAGCAAGCCCATTCCTTCTCATTCAGCTGTGTGGCTGGTAAATAAGCTTTCTGCAAATGAGGAAAGATGGGAATTCATCAGGAGGTCCTGATACAGCAAGTTCATTAAATTAATATTCCAGGTGCTTAACTGGGAGCTCACTAAGATACATGGCTTGCCAAGGTCTGAACAGAGAGCCCAGAGTGATAGCAGATAGCCCAGATAGAAAGCAGACCTATCTCTATTAAAAAATGTAGGTCAGTGATTGGAAACCAGTGATCAGCCACAGAAGATGTTGTTTGTTGCCCTCATTTCCTCTGTGAAGCAACATCTTTTTCACGGTAACATTTTCATAGCAAAGGGTCTTCTGTAACCTCTGTTACATTGTTTGATCGACTTCACCATGAACTGTTTTTTTCCTTATTTTGTCTAATCTTTTTTGCTACTGTGGCCATTGCTTTGGCCTGTCTAGGTGCATCTCTGGAAACTTACTTCTCATGAACAATAAGTGCAATCTTAAAATGTAGTCATTCGATTGCTTATCTTTGACCACACTCCCAGACTCCTGATTATCAGCCATATCACTGCACAAGACTCTTCTTCTATTGGCATTAAAAATTATTCTGGTCAACATTCACTGTATTATAAAGAAGTTTAAATGATCATAGATAATACAGACAAAATGCCAGTTGCCAAAATTAATTTGAATATGAATTATTGTGTAAGGAGAAGTCAACAGGTTAGCTAGACCACTCCACAGGACACTCTGTGCAATTAAAAATACAATTTTCCCTTCTTCCCTTTGATTCTCTGACTCATACAAAAATTAACAAGGATTTATTTAAAGTTACACCTACCAAAGTTTGATAAAGGCCTTTGAGAAATGAGCAACAAACTCAGTATGGAAGGAGGATCTGGAGAATCCACAGCAGTGCTATTGTGAACAATAAGACAGATCAGATAATGCAAGTAATCTATTTGGACAGAAGGGGAGAAGGTTCAGAACAAAGTGCCAGCAGTGTAAATGGAAATATACACACACTGACAGCTCAAAGGGACTCATTACCATAGAACCAGCTGTTTCAATTATAAGGGGAGAAGGGAAAGTCACTAGAAAGAAATTGAGACATCTAATGTATGAAAAAACACTGTAAAAAGTGTGCTATCCCTGTACAAATAACCCCATTCCAGTTAAGAGAGGGGAAATCCCCACGATAACTGAAGCAGTGGCCAGTTCTGGATGCTCTGAGTGGACCCCACTGAAGTCAGACTTGATGCAATGCAAAGCACCTGTAAGAGTCAGTCAATAAAATACACATATTCTATTATCCTCTACTAGAAGTGCAAATCTAAGATTCTCCCTTGCTCCTTTAGTATGTAGCTAATGCCATTCGTCACCTCTTAGTTTGCAGAGTTCCCAGTGTCTTCCTGCTTACAACGCTGTAATATACAGGAGAAAGACAGGAGGCTGAACAAACGCAAGATCAAAATAACCTTCTGAGAGATAAATGCAGACAACCCTACTAGAAAGCAGTATCAACATTTACTGCTGGAAAAGCAGCAGAGATTTTTCCCCCCAGAATTAATCAAAGTCTGTTTTATTTGCATTCAGTGGATTTGTACCAGTCACAAGGAGTCTGCCTCTCCCACAACAAGGCTGGCTTACAGGCTGGTTACAGAGGGTGTGTGGTGTCTTAATAACAGAATCTTCTAAGACAGTGTGGTGTCTTAATAACAGAATGTATTTTATTTGGAACAGTGTAGAGGCCAGAAAGAAAACAGATTGATGCATCTATGTGCTGACACACAGTAACAGCTAGCCCCACAATTGTCTTATTATCCACAGTTTTATTTGCTTAAATATTCCTATCTAAATCCTTCACTTGCAGCTCAATAATGTCAAGCAAAAACATTAAATAGTCCCAGTGTTGCTCATAAAAATGACATATTTTAACTCAGAAAACATTAATGAAAGTAGCTTCATTCTTAATCTCATTTTGATTTGCAAAGCCATTAGAACTGATGTTCCACAGCCCTTTCTCACCATTATAGAAGTAAAAAATGTATTTAAAAAGCAAGAGAAAGAAATGCCAACAAAGTTCAAACTCTCCTATAACTTGAGTCCCTGAGCTGATGATTTATGAGTGGGACTGAATAATATGAAGCCCCAGTAAAATTCAGGCTGCCAAATAAACAAATGATTTGCCTACTGGTTTTGCTATTGGGTCTCAGGAGTCTGGCATTACTACAGCAGAGATAATACCTGAAGCACAGGCAGCTGTAAGCACAGGGATTAGGCATCGATACATGAAAAAGCTCAGGACCATTGAATCCACTGCAAACATCACACTGAGGAGTTTCACACACACAAAAACCCAAACCTATTATATGCAAGCATGCATGGTTTGTGAATGTAAGTGACGTGTAAGCCTAGTAAATCACAGAAATTCAACTGAATCTCTAATCAAAAACTTCAAAGCTACTAGCATGTGATATTTATTTGACTACTTATCACTAAAAGCCATTACAATTTCCTTAGGTTTGCCATTTTCATTTGCTGCTTGTACTAAGCGATATATCAAATGAAACACAGGAACAGAAGTTTATTCACTCCAAGGATATGTGTTTGCTGCTTTTCTTAAATCAGCTCTCACAGTTAGGTATTAGAGGGAAAATAAAGGTGTCATAACAAGAACTGAAGCTTATACTACAGTTACTTATCCAAGAATCTTAAATAATTGGATATTTTGCTATACTTCAGAGAAAGATAAGCCTGGAACAAAATCAAATAATCCCAGCACTCCAAGGTGTAGCAGTCACAATTCTGCTATCAGCTGAGAGCCTTCAGTGAGGTGAAACAATTCTTGAAATAATTAGCCAATTCTGAACGACAAGAAAGATTTATAGTCTACTATGTTAATCCTTGTATTATCACCTACACACACATAAAATACATTTGAAATTACAATTACCTTTTACCCACCTTGGAAAAACCCACTGGCTATCAGCTAGAAGAGAATCACAGAATTGTTTAGGTTGAACAGACCCCTAAGATCATGAGTCCAGCCACTAACCCAGCACTGCCAAGTCTACCACTAAACCATGTCTCTAAGCACCACATCTACACATCTTTTAAATACCTCCAGGGATGCTGAATCAACCACTTCCCTGGGAAGCCTGTTCCAGTGCTTGACAACCATTTCAGTGAAGAATTTTTACCTAATGTCTGATCTAAACCTCCCCTAGTGCAACTTGAGGCCATTTCCTCGGGTCCTATTGCTTGTTACTTGGTAATGAAGCAGCAAGTTGTATTCCTCAGTTACACTCAATTACACCAAAGTATGTATATAAACACATGTCATGTTTGAAAGAGTTTATCCATTTACAGATGTAACATATTGCAAACTGCTAATTTTCCTCAACAGATGGCTATAATGGCTTTTCCTGCAGCATAAAAATGATTCTACAAGAGAAGCTGCTTCCTGCTGCTAATCCAAAGATAGGCACATCAAGAACAGCAGTGAAGAACTTCCCATTTACTGTTCAGTTCTTGCACTTGCAATATAACCAGAAGGTATACTTCCTATAAGTTGGCTCAGGGCTTCTTAGCAGCGTGAGAAAACCTAAATTTACCTACTACACAGGGGCCACAATGAGCCCAAAACTGGAACTGAGCTTTAAAGTCAAGTTGCTCTGTCAGGTAGGACAGGAGCCGAAGAAAGGGAGCGACAGACAGCGCCGCAAGCAGTTGCTCTCTCACTTTATAGTCTCTTGCCAAACATGCTTGACCTCTTTCTCAGGAACAACCAGAACTCCTATGGCCTCCTGCGACTCTGACACACGAGGAACAGTCTGCCCACCCTCAGGGGCTGCTGGGGAATGAACACCTTTGCCAGCCAGTCCTGAGTTCACTTCCTTTGCAACAGAGGTTCAGGGACAACAGATTGGGTTTGTACCACTAGTTTAAGTTAGAGCATGAGCCTTTCTTGTCTTCTTGTCATTTACTTACTTTCTATTTCCTTTTCAAGATCCTTGATCAAATGTTTGAAGTGTCACACAGGAGACTTAGGCCAAGCACACACTGAAGCTGTCTCAGCTAAATTGGCAAGGGATATGATCACATTGCAGCTCCAACTGTAGGCACCAGAAAATCCTAAAGGATATGCAGCTCTGCCAGCCAAATTATACTTATATAGAGTGTTAATTTCTTTCCTAGATTCATTTCTACTAGCTCAGTCTGACTTTTCAGCCATATCCTACTCCCTGTCTGGAGTGTTTTGCAATCAAAGTAGCCCCGTACCATGATAGTCTCCAAAGAAGCTAGTAGCTATTTTTGGTATCAAACTGATTCATAAAAGAATTGCAGCATGCTGTCAGCAAAAGGTCCTACCAGTGCCAAATGTACTGCTGGTGCCAGTGTCGTGCCATTCCTCTGCTGGTGTGTCCATGCTCCACAGGATCTGTGCTCTACTGAGCTACTAAAGATGGGTCCTAATGCGTCAGGACACAGCGCAGCCTCATATAGATCCTAACCTGGGCCCTGGAAGCAACAGAGCTTTGTCAGCAATGTTATAGCAGAGCTACTTCCTTCTGACACAGTGCCAAGGCTTTGGCTAAATATTACTTTTGAAAACAAGCTCTAGAAACCCAAGCCACCAAGAGTTTTCAAGTTTTTCTCTTCCTTGGGAATTCTTGGGATATGAGAAATATCTGTCAACAACTAACACAGATGAGAAGTAAGATACTTGGAATGTCTTTTAGAAAACTTTGTCTGACACAAGGCTGTCTCTTAAACACTTCTAAAAGGAACCTATGAGTATACACAAGAGTTACATCTTCCTTGTGAAATCTGCAAGTCCCCATCAGTCTTTGCTAGCATGTACTGACAACAAAAGGGTAAACCAAACAATTTAGCTCTGTTAGTTATTATAGAGTTTGGAGGCAGAAGGAAGGGGGTCTCTGTTCCTAAAATAATGCACACAAAAAAAATGGACTGACACCATCACTATTGATGGAAGTCCTACTGCCAACTGCCACTCACAAAAAACATCATTACATCTGCTGATCTTGACATCACTGCCCGGTAGGAGAATATTTTGTGAAGTTCACACTACGTAAGCAGTACCCTTGGATTTGGGCACATATTGCACAGGGCTTCACCTACATCTTTCTTTACAGGACAAAGTGCTATAAAGTCCATGAACCACCCATTGACAGGCAGAAAGCAGTGCCAGTAAGCCAGCAGTGACGGCCCTCAAGGGAGAAGAGACACAAGAGGCTGGTATTAAAGTTCCAGCCAGATTGTTCTACTTCACAAATGCGATGACTCTGATCAGATTATCTAAGATATAGTTCTGTATGAATTGACAGTTTAAAGGAATTCCCAGGCTTTCCCTCCAAACCTGTGAAACTGTTAATTCACTTCCTCACCTGCCTTCTGCTGAATACGATTGCTCTCCGAACAGAAATTTATCAACTCTCCTACATTGCTTACCAAGAGACAATTGCAAAGCATCAGGGACATAAAGAATGGCAAAGCAGAGTCACAATGATGTAATATTCTGCTTTACATGGTGGTGGAAGACCTCAGAAGATGACAGTCTTTGCTCTAAGGATAAATAGCAGCAGCATAAGTGAAACTCAAGAAGAGAGAAAACAAGCATTTCATTGAGCCTAGCTCAGGTAGATGTCTAAGTCGCCAGCATGTTTGAAATACCAACACAATTGAAAGCTTTATAAGCCTAAATAAAACAGCTGTTAGTACTTCACTCAAAAGTGATGCTGAAGAGCTCTGGTAAAAATAAAGGTGTGAAGTCAAACTGCAACATCTGGTTGTGCCTGACTTTTCCTCCACAAAAGCTACATGCCCTGCACTTGACTGACAAGAACTTGTACTGTCATGTTCTTGGCCTCACCATCAAGAGACAGAAACATCAAACAAGCCTGGTAAAACTCCGCATGCCTGTGGAAAGACTAATATTTCCTAAGACACAGAAGAGTAGAAGCTTCAGTAGATATCCCATGATGCTAAAAAGGAGTGGTGATAACTAAACTAGATTCCAAGTATTCTGTGAGAGCTGCCAAGAACTAAAGAAAATGTAAAATTTAGAATATGCTAAACCTGATAGTTGCTCAGAGCACAAAGCAATGTCTTCCTTGTTCAAGTATTTATATCTGGTTTTAACTCTAAGAGGACAGCCATCAGACTCCTGTACACCTACATATTTTTAGAATTAGGAATAACATGTTGACAATAACCAAAACACAACTGTAACAGCAGATGATACTCAAATTGGTCTTCGAATACTTCAACCACACAAGGCATTTAATATTTACTGTGTGTTTATCTGTGTCTTATTCTGGATCCAGGGCAAATAGATCCAATAGTCATAGACATTTTTCGTAACTTAAAAAAAGATAAGATTATCATTTCATATAACTAATGGTCTAATGCATCAACATGTTTCAATGTACACAAGTGTAAGGTAACTCCAGAATGAAGAGTTTTGAAAGGCCTTCACGAGTATGGAATCCAAGATATTAATTTTTGTTCCTCTTAGTAGAGAGAGGTGGAACACTTGTTTTTCATTTCCTTCTCTAGGGTCAGCAGCCCTGATAGGTGCTGGGAGAGTAAAAGAAAAAACAAAAAACTCCATACAAATTAATAATAGAGAGCATGGGTTATAGTAAATGCATGCCCTCACAGATCTGTCCATTCAATTCATGTCTATCAAAATTCAGCGACAGATCTTTAAATACGTCTTTATAACTGTGGTATCAAATCCAGCCTTGAATACCTATAGAAAAGATGCACTAAAATGTTCTAAAATATCAGAAAAGATATGCCTTTTTAAAAGCATTTTGTTGTTTCAGTCATAAGCACTCTCTACCAGTTACAAACATTACAGCAATTGAGATCTGACCCAGTGAATGATGGATGACACTCTTTATGCTCCTGAGCCAAACCTCAAATTTTACCTATAATTTCTGCCCTCTACAATAACGAGGTCCTTGACTGCTGTTGCATTAAGTCTGTAATGAGATGGAATGCACAGTCATACCTTTTAGTGTTCTAAATTGCTTCAACTTTGGTGTAAATACATCAACAAAAACCATGTTGGGATATTAAGTACAGAGTAATACATCTGAGTAAGATGTTCACTTGCTGATGTTATATGAAAATTATTTCTATATTTCACTGAAGAATTCTTCAAATGATTCACTTGAGTAATATGTTATTAAATGAAGCACATAAAAAGAGACATCTTGAGCATTAACTTAACTGAAGGTAGAAATAACACTGACAAATATTTAATTCTTACTGGAGGAACACTCCAATTCTTCTCATGAGATTTTTACCATAAACTAGAAAGCCTGACATGAAAGTACATTTCCTACCTGTGTTGGCTCTTACTTTTACCTTTTACAGGAAAGTGAGCATTTTGCAACATGTTAAGAAAACTGTTTCAATCAATTGATTACTGTAGCATTTCTTATTTAGCTACTACTTCAAGTACGAAGTTTCAGCTTGCTTTTTCCATTCCTCCTCTTTTTCAGCCTCTGAATAGCCATGTTCTTTCCATCTATGGTAAGTAGCCTATGACCACCTTTTCTATTTTAGATCTCTGCCAAGATTATGCTTCCAAATTAGACAGATTGCCCAAGAAAAATCTCAGAGCAGTTTGAACATACCTGCATGCTGTTGTCAATGATACCACAAAGGAGCTCTTTAATTCTCAATCACTGACACTTCAACATCTGACAAGATACTGTGTTGCTAGAGTCAAATTGCACTGGGTCTCCAATAATGTTAATGCAGGCAAATTGTGTGATAAGAGTAATTTAGGTTGAAAGGGACCTCTGGGGGTCTCTATTTCCAATCCCTAGCTCAAAGCAGGTCTAGTTCAGGTAAGTACTGACAGTCTCCAAGGAAGAAGATCCCACAACCTCTCTGGGCCCCTATTCCAGTGCCTGACTACCATCTCTTTGAATATTTTGTTCCTGTTTCCTTGCTGCAACTTATGCCTGCTGCCATACATCCTACCACTGTTCCTCCAAGAAGACCCTGGCTCCATCTTCTCTGATGACAGCACCAAGACCACATTCCATCGGCCTTCCCCTCTTAACACTGAACAAAGCTCAAATCCTTCTAGGATTCCCTTTGACTTCACTGACTTACTTAGCTGGTGTGTGTCAGAAGGCCTGGTTAACTCAGTTAAAACAATTTAGGACTAAAAAAGAAAAATATTGCTGCCATTTCCTGCATGTTATGGGGAGAAGACAGGCTTTAGAATATCATAGTTACCTTAAACAAACAGCATATTCCAACCGGGAGCTGCATCCATAAATGACTTTACCATTTGCAAAGCATGAACACTTTGGCAGGTCAAACCCTATGAACAAAACTGTAAGATCTTGAATAACTCATTTACACACTGCCTACGGAGTAACTATTAATACAGAGACAAACATCTTTTATGGGGGTGTAGTACTTCCCATGCATCCCTTTAAGGGACACTCAAGAAAGGTAAAACAAATTATTGCAGGTTTAGTCTGGTGGCTGTAATGATGTTTCTGACTGGCAAGATGGCTTAGTAGAATACAATGATAAATCAAGAAAACTATATAAAGCTTATCTTTCACTATTTGGTATTTTTAATTCCTGGATAACTCCTTTCAGTCATTGAACCATTTGAACTCAGACAAATGGTATTCGAAGTTTTTTTCCCTCAGAACTTTGTTCAAACAAAGATTGTACTGAGAAAATCAAATACTTAGTGTTGCTTTTACCTACAGATTGTTCAAAATGGGTTATAATTTCTCTTTGCTGTATTTTAAAATTAAAACTTGAATTAAAATGGTTGTGAAATTTTAAGGGTATTAATCTTTTCTCTTTCCTCAGCTTATCTATGCGCTGTCCTGTGCAACTAGTATTTCTTATGACATGAAACTTAGCTAGAAAAATCTCTGTCTGACACTTCAAATCTGCCTACTACATAAAATTGTCTGGGCAAGTCAAAAGAAGTTTGGAAACAAACTTATTGAAACAGACTCTAATAAAGGTTCTTAGTTGGTATCAATATCATGGGTTTCTAATTTACCACATAGGTTGCAATTTCTAACTTTGCTGGAACTTACATTTCTGTTTGCCATCCTTGCCTTTCTTCAGTAGTTATAGCAATAAGCAAAGAGTCAGCTTAGAGAAGAAGTAGTATTTTCTACTGCCTTATTTCCAGTATTCTCATCTTCAATTTCTTATGTTTAAAAATTGGTCTCTGTTTTGTACTTTTCAAAACAATAGCCTCAAACTCCCCTAAGAGCAAGATAAAAGCTCAAAGATATCAAAACATAATTTTCTTGTCCCCATCTACAAACAAGGAATACTAGAATTAGACAGAGGTTCACATAGAAGTTTTCTGTCAAAAAAAAAAAAAAAAAAAGAAGTAGAAAATGCTTCCTCAAAAACAGCTTTAAGTTAAAAAAAAAAATTGTATTTCTGATTACATTAAGTTTAGTCTAGCAAAGGTTAAAAGGTCACAAAATCATCCCTTCAATCTGGCTGTAAAAAAACTCAAAATATTTTCTTCAGTTTTGCTCAAATATCACTCCATTTCTTACCCACTATTCACACATTTCAATTTTTGCCATGTATAAAATAATTTTATTTAAGCCATGCCATTTGCAGTGGTATATTTCAGGAAATGCTAATCCTTCATTTATAAAGACTTAAAGGCAAGAAATCTTTGATACTGTCCCTCAAGCAGCCACAGGCTGAAAACTCCTAAGCTGACACACCAGAGACCCCAAGTAGGAGGAACTCATCCCTATTCTGTTGGCCCAATGTCTTCTTCATTTATAACACAAATACACAAGAGTGCACACAAATACCAAACTGTGTAAAACTGCATTACTTACCTAACAGCCAGCAGTCAGTTAGCTTACATGAGAACAAATCCAAGTCTTTACAGGAAAGAAGAAACCATTTCAATCCAGCCTGGCTTAGCCAGTTGTCTAACCTGATTTTACCCTATACTGGCAAATACTTATTACCACTGCATCAGCAGAATCAGGACCTGCCATCAAGAGAAACCGAGCACTTAAAATTTGCATTTATATAATACAAAGTGTTTTGTTCTAGGAGGCTGAAAGAGGCTACCCAAAGTGTAAGCTGATTCAAACTACCCCAAAGCAGAATGCCAATTGTACCTCAGTTTCTCAATCACATGCATGCCCAAGAACCTGACATTCCCCAGCAGCAAATAAAGACCAAACTGTTTCTCACCTTCCCCGTCTATTAATGAGGATGGAGTGGTCCTGCTTTTGTCCTGGTCTGGTGCTGTTGGAAGACTAGGCTGGAGAAACCACTGATGCATTCTTCACTGTTACAATTTTTTATATCATTCTAGTCTCTGCCCATTCTAGCTGTAAGCTTTTTGCTTTATTTTCCTTTACCGCTCATCTCCATAAGAGTGTCACAACTGTCATTCAAGGTCAAACCACACAGAGGCAGGTGAATCCCTTAAATAATTAAGTTTGGTTTGATATAGCACAATGAATATCAGAACTCAAACATCTGGGCAATAAAATTTATGGTGGAAAGGGTGTGGAAAACAGGAGATACATATTAGTTGGTAACCTGTTGCACTTTAAAACTATTAGCACTTACCTGTGTCTGTCCAGTTCATTCCTACCACTGCTCAAATAAGCAAGATCACAAATGCCTATATACCTCAGTCTGCTTACAAAACACCTGTGAGTATAGTGTTTACCAGTGACCCAGAAGGAGAAAGCAGCACCTCCAGCCAGCTGTCTCCCTACTGGGGGAGTCAAGACAGGCATCTGCTCTACAAACCACATTTTAAAATGAGAGAAAATGTCTTCATTTGGAAGGAAAATTCCACATTGCCTTTCATACAGTCTGTGCATACCCAAACAACCTTCAGGATTTCCTATACTACTCCACCTTAGATCAGTAAATTTTTAGGTACAAACTAGCACACTGGATCCTACTTCATTAATTCAAATCAAAACATAGTCTCCACACCAAGCAATGAAGCTCATTTACCTACCCGTTGCCTAGGGAACTAAGAGATGACCTCCAAGTAATCACCAAAATAAACAATGACCCTGCCTATTTAAAAACAGAGGGACAGTCATTACAAAGGACAAAAAGTAAAACTGAAGTCCTTCTCCCCTTTTTGCCTCAAAAAAAGTCCAAACCAAAACCACAGACAACTCTTGTCTTCAGAGAGGATATTACCAGGTCTAAATACACAGTTGCTGTGACTGGCCAAGCTCCAGTGAAACTGGAGAGGACCTACTCTTTTTCCAGTAGCCAGTGTTCTATCCCAAGGCTAATATTTGGAATACTAATTTTATCCTCTACCGCCAATGCAGTAGGTGTACCCACATGTTCTTAAGTTAGAAAAGAGATATATGGCACAACTGAAAATCTTGACAATAATCAAAATGGACCATTTGTTTCCCTTTTGGACTTTTGCATGGTCAAAGCCATGACAGGTAAGAAAAGCACATAGACCAATAGAGATTAGTTATGAACACAGCAAGGTGTTCCTGCCCTAAACATCCCCTTAGTGGGAGTTCAGACATGTAACATGCTGCAGGACTGAGACTCTTGAGAAGACAGAAACCAGGGTTCCCCCCAAACAAACACAGTAAGCAACGTTTCTCATGAAACCCTTTTAGAAACTGTCTCCATGTGACTTTCCTTTTCTATTTATTTCTCCTTGCCAAACTTATCAGAGTCCTTCTGTCCCATCTCCACCGTGGCCAGCTTCCCAACCTTTTTTGGCAGCACTGCAATGTCACACCTATTGCCAGCTACAGACAGCTGAGTCTGCTGCTCTAGAATGAGATCTAATAGAAGAGAGGTGGAATGCAGAGGACACACACAGTGTGGTACTAACGTTCTTTGTCTCTAACACAGATAGATGCTTTTTGAGTAGGGATAGGATTCTTTCAGCTGGCAAGAGAAATAAGAAAGTAGATCAGGACTGCTGAGTCAAATGTATCCAGTAAATTTCCTTGCACAAAGTCTGCAGCTGCTCCAAGAAACAGTGATGATTACTACGGGAGACCATAATTATACCAGGCCCACCTATCTTCACTCAAAAAAGGGAAGAAATGTCTCCACATTTTCCTTCCAGAGTAACAAGGGACAAAACTTTAATGAAAGAAGTATTTTCTATGCCAAAGAGAAAACCCTCTTTCCATGAGCTTTTGGCCATATAAATCAAATCAGAAAGAATAAATAACACCCACTGGCTGGTCACAAGTATGCAATAAAAATGGAAATAAATGTTCCTGGAAGAATGTTGTTCGCTACTTAAATTTTATTGAACAGCAAATACACTAACACATTACAACCTTCTTCATGGACATTCTGCAAACACAGGGAGAGACAGTACATAAAGTATCTATTCAAAACTATTTGTTCAGTTAAAATAATTTTATGCCTACTGAGTAGTATTTCTTCAGTGTTTCTGCAGGATTCTTGTGGCTCTCCAATCCAGAGCATTCTATCATACATCAAGGTGTTCTAGTGATTTATGAGGAGAGTCTGTGTGCTGTGCTGTTTTGGGCTGGAATAAAGTTAATTTTCTTCGCAGTGGCTAGTATGGGGTTGTGTTTTGTTTTGCAAAAACAAGTGTTGATAATAACAGGGAAGTTTTTGTTATTGCTGAGCAGGGTTTACACAGAATCAAGAGCTTTTCTGCTCCTCATGCCACCTGACCAGTCAGTAGGTTGGAGTGCACACTGAGTTGGAAGGGTACAGAGTCAGAAGGTGACCCTAACTGACCAAAGATTCCCTTACAGTAAGTTTGCAATGTACATATGGAAGTAGTAAGTGTATATCAGAGGCAAGGCTCTCTTGCAGTAACTGATTTTTCAACAGATGAAAATACCCTTATGTTTCTTTTTACACAAATATTCTTTAATTAAAAGACAAGCGATACAGCTACGAAGATTTCAAAAATATTTAACATTTTCTCAAGTGATATCCTAAGGTTTAAGTATTGTGAATCTTCCATCACAATTACACACAGCTTACACTATTAAATGTTCTGTTCTTTGCAGTTCTCTTGATTATAGAAAAATTGTTTTTTTACCTAATTTTAGATTCTTTACAACACTTTAAATTGCATTACTAGATTGGAACATAAATCTTTACTGTTTGGGATGCTTTTTTCACCTAAGGAGAAGTCTAATGAATTGCATCAAGGATCCCACTTGAACAGTGAAGCATCCAGACAAATATTTAAAAAACAGGAAAAAAACCCCAAACCACTTTGCTTCATATTATTTAATGTCTGGAAAAAAAAAAAACAAACACCCAACCCCAAACAAACAAAACAAAACAAAAAAAAACTTCTAAACTTCCTTAGGTTCTAAACCTAAGGAAGCTGTAGTGAAGTCATTCTTCTATATGTCTTCCTAGCAACGAAGTCATTGGAAAAAGAAAAAATTCAAGTCCAAATTTTGTCTGAATTTGAAGGCCATTCTGAACTCTACTGAAGACAATGTAAAGATGTCATTTACATCAAAGGGCTGTGGAGTCCCTGTATTCACTTGCTTTTTGCAGCATTTGATCTTTGCTGCAGAAAAGTTATGGAGTGAGTAATTTACAAACCCATTTGCTCTCAAAAAGAGTGGTAAAATTGCCACCTAAGATGGCAAAGGCTCTCTTGTTGCAGGACTGTCACAGAAAAACAGGCATATGATCCCTTCATAAAAGACAGTGTCATAACACACACAAACTAAAAGGCTCAATTAAGTCCCCATGGCATATTTTGTTCTGCCATTTCCTGACCCTCAAGTGTTTGGTTTTGCTTTTCACAGCGGGAAGCTACACGAGAGTTATTCAGAAAGTAAATCATAAGCAGGCGTTCCATTCTAACACACACATGGTGGTACAAAACACAGGCATTAACAAGACAGAAGAGTTTTTATTGCATAGGTATCTGCTGCTCAAGATGAAGTGGAACCTCACAGTGGCAGTAGACATTCCTGTCTACTATAGGCCATATCAAAGTAAAGGTTGTGACACAACACAATCCCTGGCAGTGGGCTCTGTACAAAGGAATGTTGCTCATCCACTCTCAGTTCATGTCACACGGGAGACCAATTACTCCTGGATGACAGTTTCTGTCACAGGCATATAACACTTGGACCTTTGTAGCAAGTACACTAAGAAGGAGGGGGGCAACAGTCTCTCCCCTGTTCTCATCTCCCCATCTGAGCTCTTTCCAAATCCAACCAAAGTGTTACCTAGCCCTTCCAGATCCTCCTGGCAGCTTTGCTAAGGCACATGGAGGACAGGGAGGTGATTGAAGACAGTCAGCACAGCTTCACCAAGGGCAAGTCCTGTCTGACCAGCCCAATGGCCTTCTATGATGGAATGACTACTCAGTGGACAAGGGAAAGAGTTACGGATGTCAACTATCTGGACTATCTGGGTCCCTCCCAACATCCTTCTGAATGACTGGAGAGATACAGATTTGAGGGATGGATTGTTTGATGGATGAGGAATTGGTTGAATGGTCACATAGAGATGGTAGTGTCAACAGCTCAATATCCAGGTGGAAATCAGCAACAAATGGTGTCCCTCAGGGGTCCATACTGGGATCAGTACTATTTATGTCTTCATCAATGACATGGACAGAAGGACTGAGTGCACTTTCTGCAAGTTTGCAGATGACACCAAGCAGAGTGGTGCAGTTGACATGCCTGAAGGATGGGATGCCATCCAGATGGATGTGGGGACCTGGACAAGCTCGAGAAGGGGGCCCATGTGAGGGTTCATGAGATTTAACAAGGCAACAGTCCTGCAACTGGATCAGGGCAACCCGCAGTACCAATGCAGGCTGGGGAATGAAGGGATTAAAAGTAGCCCTTCTGAGAAGGACTTGGGAGTGCTGGCGGATGAGAGACTGGGCACAAGCTGGCACTGTGCACTTGCAGCCCAGAAAACCAACTGTGTTCTGGGTTGCATCAAAAGGATTGTGGCCAGCAGGTTGAGGAGGTGATTTTCCCCACCCTACTCTGGTCTCATGAGACCACACTTGGAACACTGCCCAGAGGAGGGCCAAAAAAAAGGATCAGAGGAATGGAACACCTCTCCTCTGAGGAAAGACTGAGGAAATTCCCTCTACAACACAGAGAACCTAGGCTTGTTCAAAGACAGGACCACCGTATTTTTATTTTAAAAGTATGAAAATGTCACTTTCTTGGAACCTTACTTAAGGGATGTTTTGGCTTTCCTTTGCAGTTAGAAACACAAATTCCAGCATAAAATTCTTTTAAAGTCAGTAAGCACTTCAAAATGGTGTATTATAGTTGAAGTGTCAGAACACCTTAATAATAACTTCTCTTTAGTGCAAAACAGCATCCCACTTTCATTAAGATCATAAGTACTGAAGACAAAGTGTTGCTGAAACCTGCAGCAAGAAGAGCATAAATTTTGAAGAATTAAGTTTTAGGTTATCATCAGATTATGTCTATATTAAGAGATGCATTTGTCTCTCCTGCCCAACATATCAGAAGACAACCAATCCCATGGAGCTTATCAGTGCTTTTGTTCTTTAAAATAACATTTATACTTGCTTTCAGCATCCACAAAGATGAACTTCTGCTGGCATTAGTACCTGAAATAATTTCATGTGACTCTTCAATTTGCACAGGACACCCTAAAGGCTCTCCACATTCTGAAGAAATTAAGTGCTTAATTCAATCCACGTGTCTTTCTCTGGGTTTTCTTAATTATTCATTTATCCATAAGAACAGAAGGCTGCAGGTCTGGAGTTATATATAGATGTAGAAGCAGAGAACAGGACAGAAGCCACTTGCCCATGTTTTTTTATTTTGCTGGGGAAACTTAACATCTGCATGAACTGAGAAAGCTGTTAAGATAATAACTCTTTTTCCCCTTCCCTAATTTAAAAAAAAAATCCCAAGCAAACAAAAATAGAAAACAAACAAAAAAAGAACAAGAGCCCACCAAACCAACCACAAAAAAAATAACTACCTACTCAGCCAAGCAATCACATTATAATCACAGTATATAAATGCACAGGATCACCTAATGCTGGAATTGTCACAAGTTTCTGTAATGGCACCTGGCAGCTCAATCAGTACCTCTCAGTACAGTTCACACACTTATCTACTGATAAGCACCAAGTGATCAATCAGTCCCAGTGGGGCACATATCCGATCCAATGAAGGTGACAGAAGCTATCTAAACCCTTCACAGTCACGGCATAACTCGATAAATCTTTTTAGTGTTAAGGTATTTGACAGTTTGGCTTCTTTACAAAGAAAAAAGGAGTAGCTCATCCAGTTTCATCATGGAGCTTTGGCCCTGGCAACATCCTCCCTGTTAAAAAGCTGGCCAGGGGAACAGACATCTTAATCATTCACAAATATTCAACAAGCTGTAATATTAGTTCTGAAAGATATATTGCAGCATCCTTCAAAGGGACCATGACAAGAGGAGATTTAAAAGAAAACCATAATTTGTTTGTTACATGCTGTGTTATTTTTTTCTCCTTTATATTACATTTCTGCCATTGCATTCATCAATAAACTTAGCAGGACTCTGCCTGACATTTTTAAAAATGCAATCAATTATGAAAAGTCATGCTGTTTGAGAAAAATTTATCCCACATTGAAAATATGAATTCAGTGACTCTCCAAGCTTTTAAGCTAATCTTATTATCCACATAATAATGTCCAGGGGCATAATAGTCTCCAGAGGCACCAGTCCATTGTGTCGGCCACAGTGGAGTAAGCCTGTAGAAAAAAAATAATTGCCTTGACCTTATCTAAAGTTTTCTAATGGAAACATCTGAAATCCAGTCTTTCAGCCATGAGTGTTTGTTTGCACTCTCCTTTTACAGCTGCTGAAGGACAAAAGGAATTCTGGCCTCTGCTTGCAAGTCCACTCCCACCAAAAATGCCAACCCACAGAGCTTAGGCTACCACAGGCCAGTCTTCTCACACAAATCAAAGCAAACATATTCTTGGATGATCTGGATCCCCTTCCTAACAGCTAGGACTATTACACTAAAAGAGTATTATTTCTTTTTTAACTGTGCATAAAAAACAGACCATGCAGTGAAAGAAATCATGGAATCATGGTTAAAAGTGTAGCCCTGCACCCACGTGCACCCATACTTGCTGTATCTTATTTCAAAAGATCAGCTGTGTATACCTGAAAGTGTTAGCAGCTCCTTTCACCTGAAGTGAAAGGAGCCTTATCAGCACAATTGTGGCCAGGTTTAAACCTTTAGGCAAACAACTCTTGCTTAGAAGAATCTAATTCCAATCTCTTTATTGCTCACCTAAGGCATTTGTTGCACTTGATAGGCTGTGAAGAAGGACAGCCAGATTGATCCCAAGATTATAGGATTGAAACTAATGGGAACTATTACAAAATTTTAATATATGGCATCTTTCAGACAAAAGCAGACTCCAGGGAGAGCTGACCTTTGAGTGCAGAAACCTTAATAACATGTTAACAGTGGGGTTACAGTTTCAGTACAAAAAGGAATGACAAAATTAGGGAGATTGCACTACAGTTGTACCGTCTAGAAATAAGAGGAGGTTTTTACTAGGCTTAAGTGAATTTATAGCTTATATAAAAGACTGAAAAAACATAGAGACACAAAAAATGCTGATACAGTTGCCATTGATTTCTAGCAAATCTGTGCCAAAAAACAGTTCTTAGCTGATGCAAGCATTATCTCATTTTAACTTCTGATTATACACCCACAATACTGACACTCTTTTTAGCAGCCAAGTCCTCCTTCAGGTTGTACCTTTCCATTCACAATCATTATTAAGGGGGAGAAAAAGGCAACCGTCCACTCAAAATAAGCAGTATATTCTTCACAAACAGAATTTCATTAAATTAAATTTAACATCTGGAAATTAACATTTAACATCTGGAAGTCATCTAGTCAAACTCAAAGGAAGGAATATTTAAAAAGTCTAAAAGCCTAATTTTAAAATTTCAGAATCATTTTGCAGGTGAAACAGTCCATGAATGATGTGAAGTTTGTTTTTTCAAATTTGCCTTTAAAAACATGCATAGAAAGTTGGTCCTTTCAAATTGATCCTGTCCTGTTTTATCCCAATTGCTCTGTTCAGGAAATGTTTGGCAACATCATTCATCATTTCCCATCATCTCTTGATTACAGGGCTCTTCCCAGATTTATATCCCCAATGGCTTAATTCTTTTCACAAAATATTTCAATCCTCTCATACATTTAACAGCAGGAACGGCATAAAAAAAAAAACAACAAACCAAACCCCCAAAAAACGCCAAACAAAACCCAAACAAATGCCATGATCTTCAAAAATGTCCTTCAAAATGAAATTCAGAGCCTTCAGAGGAACGGCATTCAAGAAATGGATAAGTTTCAGAATGATCAATAGTTCATTTCCCATTAAGAATATTTCTTATCTAGCTGCTCTACAGAATATGTTCCACAGCATTGTGCAGTACTCCCAATGGCTTTTATTAAAAATTCAGAATATAATACGGCAAATTTATTGATTCTTTTTCTGGTTTTTAAATTTCCTATGACTGTAAGTGTCTGGTACCCACCAAGGAGGAGAGAACAACTGGCCTGCGGTAATAAGGGAACTACACAAGCATATATAAAGCATAGGCTGTCACCCATAACCACCATACATTTAAGTTAATATTGACCTGGAAAATAATTAATGCATTGGACCTACTAGTAACAGTAACTGCAATACCCTTTGCTACAAAGCCACATCAAGAAAAAAGTACTGAAAAAAGTACTTTTACCTTAGTCATTCTTAGAAACATTCCTGGAAAAGCACTGGAAAGAAAAGGTGTGTGCTTATACACAGTTTTGGAGTAAAGCCATGCACTTACCTGTTTTTACCAGCTTTGCACTGGTTGTCATGAAATGATGATGATCCTACACTGTCTGTACAGCATATATTTCTGTCTTTGCACTGTGTGAAACCATTTGCTGAGGTTTCCTGTTTACTTTCCAGATCAATTATTCAGCCACATGTGTCTGCACAATATGAGAGTTTTTAAAGCACACAAGGCCTAATTATTGTTCTAGGTTAAATAATTAAACTAGGATTGCCAGAATGTTTATCCTGGCATTTGCATTCAAGAAAGGCTCCTGGAACACAAGTAAGACACAAATATTCTCCAAATAAAAGCATCTTCAGGAAAGGAGGGTGGTATTAACTTTGAGGAACCAATATTCTTTCTGTTCTGCCAGCTCTCTCCTGCCAGACCTCAGAGTCACAGTGAAAATTGAGAAAATCATTAAAAAGTCCTTGCCACACAACAGGCAGCTGGAAGATCACTTCTGTCAGCTCTATTTAAGGCACTCTAGAGAGGGATGTGACATTTGCTGCTCACCCTTAGAATGAGCAAGAACCAGGGCTTAGATGGGCTTAAATAGAAATATTAATATAGATGCTTTGTTCGTTAAATTCTTCTTAAAAAGTTACTTCAACTGACTGATCAATCAAGACCACAGAGCTGAGACTGAAGACTCCGTAGCTTAACCTGCTATGGAGTAGAGCTCCTTCAGGTTTTATGTTTATTTGCTGAGAGGTTTCTAAAGGGATTTTTGTAGTCAACAACTCAACACAATCTCCTGGCATAATTAATTTCATTTGTCCTTTCTGAAAGTTCTAGACCATTTTAAGCCTTCCAGCATGCTAGAACCAGTACAGTCCTCCAAAAGAATGGTAAAGATGAAGCAATTCTAAGAAGCCATAGAAACAAGCTGCATATTGTTTGCAATTGTTCACATTCTTCTTTCAAATTAAGCAAGAAATAAATTCCATAAATTCTATAAATAACTACAGCTAAGCTACTTTGCTCCTATAGCCAGCCCTTGTGGTCACAGCACAAGGTGCAATAGTGCATACTTCAGTGCCGGTCGAGGTAGAACTTCAATCTAATTAGCTTCAGGTCACTGCTAATTTTATTCCTTTAATTAAAGACAACACCAAATATAGAGTTAGGGACAGCCCCACACTATTTGGTGCCTAGTTTCTCACTAATTGCTGGTGGGGTTTTTTTTGTTTTTCTCCGCTCTGTGTGCTATGCTGTGATTGCAGGATTATGGCAGTCAAACTGCAGTTCACAGTTCAAAATGTAGATTATATTTTATTTTCTGGCAGTTGTTTTCTCACAGGACACTTTTGCCATCCATCTTTCTTCATAAAATACTCAAATTGAACCCTAGGAGCCCTATTTTCCCAGACAAAAGTGGCATTTAATGTACTTAATGCCACACTGGAGTGTAGCTGTAAATGGTTTTTCCTTTTTTTTTTTTTCCTTCTTCATCTTCCCCTTTGTAAAGCACTGCAAGAATATTGTAAGGTAGCAACAATTTAAAGGTATCTCCAAATAATTTCTAAAATTCCTAATTTTTCATATTTTCATTTTTCTATACATGAAATATACTATTTAAAAAGTTAATTTACAGCAAGGAGTAGCAGATTTCTTGACAAAGCAATCTCAGATTCCTATTATACCCAAACAAGGAAAACATTGAACTAATGTTGTAAACCAATTATGAACAGCTGAGCATAAGCCAGAGTCTTACTGTAAGGTGTTTGCTTTAATAGGAAAAGTGTTTAACCTTTGGAAGTACTTACTATGGATGTATTGAACTCACTATTATTTTAAGACGTTTTCATAGTTTCTGTCTTTTTAAATGTTCTTCCATTCATTCAATGATAAATCATAGACTTTTAAATTTAAATGAAACATTCACTTTGTGATGCAGAATATCAAACTTCTTATTTGATCACTTTAAAAGATCACACAGTCATCTTTTCTGTCCTTACGGTAAGGGCTGGTTGTTGAATGAGAACTTCAAGTTGCTGTCTTTGTCGAGGCTGGGTAGTCTATTTGGGTTGTATTTTACATTTTTTATTCTGTACTCCCCTAGTTGAAACATATCTGGATTTTAGTCTTGGTTTTCTAGGGTAAAACACTCTTGCAGCTCTTGGGAGAAAATGAACTTGAGGAATAAGAAACTCAGTACATTGCACTGATTAGATGTTAGACTAAGGAAGATTTGATGATGTAGAAACAATGATATAAGAAACTAGATATACAACAATTCATTTTCTCATCTCTGGCAGCCATAGAAAGAGATCATAGAGCCTATATTTCTAATTGCTACTCTGTTACTCTACTAAAAATTGGATAAGATGATGGGAATACAGGTCTCCCCTGAGCACTGCTAGCTTGTAAAGTGGTAGCAGACTTGTGGATATACAGAAACATACATATCTACGTATCTTGTTCTGAAGCTTTATTTCAGAAGGGTTTCTGCTACTCTGTTCTCCACTCCTTGTGCTTTACTGGTTACAGTAAAGTCAAGAGAGACTACCTCACAGTTAGCATTTTGTTTATGGGTCTGTGTCACACAGGGCTATGGGGAAGATAAAAGCACCAAAGGAATCTCCTTGTATGTTGCCAGCAAAAGTTTCAGAAGCATCCTGAAAACAAACATGTTTAAATAGGCCTTTTTGAGAGTGTGTTGGGATAGAGGGGATAGGTAGGGAGAGAACACTATTTGTTCACATGGTAATAGTGTTATACATGGCAATAGTGTCCCATTTTAGACTCACTCTGACCTGAATCTGTCACCTGCAAGAAAAGGCAGTTTTAAAGAGCATGGAGTCCTAAAAATGTTTTTCCCAGCCTCTCATGTACATCATTTAATTCTCCTTTATGTTAATGGATGTAAGCTAAATGCAAACCATAGTAGCTGAATTAATGTTATGAATGGTGGATGTTTAAAAAGAAAAAGCAGTTTTAAGAAAGGCTGTTTTTAATTTGTGAGATTACAGTTTGCCGGTTTCAGTGAGTTTCATAGACCTGTCAGATGCTGTTCTTGAATAAGAAAAGGAGATGGGAGAGGTGCTGAAAGGCCTAATTCTAAAAGACAGAATACATGCATGATGAATTTTAAATGATGAGGTAGAGCTCTGCTTCAGGTCACTGGTGCTTATACGAAGGCTCATCAGCATTGTGCACTGGAGGGAATTTGCTGGTGCCAGGAGCTCCTTGTGCATTTGTGTAACAGGCTGCAGAAGGGATTATCAGCCAGCAGGCTGCTGCCAAGCCTGCCCTTGGAGCTTTCCGCTGAGGGAGATGTGGACTACAGCTAGTGGCTCACAGTGAGGCTGCTGCAAGGTGTGGCATGCAAAAATCCTGCAATTCAGTGATCCTTGAATGAAACACAGGAACTCGTGGAAGTGGAGGGTTTTGCTGTTTATTTAAAAAAACCCCGACTGATCAAATAAAAAAATCCCCACCTCTCCCAAGCCTGAAAAACATCTGTGTTTCCTCAGAATTTTTTCTATTTCCCTTCCTCCCTGGTTCTTGCTTTGGCCTATACTGCCATATCCCTTGTTCAGCAGAAGAAGTGGGTGCAAAAGACCAGAGGCTGCCCTTGATGACCCTGTCATCATGGCACATGAATGGCCCCTGTGTGTCAAAAACTACCTTCTGAGCTCTGTGCAGTATTTGAATGGCACTCTCTGAATGCCTCAACTGCTGGTACCACATCTCTTCTCAATCAAAACATATCTTGATAACAATGATGGAATATTATGTGACTGTTACAGTAAATATACTAATGCACTATTCCTAATACTATTGCATTGCCTCTAGAATAACAAGAGGAATTGCTTCTAATTCACACAGTAATATGATTCCCAATGTGGTCATGTCTGAACTGACCTTTTTTTGGCTCTGGCAATGCACTGATTGCTTTGCAGCCCTTTTATCAGGGCATCCTGATTAGAAGCTGGAAATGTAAAGTGGGGGATTTGGAAACACTAGTGTGAATATTTAAAAGTGGAATATTTTTTAAAAGCAGAAGGAAATTCCCAGAAAGTCCTAGATTTGACCCTATTTCTCTCCAGAAGAGTGCCAGTGTATCTCTGAAGTGCTCATATGGTGGGCATCCCAGCATGTACTGTCCTTTTAAAGGAGAACAAGTATATGATTATCATCCTTTCTATTCAGTCTGTGTGCATGCTTTCTCAGTTCAAGTTCACCCACCTCTAACTCACTCATGCAAGTCCTTTTGATTAGTTAATTTATTGCCCTTATTGAATGTCATCCCGAAATTAAAAGGCTGGCGCATGAAAGCTTCAACACAGGACCTTTGCTGGGTCTATTTGTTGAGCAGCCCAGTCCTTTTAATCAAGTTACTGAATTGCCCTGTTCCATCAGGCATGGTCTGGTCTCCTGAGCCTCAAGAAACTTGGATGTGGGAAGAGGAAAATATTAAACCTATTCTAATTTAATAATCTATATTCAGAAAAGGGTAAAATTGCTATTTAGGTAAGTAGATAATAAGAAACCAATTTTTAAAGGAATTACTAAGTCTGGAAATATGCTTTAGCAATTTTTCATGGCAAATTGAAGTATTAAGGTAATGCAGTTCTCAAGGTTTTGACTTATAAGGCTGATTTCACAACTCTACATTACTCTGTAGAATGAGGCAAAGTGCTGTGCAAAAGTCATCCTGGGAAGTTTGTTGCAGTTTTTGAGACAGCACTCTCAGCCCAACAGACTCTGCAATACAGAGGCTGTGCACCCTTCTGGGGAAGAAGGGACTGTATTGTCTGGTGCTATGAAGATGGAAAAAATTCTTGCTGAAACCCCTAGATTAGATGTAGAGTGGATGTGTAGGATAAAAAAAAGGAAAAAAAATACATCCATGAATATAAACCACACAAAAAACACTGCAAAACACTATAAGGTCTCTGAGTCATAGCCTGTGTTAACACCCTTTCACACATACATACTGAAAACTGACTGGATAATTGCTCCCTGTGGCTAAAGTTATTGCTGTGACACAATACTGGGTGGGAAATACCACATTACTGAGAGGTCAAGTGGTAAATTCATATGTGGCCTCCAAAATAGAAGATCCAAAATTAAGAACCATCTTTTAAGCATGTCAGTTGAAGAATGTATCTCTTTCCTTACCAGAAGTAGGATAGAGTGATTTACTAAAGCTCTGTTGAGAATTTGAGTTACCTGAGTCCTGTTACACTGACCTATCATTCTCACTTCTTGCTGTAAATCAACATTTTTTAGTCATATTTCATGTATAGAAAAATGAAAATATGAATTAGGATTTTTAAGAAATTACTTGAAAATACCTTCCAAATTGCTGCTACTTTACAATGTGTTTGCAGTGCTTTATAAAAGGGAAGATGAAGGAGTAAAAAAAAAAAAAAAAAGGAAAACTTTTTACAGCTACACTCCAATGTGGTATTAAATACCGTGCCACTGAATAGGGCTCCTAGAGTTCGATTTCAGTATTTTATAAAGAAAGACAGTTAGCAAAAGTGTCCTGTGAAAAAAACAACAGCTAGAAAATAAAATAAAATCTGCATTTTGAACTGTGAGCTGCAGTTTGACTGCCAGAATCCTGCAACCACAGAATAGTATACTGAGTAGAGGGGAAAAAAAAACGAATAATAAAAAGCCACCAGAAATTAGCATCTTCTCAAGCCAGGGTCCCAAAATGGCTTGGCTGGGCTTGTCAGATGTTCACAGGGATAAATCTTTCTTACATAGATCTGCATGCTTGAAAATAGCTTTAAACTTGTTCAGCTGGACTGGCTAATGCTGCATTACTTGATGGGGGAGATTTTTATTAAGCAGAGATTTTTTAAATAATCAAAGCTAGATGAGGTGGAGGAATCAACATAATGCTTTTGTCTACACTGAAAAGAATTTGCTGGGACACCGAATTTAAGAACTCCTCTACCATGGTCATAAGAGGTATCAATCTAACCAGACTTGTTAGCATCATTTGGACCACCCTGAGCACTTTTACACACTTTAACCTCTTCAGCCTGTAGTGATACAAGATAGGGTTTGAATACATGGTAACACCCAAACAGCACAGTAAAGCTTAATTCTAAGAGTGACAAGAGTATCAGGGTAAGGCTAGGAGACCATAGACTCTCTCCATCCACCAACCAACCCAGAACATGAGCTCAATCCCTCCAGTTTCCCAGCAAGGCCCCCACCTCTAGGCAGGTCTTACCTGCTTATCTCCTTCCTACCCTCTTTCAGCTCAGCAAGCTCTGCTGGTTGGCAGCACTTTTTTTTCTTACCTCCCACCCAAAGCAGCTGCTTGTCAAATCAAACAGTAATCAAAGGTGATGCTAAGTCTCAAACATCATCCACTGCTGCAGGCACAAGGTATTAAAAATACCATACAGTATTTGAAGTAATGGATGGGCTGTGTATTGCAACATGATTTAAGTCACTGTCTTCACTATTGTTCCACACACCCATCTGGCTGCCAGGCTGGAAAATGCCGAAGGACCAAAGTTCTAAAGGTTATTAGACTATTGTTTCTGACAATGGGAGTGTGAGAGTTGCAGTCATGATAACACAGACAACTGCAAAGAGAAGAAAACGGAAGACATGATTTAAAAAAAAAAAAGGCACTTACACACAAAAGCTCTGACTGTCCCTTTATGCAGCTGACAAAGGAGCTTTCTTCCCTCCTACCTCATAAAAAAAAATTAATCTCAAAATACAATAAAGACTGAGAGGAACATAAAAAAATAATGTAAAGGATTTTTTCTACATGCATTATACAAAGCAATTTTTAGCCTAGAAAGAGGTACTACAGTTTACCTAAATTGACTCTTAAGGGTATTTCACTTAGAATGAATGTTTAATAGATGTTAGCTCAGTTGAAGAAGTAAATAGCTCATGGAAGAGAAATAGCTCTAAATCTCTTCAAAAATAGTAATTTTTCCAGAAGGGCTTCTACATGAGCTAAAAGCATACCTGTACTACTGATATATCACAAGCAACTATTTCTGCCTGTCACTTCATTTGTTTGAATAGAAATTAATCAGAATTTTGAGATCAAGCTTTCTGCTCTTTTTCTCCAATATGCACAGAACATTGCACAAATACTTTTTTAAGAGCAATGCATATAATTATGTGCTGGACTGGAAGTTCAGACAACCTTTTTCTGGTGCCTCACTGCCACAGATCCCTTGTATGATTGCAGACAAATCACATAACCCTGCTGCCCCTCAGTTCCCAGTCAGCAGAGTTGGAGTAGCATTACTTCCCCTCTTTACACAGGATTTGAAAAAGCACAGAAGCAATATTTGTGACTCATTCACCATGGCACAGAGGAGCAACACTTACACAACATTTGTAAGAATTCATAGTCTGGTTCAAAGTGTGACTTCAAAGGCAGTTTTTCTTTTTAGTCTTCCCTTCCTTTTCTTCCTGCTTCAACCTTTCATATTGCCTCTTCCTTCCCACGGGGCTAAAACCTGCTCCCAAATACACACCTCACATAAGTGAGACTGTGACAGGGAGTGAAGGCAGATCTGTCACCTGGTATTGCTGCCCAGCCATCCCTCACACCTGAGCCCGCTTTCCCCAGAACATCTCAGATCCTCCCTACAGGAACAAGAGCAAAGAAAGCTCAGAGTCATCACTTCCTTTAACAACTGGTAATACCCTGTGCAATAGCAACAGCATTTGGAGTTTCCAATCAAGTTGAATAGGATGGGGGGAGAGCCACTGAAAATGATTATTCAAATAAACAACTCCAACCCACAGAGTTTCAGTCTCTGTCACACCAATTTATTCATGATTTCCACTACTTTGCTAAGTGCTTTCAACTAGAAATTGAATGACAACTTTGTTCCCAATAGTAGCGCTACTAATCCAGTTACCTGATGCTGCCTCAGTCTCTCCTACAGACAGCATGCCCCACAAGTGATGTACTCCAATTCTACACGAAACCAGGCTGAAGCCAAAAAGACACTGCACCTCCTTTCCCTACCACAGCTAGCTGAGCAGGGAAACCAGAAGGTTCTCTTATACTCTGGCCCAGCTTCGAGTACAAATATTTTACAGAAAAAGGAAAGTTTCAATTTACCCACAGGAAGTGCTCTGGCCACTGGCCTGTGCACCTAAATACTGGCAATCCTTGCTGTTGATTTGTAAGGCCACCTGTGTACGCTGCTGCCATGAAAGCTACTTCAGATGAAAACAAAATTTGGTTTTCAGGAAAGGAATATTTCATTTAACCCTCCCAAATATTTAAGAAAATATTTTCATTTTTCTTTCATAATGAATAACAAGTTAGATGAAGATTTGTATCAGAACAAAGCAAATGAGCATTTGTGATTATTTAGTTCAGTGGCCAAATAAAAAGAAATAAAATATTCACCTGACTCTGAATGCAAAGATAAATGTTTCCTGACAAACGAACACCAGAAAGCACATCTGCTTCAATCCAGGTCAATGGTTTAAAAGTACAGTTTGGGTTTCCCATATCTCTGAAGTCACTGAATATTTAGGTAGGGCTTGGGGTAGCAAAGTCCCCTCCTCTGTAAGCAAAGAACAGGTTCAGGACCACTTGATGCAACTGAATAGCCACAAGTCTGATGACACGCATCCCAGGCTCCTGAAGAAACTGGCTGATGTTGTTGCCAAGCCACTCTCCAAAATATTTGAAAAGTCATGGCAGGCAGGTGGAAGTTCCCAGTGACTTGAAGAAGGGAAACAACTCCTGTTTTTAAAAGGGAAGAAAGGAAGATCCAAGAAACTACCGGTGAGCCTCACCTCTGTGCCTGGGAAGATCATGGAGCAGAGCCTCATGGTAGCAATGTTAAGGCCCATACAAGACAAAGAGATGATCTAAGACAGCCAGCAATGGCTTTACTGAGGTCAAATCGTGTCTGACCAATTGGGTGGCCTTCTATGATGGAGTAATGGCAGTAGACAACAAGGGAAGACCAATTATTGTCATCTACCCGGACTTCTGTAAAGCTTTCGACTCAGTCCCATGACATCCTTATCTCTAAATGGAGAAAACAAGTTTTAAGTGTGGATTAATTATTGGATAAGGAACTGGATGGACAGATGCAGCCAGAGAGTTGTGGTCAATGGCTCTATGGCCAACTGGAGGCCAATGGCACATGGTGTTCCTCAGGGCTTTGTCTTGAGATTGGTGCCCTTTCATGTCTTTATCAATGATATAAAAAAGTGAGATCGAGTGCACCCTCAAAGTTTGTAGATGGCACTAAGCTGAGTGGTGCAGTGGACAAAACAGAAGGATGGGATGCCATGCAGAGGCAAGCTTGAGAAGTGCACCCATGAGAGCCTCATGAAGTTTGACAAATCAAAGGCAAGGTGCTGCAGCTGGGTCAGGGCAATGCCAGACATAAGCAAAGACTGGGAGGTTAAGTCGTTGAGAGTAGCCCTGTGGAGAAGGACTTGGGAACATGGGTGGATGAAAAGCTAAACATGACCCAGCAACGTGTGCTCACAGTCCAGAAAGCCAAGCATATGCTGAACTGCATAAAAAGCAGCATGGCCAGCATGTCAAGGGAGGTGATTCTCCCATTCTATTCTGGAGTGCTGTGTCCAGCTCTGGGGTCCCCAGCACAAGAAAGACATGGACCTATTAGAGTGGGTCCAGAAGAGGGTCACTGAAATGATCAGAGGGCTGGAGCATTTCTCCTGCGAGTTCAGGCTGAGAGAGTTGGAATTGTTCAGCCTGAAGAAGAGAAGGCTCCGGGGAGACCTCACTGTGGCCTTCCAGTACTTTAAGGGAGCTTATAAAGGAGAGGGAGAGCGATTTTGACATGGGCAGACAGTGATAGGACATGGGGGAATGATTTTAAACAAACCCAATTCTCTGATCTTTTAGATGTTAGGAAGAAATTCTTTGTTGTGAGGGTGGTGAGGCACTGGAACAGGTTGCCCAGAGAGGCTGTGGATGCCCTGTTGCTGGAAGTGTTCAAGGCCGGGTTGAAGGGGGCCCTGAACACTGTGACCTACTGGAAGGTGCTCCTGCCCATGGAGGAGGGCTTGGAACTAGGTGATCTTTAAGGTTACTTCCAACCCAAGCCTTTCTATAGTAATTTTAGAATTAGAAAAATAAGAGTTATTTATTATACAAATCTGAAGTAATTAAGGGCCCTTTCAGGAATTCACCATCTACATAAGCCAAAGTGTACAGGCAAGTAGATATTAAGACAATTCAGATAGGACTTCCTGTAAGGAGCTCAGCAGTTCCATCCATCTCCACCCCCACTGACACCTTTCAGCCACTCTGCTCCAAAGTTTCTGCTACTCACACACGGTTCATTCTGCAAAGGAATCCTGGCAACCCACTCTCCATGGTGGATTACAAACAAAGCAAACCACACGTAACTACCTCTCTCTTTACAAGGCTCATAAGATATTTTACACTGACAGCTAATGCATTACCTTTTCCACAGAGGTCAGCTCCTGTGTTTTCCTCAGCACATGGCTACTTAGAACATTTAACACAATTGTTTACTTATGAATAAGATTTTGGCTGCATACTAATTTTTCCTCCATTTCAATACAAGAGACATGAACTTTTACCTTATTTTCCAACTGCAATTCTACTGGGTGGCTCCCATCTGCTTAATTATCCATACTCAGTTTAAAAAAAACCAAAACCCACCACAAAATCCACACTTCAAAAATTCTTTGCCATCAGAGCCAGGGAAAGGTCACATCAGAATCAGTTTAGAGAAACTGAATTTGTGGTCTAATGTATATCATCACTAAGCCAAGCAAGCCACAATCAATAGCAGATCATGTTCAACTGAAGTTTCTTGGCAACAGATGCATGAAAAATGTCAGGGCTACTCTCTCTTTGTTTTCCCATATCTTTCAGAAACCACCGGGCATTGCCACTTCTGCAGAACTTGTGCATTCTGCTGGAAACCTACACAGCAGTAATTGGGGAAATTCTCTGGAGTGCAGCTCATACTTTGTCAGTGAATTTAAGGAGATCAGTTACACTGCAAGTTGCTGCATTCATCTTCCTTGATTCTCTTGAACTGCAGGATAAATGGACCGTTTCTAATTGATCAAACCCTCACCATTCTTTCTTTGCTACTTCATTCAACTCCAGTTTAGCCTCCGGTCACAGGTAAAAAAGCTGCATTCTCCAAAAAAGTTAGTATCTGACAATAGATGACGACTGAGAAAGGGGTGAAACAACAGGAAAGAATTATTCACCTGCTAAATGGGTTGTTAAACATAACTGCTTCCACAATAAAACACCACCAAGATGTAAGTGCAAACAAGAAAATTAACTCTCGGTACTCACTCAATGATTATACAGTAATTGTGAAAGGAATTGTAGGAGGTAAGGTAGTAAAATTCAAGTCATGCAAAACTATGCTTTATGCAAATTATGATCCTAAGTTCCTACAGAATATATTTGGCTTCATCGTTGTCATGTATAAAAGTTACACTTACTCAGTATAAACCAGGTTTAGACTTTCTTAATGCTATATAGGTAGTATTTATGTAAGAAAACTGTCAGGATCAGATTTATTTCAGTAAAAGAAGGACTCATATAGCTTGATAAGACAAGAAAGCAAATCAATACATTAACATCACAAGTACCAGGATGAAGAAATTAAATATTTGCTTAAGGCAGGAAAAATATATCTCCATTGTGAAACTACGTTTTATGAACACTGGTGAAACTTTGGGTTAACTGGTTAAACTTCGGTTCAAAGCAAATCCATTTCCACAGAAGATCAAAATAGCTAATTTTTAAATCTACCCCAGTCAACCCTACTGAGAATCACTTCTTGCCTTCAAGTACACCTCTTTGAGCAGCTAACTCCAAAAGGTTTCAAGCGTGGTTCTTCAAAAAAGGTTTTACTGAAATTCAAGACTGATATCTGATATTCTTGACTTTTTTTTAAACAAAGAAACCAAATCCATTCACTTAGGTGATAAATTCAACCCATAATTAGGTAAACATCTGGAAAAAACCAATCCTATAAGAAATTTCAACTGGATACAAGAACAATTGCAATTTTTTGTTTTGCTACAGCAGGAAGTAAAGATCACAGAGGGAAGAAGATCATTCCTCTGCATCATATCCTAATAAAAGTGAGGATTTTAGGCAGCGTACAGTCTTGTCATCCATTGAGTTGACTGAAAAATGAAACTAGCAGAAATCATCCTATGAAGACTGCTGCAATGCTCTCAAGCTTAATCCTTCACAAAAAGCAACCAACTCACAACCAAAACAAACCACGCAAAACCCACACACACCACACGCAACCACCACCACTCCAGTGCATAAAATAATCCTTAACGAAGCAATTCCTTACATTTTACTGCAGAAGTAGAGGATGACTGATGTGCCAGTCACTTCGATAACACCTGATGAATGCTTATGCCACTGTGTCTGAAGCTTTAAGTGGCATCTCTTCGATGAAGGTACCACAGCCTCTGTCCCTATTCATAAGGAACAGTGGGACGTCATTCACATCACACTTTACACATCTCTAGCAGCAAGAGGGATGGCACTTTTCAAAGACATCAGACTAGTACTTGACTAGCAAGGCACAGGGGCCACTTTTGTTGGTCAAAATAAATATCTAAATTACAATAGCAAAGAGATCAAAGAGCATTAATAAATAGTCAGTTTACAAAATAGTACTACTACCAGCTGCACACTATCAGAAATCTTAGCTCAACAAAACCCCACAAAATAAAAACCACTCCCAAACAAACGACATTATTTGCACAGTTTGTTATCTTTTGCTATCTCATGAGATTTTATATCAGAAATATGCTGACCTCCTTCATGTGCTGCATAGATATCAACAATTTAAGAAAGCTTTGTCTCCTGCATAGAAAGGATCAAACATACCTGAAAGCCTACTCTCTGGATAACTTTATAAAATCACAAAGGATGTGGTTGAAATATCACTTGTCCCCAAAACTGAATTAACTATATCTGAAAACTTCATGGTAGACATTTTCTGATCTTCAAACCTCCAGATGATTGAAATCTCAATTATTTCAGATTTTTTTTTCAGTTGCACCACTGTTCCAATTAGAAAGTCTTTCCCGGCGCTTGACTTGATTTTCCACTGCAAGTAACAAGTGTTCCAGGTCTGTAAATTTACAAATACAACAAAACGGTTTCTTTCCTGATATTCTCTTCCTTTCCTGACATTCAAGACAGGAATAATCCAGCAACAGTGAAGGCATTGTAAGTTTTGCTTTGCATTTCACAGAGTCAGAACTTTACCAGCTGGTTTTTATTAAAACTCACTTGTAATTTTTGATCCTTCTTTCCCCCAGGAAATAATAAAAGTATATTCTTCTCTCATTGTAAAACCTGTTCTTATTTTCCCTTCTCTCTAATTTTACCTACTGTACCACCCTTTCCTAACTATGAAATAGCTTATAACATAGAAGGCCAGTGTATTGATTCTCACCCTCAGTCCATTGCTCCTTCACAACTCTTGTCAACATCTTGAAGTTCACCTTCCACTCTTTCCTCTTTTTCTTTTGATAGCTTCTGTGCTAGTTTTTAAAAATTATACAAATACTTAGGTTGAAAAAGACCTTTTAAGTTATCAAGTCCAACAGTTAACCTAATACTGTCAGGCCCACCACTAAACCATGTCCTTAAGTGCCACGCCTATAAATCTTTTAAATACCTCCAGGAACAGTGACTCAACCACTTCTCTGGGCTTCCAGGGTTCCAGAGCTTGACAAACATTTTGGTGAAGAAATTTTTTCTGATATGAAATCTAAACCTTCCTTGGTACAAAAAAAAACACCCAAAGTTTTCCTGATCATAGCCAATCCACATCAGGGTGAGTTGTCACCTTCCAAGATCAGGCAAAGAGCCAAATTTAAACTATATCAGTGTCACAAATACGTAAAAAAACACACTAACAGGTAAAAGTCCAGCGCAGAGAAGGTTTAAGCTACAAGGCTTCTCCTGCAGACATGCAGTTATTTTGAAAGTAGTTCAAATAACCTTGCAGCGAGTATTCAGTGTCCTTCTAAGGGAATCGGCACAGCATAGCTCAGACTGATTTCACACCTCAGCTTTGTGTGAATCCTCCTCCTAGGGGTTCAGCTACTTGTGATCCAAGGCCTAGTTTTGACACAGCAGAACTGTGTAACCTTGAATGGAACTTCTAAAGAAACTGCCAGCTTGCAAGAAAGCTGTGTGGCAGTACTTAGGCTAGAGCCGTGACAGGAGTGGTAGTTTGCAGCTAGACATAAAATCCTTAAAACATAGATTGTTAACAGTTCGAGGACTCCAGAAAAAAACCCACAGAAACCAACCAAACAAAACAACCCAAACAAAATAAAACAAAACAAAAAAGCAGCAATACTGAAAATCAGTCCTTCCAAGAGGAACCAGAAATCAACCTTTCCCAATACTGATGACTACCAGGCCAGCAATGGTACCAGGATGGGTGTGGCTACACAGGGAGATCTGGGTTCCCCAGCAAAAGAGCAACATGGACATACTGGAGAGAGACTAGCAAAGGGTCACAAAGATAATGAAGGGATGGGAGCATAAGTTCCTCACATAGGAGAAAAGGTTGAGAGACCTGGGACTGAGCCTGGAGAAGAGAAGGATCAGAGAGGAACTTACCAATGTATACAAATACTTGAAGGGAGGATGCATGGAGGATGAAGCCAGGCAGTTTCCACTGGTGCCCAATGGCAGGACCAGAGGTGATGGGCACAAACTGAAACACTGGTGGTTCCTTCTGAAGATCAGGAAACACTTTTTCACTGTGAGGGTAACCAAGTGCTGGCACAGGTTGCCCTGAGAAGTTACAGTTTTCCTCACTGGAGAAATTAGAAACCATCTAGACATAGTTCTGGGTAACTGGCTCTAGGTGGCCCTGCTTGAACACGGGGACTGGACCAAATGACCTCCAGAGGTCCCTTCCAACCTCAGCTATTCTGTGAAGCACGTCTTACCTAGAGGTAGTATGTCAATGCTTTGCCTGATTGCTCATCAACCCTAGTTATCTATCACACATCTCAGTCAAAAAATAACTGGTTATGTATATCTTGCTTTCATAGTCTCTCTGTGTACAGTAAAGGATGAACAAAGAGATCAAGAGAATTACAACTAACTGCATTAGCTTTTCCCCATGGAAGTAGTTAGCAGGATGTCCATCTAAGAGGATCTATGCTGCTGACCAAGTACACAGAATACACGGAATAGTTCTTAAAATTCCATTGTTATGAATGCCCTGATGAAATCAGAAAGTTCATAACATACAAAAGTTCATACGAACTAGATGTTTTAGCTTTCACTGCAAAAACTGGAATGCCATCTCCCTTACCAGTCAATGGAAAACATTTATGAATTAATCACCTAAAGACTACTTTTCCAACTAAATTCTCCTTGCAATTTATTTTATTTAATGTTGCAGTTGTTCTTATATACTGTTTTGAGTTGATAGGGAAGCATTGCTTCACCTTATTCAGATATCTCTTCCTTTGGTCCACAGTAGAACATAGTCCATAAACAGGACTATTAAAATTACACACACACAAAAAAAATATTTTCTTCTGCAATCAGTCACTTTCACCTAATTACATCTAATTTCATCTAATTACAGAAGCAAGACAATATTTAATTCAATACGAAGGGATAATCTCATAAAAATATTTGTTTAAACATTTTCAACCTTTTTGTATATACTTTATTTTACAATCAGCCATTCATTACAAATCCATGCTCAGAGATGAAGTTTTAGTCTCCTATTTCTAATTATAAGCTGCATCTGACATTTCAAACTGAAGTTACAACCTCCATATAATAAACATTTATTCTGCTTAATCTCCTAGCCCTCGACAGAGAGATACAAAGTATCTGAGCTTGTGAAGAAAAAGAGACTTACAAATACATTTCACCAGCTTCCTCATTTCTGACTACTCTTCAGTCCCGTGGCATAATTCTTTCTTAAGGAAGATAAGAAACTAACAGAAATATGTACTTGGAATCCCTATTGAAGTTAATACAACTGCTTTTGTCACAAAGAGAAGCAATATTAAAATTACAGTTAGTCAGGCAGCAGTTAATCCAGATGAAGAGAACAAGACTTTTCCTAAATGCAGAGAAAATTATATGTGCCTTAAAAGTTTCTGCTTGATCTTTCTTTGGTTGAATGTGGCCACCTCCAGCATATACTGTCAGCCCCAAAATAAAGGGCTGAAACTGGATTTTATACATCTGCAAAAAAATGAAGGAAAAAAAAATAATCAAACTGTGGTAGAGCAAACCTCCCTCTCTTTTCTCCACACAAGTGAAGCTGAGCCTCAGTCCAGGTCTTCAACACAAGCTTAAGAATTAAAGCCTTTCTTGAAGTTCAAAAAGAATATCCTCAAGAAGTTACATGCTGCCTGCAATCCATCACAGAGGACTGGACCCTACTTTAAACACTCTGACAGCTCAGTTCAATCTCCTATTTCCCTTTCCCTCACTCTTCTCTCCTTCTTTGTCTACATACTAATTCCATACAACTAATTTCATAAATTTTTATAGATTTTTTTTCTTCCTCCTTTCTTTGATCACTGTGCAAAGATGAGCCTCTCTGGCCAAATATCTGGCAAGATCTCAAAGTCATTTTCAGTCTTTCTCAATGGATCTTAATGATCGCATAAAACTTTCACCATAAATTAAAAGCCAAGTAAAAACATCTGCTTTTATCAACACATGAAGTATCAGGGCAACATTTGCACCGAGATCATACGGATGATGCGCAACTCCATCAACTTGCAAATGCAACAGTAACAGCAGCAGCAATTAACATAAAACCAAATAAGAAACAGCTGTCTACAGTACTTAGCACACTGTTAGCTGCGGGTTATTAATTTGTCCACATTTCCAAGGATTTCACTGGCAGTGACTTCAAAGTGCCAGTCACAGCCTTTACATTACAGTACACATATTATCTTACTGCAGATATTTTACAAGATATTCTTAATTCGATAAGCAAGTTCTGCATTTTTCACAGTATGCAGCTGATTATTGACAGAGTCCTTATAGATGGCAACTAACACTAACAATCCTAGTCCTTCACATTATTCTGAGCCACAGTGACAAGCAGTCACAGTGACTAAAGACAACAATCTTGCCTGAAGGCTCTAGACAACATAATGCAGGAGGAGAAACTCCCTCAAGTAAACTGTCAAAAAAGAGTTAGAAATTAATTCCAAATACTGCCCATGTCCAAGCTGCACCCCATAGCCTAATGATTGGCTTTTGCCACCTTTTCTTGCCCTCTACAGAGGTACAGTGAATGTCTGTCTTGCCACCTGATTACTGACAATCCATATAATATTTAGCAAACAATTCACAGCAAATAATTCACAGGAGGAAATTAGAGAAGGCAGTAGATTAGAAAAGCATGGATTAACTGGCACAGTTTTCATGCCCAAGCAGTTCGACAGCTCATAGTCTTTTACACCAAGAAAACTTCTCTTGCTTAGGGCACACTTGCTTTCCATTTGTCCACTGTTCAACTAAAGGGAATCTCACCCCATACTACCCTACCCTACCTATAACAGTTCCAGACCTTGCTGATCTATGAACCACAGTCATTAGTACATGAAATGCTGTAGGTACTCCCCCTATGTCAATTACAAATTTATTGACAATAAATGAGGAATCAAAGTCACATGGGTGGCTACAGCCGGGAATCACTGTTCTAGCTAGAAAAGGTTGGTCTGGCCAAGGGTCCTCTTACCACCCCATCCTGAAGTGCTTCTTGCACTCTTTCAATCAGGCTACCAAAAAAACTGAGAGCCATTTTACTTCCAGCTTTGGAGGGCCTGGGTGGGCAAAGCAGGAAAGGTTAGTGGTAAGAGTGGGGCGGGAGAGAGCAACGAGCTAAGTTAGGAAAGGAATCTCCTTCTGGTCAGACCAGCTTCTATTCATAACCAGGCGCACGATGAAAGGACTTTGCTGTCGAAGGACACCACAAAAAGACCGACGTAAAACAGCCCCTCGCTGCGAACGGGAGGGCGCGCAGGATGTGCCCTACCGGAGGAACGGATCGGGCAAGTCGGGATGAGCGTCCCCCGCCCCGCACTCCCGGCGGGATCCCCGCGCGGAGTGGAGAGAGCCGCCGCCGCCGCCGCGCTCCGCCGATCCTCGGGCTCCCTCCGGCGGGGACAGGGACAGGGACAGCCCGGGCGCGGCTTTCGGCGTGGCGAGAGCTGTCAGCCTCGCTCCCCGCCCGCGACACCGCTGCCCTCGGAGGTCTCGGGTACAGTAATCCAAGGAAGAAGGGGTCGGGACTTACATATTTAGCGCTAGTCCGGTTTATCGAGTCAGTTCCAAGGGACTGACACAAAAACGTCATTGTTGGGCAAATCACACCGTTTCTGCAGGCCACGGGTAGAACTCCCAAGGCAGTTTACTTGGACATACCCTTTGTATAATCATTTTCTAAAGGAAATCAGTGGGAATTGGGTCATTTACTGCATCAGGTTTCACTCTGTATTTGAGTACTGGAGAGAAAGAGAAAAGTCCTGCTAAAATTTCCAGTAAAGCCACTTGCAATGTTATGTTTCCATTCCTGTCTGTAGTATGTATGATCCCACTCATAGTTCATTTTTGGTGTTCAGATGGTCTCTGAACACCTGCCCTGAAATCCATTCCAAGCACTGTACTCAGCTGCAGCAGATCCTGTAGGTACAGTGTTTCTGCACACTCACAGCTGTGATTCAGCAAAGCATTCAAGCTTATTCACCAAAACACTGGGGCATGTGCTAGTTTTTAAGCATGCATGTAGCTCCTCTTATCTCTGTGCAGCTTTTTCTAGGCCACAAATGCCACTTACCTGTCTTTGAGAATCAAAGCTGTTTGAGGACATGCACACCACTTGGAAGAAGAATATGTTCCTGAATCAGAGCTAGATGGGAATTTCACAGCTGTGTAGTGCTTGCAGCACAAAAGCATAAGCAGAAGCAAATCAACACAACTTCCTTTTCTTAAAGACAGAAACTACAAATGGCTGATTAGTGGGAGAAAACATGAGGGTCTTCGGCCACAGAAAACTGAATCTACACTGAATAAACCCCTGTCTCTGACATCAATTAGCATTGGTGGCACATTCAACTGCACCAGCAAAGGATGCTTCAGTTCCACGGGCAGACAAAAGCGGAGCTCCTCAGAGCAGCGTGCCTTACTAATGCAGGTTTTGCTGTCAGGCATCTTGTAAAAAACCTGAAAACATTTAGCTGCTCTTTAAAGTTGCAAGTTGCGGTTTTTAAGAGCAAAAGTGGGCTTAAAATTTGAGTCACAAATGCTTAAACCCCAAACCTCCATTTTCACAGCAACCTCAGCACAGCTCTTTGTAGGCATGTATCCTTCATCATCAAGTTAGAACTTCTTGCTTGCTTAAAGTCACCTTTCCCAACAAGATACATTAAATTTTAGGTTGGCTATTTATGCAAAGTGTTGCTGACTAATGGTTGCATCAGGAACCATAATGCTGACCACTGGCTATCTCGCATTCAAATTCCACAACTCTAACAGTCCATTAACAGAGTGTTTTCGCATGGAGTCTACTACATGATTTTAAAACATTAAAATAATAAACCTAGGAAAAGGGAAGCTATGACAGCATAATAAAATACCAATGCCTACCAAACACCATGTGCATACAAAGACATAGAAAGGCATATAATAGAAAAACATTTTTAAAACTTTGAATGTTGTCAGCCAACCATTGAATGCAATATCTAGAAATAACTGTATTTTATAACATAATTTAAACAATCTCTAGCAAAAAAGGCAGACAACCCAGATAAGATTGCCAGTCATTTGACTGCCTTTTTCCACCTGGCTTCAACATCTTGGTCTTTCAAACTTCCCGAGCAACTCGGCAAGGCACTTAGTCTGTCCACATCCACAGTACTTTCCTAACCCACCCCATGAAGACAAATCAGTAATTGTGATATATGAGTGATAGCTGCCATAGAAATGTCTCCTATAAACCAGCACTGAACATGTAACACCACCATGTATACTCCCTTAACTTCTCTGCATATGGAGAGCTCCAAGCTTTGGCATGCTGCTAAGAAGGTAATTTTTCAGTCCAAGGTGCAAATGTCCAATCTCTTGAGCAGAATTACTTACAGTAATCCACCTTAGTTCAGTGTTTCAAACTGGGGTACGTTTAAGCACCCTATTTTAGAAAAATCTCCCCCCAAAGATTAGAAGATGGACAGTTAAACATGACAGCTCAGCTACAGAGTGGCTGCTGAGCTACACAAACTGATAATGCTTTTCACATGTATATTAATTACTTCCTTTTGAGTGTTATTAACAGCTTTCTTGAATACTTTTAACTTTAGTGATACACAATTTGTTTCCTATTGTCCTAACTCAGGAAAGCTGTTCAGCACATGCCTGAGTTCCTGCCTCACAAAGGATTACTTTAAGACTGTCTATAGCTTTCCAGTAATGTGCATTTGAACTCCACAGACCACACCACAATGTTTTTTCCTTGCTTGAATAGCTAGATTGATCAGACTTTCGCCGCCTGAAATTTCAAGGAACCAAGAACAAACTTGTGAAATGCCATCCCAAAGGAGGTTTTCTTACCTGAAAATAGTTACAGCACAAAGAAAAGCATTGGGTTTGGTTTGTTCCACCCTCACCAAGTCTGATCCTGTGTTGCTGCCACTTAAAATGCAAGGAAGTTTCCATTTTATTTTACTTACTTTCATGCCTTAAAAAAGAACCCAAACAATTTGACAGAACTCTTGCAGCTGCAACAACAACAAAAGTTCCACAAACAACTGACTAGATTCTGTAAACTGCTTACTGTCAGGTATTTTAGCAGCACAGAAAAAAAACAGAACAGCAGTAACTGAATAGTCAGCTCGCAAGTGTGGAAATTGCAACCTCCAAGCTTTTTGAGGAGCAATGCTCTGTTTTCTGTAACATTTCTGCATAACCACACCAGAAAACATGCTTTTTGGTGAGAGACTGTGATTACATGCATGCCTGTACATCTCCTATTACAGCTGAGTCCCTGGTCCTTGACTAGAGCTTCTGAGGCTCAACAGCAACACAAGCGAAATAAAACATTTCCAGGATGAAAACAGTTGACCTGGCACTGCCAGCAAAACACACGGAGCATTTCTAAATTGCAATCGCTATCTCCAATGAGTGTCACCTGCTTCTCTTTTTAACCCACAAGTTTACTCTTCTTTGAAGCAGGTAAAAAAAATCCTTCCGCTCCCCCGGACCCGTCGAGCAGAGAGGGCTTAAAGAGGAGCACTGAACCTAATTTGACTTGAAAGTACTTCAGCTGGACCAGTGAAAACAAGACCCAGATGCAAAGTTACCTAACTGAGCCCGTACTGCACAACTACAGCCAGTTGTGTAACAAACCTCAGGAAAATTTTGCAGCTCTTAATCAGGCAAAACTCCCTGCTGATTTCCACGAGGGAGCTCTCATCAATCAAAAGCTGCGAAAACCGAATCCAGTTTTCTCCCTTTTAATGAAAAGGTTTATTTTGAGCTATGAGAACATAAGATTATATGAACTCGGCAAACCCATAACGCTCACTTTAACGGCACGGAATTCGTCCTGTGTTTAATCTACTAACCACAGAAAATAATCTCATCAGCACTCTGTATTTGGTAGTGTACAGGAAAAAAAGAAACAAGACCTAAACTGACATAAAATAATTTCACAAATAACGGACCTGTTCTCCTGACACCTAAAAGATGGAACGGGCAGGGGAAGATCCACAGCTCTTTAATTAAACTCCATTCCCTTTGGGCGAACGGGGAAGACCGGCGTCCCCGCCCGGGTTCCTCCCCGAAGTTGCGCAGCTCCCCGCGGCACCCGGGAAGAGAATCCACCCGCGATGCGTCCACAAGTGACCGGCGGGGGTCCCGCGACCACGACGAAGCCGCGGCGGGAAGACCCGGCGAAGGCGGGCGCCGAGAGGAGGAGGGCGGATGAAGAGGCTCCCGCTTCACGTGCTGCACGCTCCGCTCCGAGCGCATCGCGGCCGCACCCAGCGCCGTTCGCCTCCCACCGCCGCCTTCCTCGGGAGCGCCGCGCTCCCTACCTGCCCGGGGTGCGGCGAACCTCCGCCCGCGGCGGGTCCTCTCAGGGTCGGCGGGAGGGAGGGCGCTGTCCCGCCCCAGGCGTAGCCCATGTGATAGAAAAGCGAGGACCGGCAGCTCCACACCGCCGCGCCGAGGGGAGGACAGAGGGAAGGAAGGCAGGAGGCGGGACGTCGCTCGGCGCTCCCCCGCTCGGAGCGCCACGGCCCGCGGTGGCCGGATGCGCGAGCCCCGTGAGCCCGCGGCAGCGCCCTGCGGGGGGGCGGGCACGGAGTGGGGCCGGGATGCTCCGGGCTTCCCGTGCACATCTCTGCCCTCCGAGCTGGGAGCACCGAGCTTTTCTCCGGTGCCATTTCAGCACACCTGGGGAGGAGAAGCGATTTGCTTGCGCTGCTGAGCGGCCGCCGGTATGGGGTTAACTAAGTCCAAACAGTATTTCCGATGAGCCGAATGGTTCAAGTTGAGCATTAGGTTAAATTCGGGCTGTAACACCCACATGACGGCAGAAGCACAAATGCCCACAAGCCGGGGAGGCAGCAGTGCCAGCCTGCGAGAGTGAAACAGGCTTGAGTAGTTGTTGAGGGGCCACTCTCCCCCTGGCATCGGGGTTCTTGCTGACTCTGCAGTACCTCGCTAGATGTCCTAACAGGGAGAACGGATAGGATGGCCCCAACTAAGCGAAAAGAGAGTTCTTACAGTCAAAAAACAGCTCAAGGACTTGGGATATCAGGATTCACTGTTTGACTTTGCCTACCTATGGCAGCCACTCAATTCTTGATCTACTGAGCAACTGTGTCAATGCCGAAGTGTGTTCTTGTGAAAAATCTGGCTGGCTTCCCAGAAATCCTCAGATTACGCAGGGAATTGGATTTACACTTGTCAGTTAAACAAATCCCCAAATATTTGTGGGATATAGCATCTTTGTACCATAGCTCCTCACCTGTATAATCTAATTTCCTCTCCCTACCTCACAAGAATCTGATGAAGATAAAAATTCATAGATCTATCTGAGACACACCAATTTAAAAATGATAGAGCTCCCAGAGCGTGTCCACTGAGATACAGATGCTGCACTCATCCCCCAAACAGGCATAAAGATATAAACACAAACCATTTTGAAAAAAAGGGTACCTCCAGTGATGAAAATTTTTCAGGAAAGGGAAGGAGTGCAAGACAGAAACAAGTTAGTCTTATGTTATGAACTTGATGCCAGGTGTTTTCTGAGCTGGCAAATCCTGGACTACTGCTCCTGAGCAGTGTGAGGCGTCAAACAGAGAACAGGCAGGCAAACACATTTGCTAGCCCAAACCAGGAATACTCATCACAAGTCTTCCAAATTAAAAATGGTAAGAGTCACCTCTTGAGATGTAGCTGAACTCTTCTGTCAGAACCCCCTGATTCTCTGATTAGCGACTTCAATATGATACTGCTGCAAATGTTAGAATTATACATTGTAAACCTGATTTTTTTTTCAAACTGCTGATAACGTGCAACAAAACACAGCATTTTACAGAGTGTATTATGCAAAAGATCCTGCTGATTAGTAATTTGTTCACAGCATTAAAATCAAAGATTAGCCTTTCTATTTATACATTCACAGAAATAAACATAAATTACTTTTATAGTACAGTAAGAATTACACAAAACTCATCAAAATACAACAAACAGTATAATTTCCCTTGTCTTCTCTGCTTACCTCTTCTCTGTTACTGTTTTTGTAAAGCTGTGATTTTTTTTCCCTTATGCACCCAGTACATAATAGCATAACCACTAAGCTAATGAAGTTCTCCAGGAAGTCAAGATTTCCCTTAGTTTTACTTGGATCTCACAAGTCTTATAGCTTAATAACAGCAGAATCATATTGCACAGAAATGCATGGGTGAAGCCTCCAGGGAAAAACTGTGTGTTAATGCAAAGCCAGGTTTGCTGTCCCAGAATAACTGCTGGGCAAGGCTGCTTGACTCCTAGATTCTGCATGCTGTGTCATGGTTGGGAGCTGTGACAGCTCACTGGAGCTGCTTCCTGCTAACAGCCTCTTGCACACCAGGATGCTTCATGTTTAGCTCAGCTCTCTAGAAAACAGCAAGAAACACAGGATGCCCTGCAGGAATAAGGGAGACCTCATGAATCTGTGACTTTGGCAAGACTTCCACAAAATGTATTTGTGGTCTAGCTGTAGGCTGGAACTTACCAGTGGGATAACCTGCAGTAGGGGACTGTGACAAGGAGCAGGATCTAACCTCCATCTGTGTTTAGCTGAGTCCGGATGAAGTGTGAGCTCTCTGTTCTTTATCTTACACTCCAACACTTAAATAATACTTCTCATTCTGTGGCACGGATCCTATAAGGGCTCGAATCTCACCCTGTAGTTATGTGCCCACACAGCTACATGCCTTAGCGTTTCCTCTGCTTGCTAATATTACCTACTAGTACTGCTAAAGCACTCTTAATAGGGTAGAGAGATGCTGTAAGTACCTGCGTCCTCCTGCGGGTGGCATCAGAATATCTTCAGTGGACCAAGGCAGCCTAGGAAAGAGATAGAGAAGGATGATATTCCTGCTTGCCAACAGCCAGCCTCAGTACACTGCGAGGGCAGCTAAGCAGCTCACATAAACCAGTAGATCTTTAAATTAAACGAATGATTTAAAGTCTTAAGAATTAACTTGTGTGTTAACTAAGTGTAAGTGCAAGCCAGGATATCAAAGGCTACAGATTTAAGCTGTCCACCCACTTGTAACAAGAGCAGGGTGGTTCCGTGGTTTTAACTATTGTGTTACAATTGTCATGCTTGGTTTTGGTGCCTGTATAGATCAGGAAAGACTTTATCACACTGAGACAAGTTAGTGCATAGTCCCAAGCCATTATGCACTTTGAAAACACTCAAGCGCTACTCAAGTTCTAATGTCCAAAGCCTTACGGGTATAACTACTGAGCAAATGAATGCTTTACCTGCAGAGTATCTGTGCTCATTTTAGAATACTTTTTTCAGAATTTGTTCATGCCTTGTACTGTTCAGTTGCCCATATGACTAAATTTTGCTGCCTGAGACGATAACCACAATAAAGCTTAGTCAGCTTATACCCACCAACCATCAACAGTTGTAAATGGAGGAAAGCATGACCTTCAAAAACACAACAGGAAAAATGTTTCTTTCTTTTTTTTTTTCCTTCCTCTCCTTTAAAAGCATTTTAAATGTTAAAAGTTGGTGTTTGCTGCCCTTGCAAGCATGGATCTGCTCACCTGACATTTACATCTGACTTTTCTAACAGACTTGTCCTAGGTTTTGCTTAGGAATTTTATTGACATGCTTGCTTGCAAAAGACCTGGATTAATTGTATTAGACACCAAATACATGATTTCTACAGTAACTAGTGTTTTAAAGCTTAGGTGTATGAAAGAAAGCTGAGGTTCAAATCACCTGCCTTCTGAAAAACCGGGTTCTTTCAGGGTGTTTCCAGGAAAAGAAATCACACATACTGCCCTAGATCTCATCTCTGATCTATGCTGATAGAGTATTAATTACAGTTTTCCATTTCCTTCAGTGAATTTATTCTTAACAAAGTTACTATCCAAAACCAGCAAGATTTGTTTTCCTGAGATTTAGAGTTATGAATCTGTGTGTACAATAGTCATCATGAGTAGGTGGCACAGAGTCTGTTTTTTTCCTGTCAGCAGTGATGCTATTCTTAGTCTTGTATGTGGTCCTTACGTGTATCAAAATAGGCACAATAGATACATATTGGTAGCTTTGATTGTATTCAGAGATGAGCTGATCTCCCAGTCCAGGAAATGATCCTAAAGCTCTCATCGTGTTGGCAGCAGAATTTTAACCAATGGTTCCCAAGAGCCTCTGCCAGCACATTGTTGCCTTTAGAGGACTCAGAGCTACTAGACATATTAGAGAAAATTAAAATGACATAGGATTTATATATTAAGAAAACAAAACCCACCAAAAAAATCTACTGTGGCTACAGCTATAGCTTTGGATCCAAATGGTTTTAGAAATCAATCAGGCAGTCTTGTGATGTGTGGCATTATCTGAACCCTTATACTCTTGGCTTCAATTCTTAATCACTCTGGGGTCCCTTAGCACAGCTTTGTGGCACCAAATATCCATAAAGCTGACACCATTGCTGACTGTAGGATGTGGTATTGAGTATTGAGACAAGAGAAGGTACACATTAGCCTGAAGGCAGGCACTGTGCTTTCTAGCAAAAGAAAACTAAGCAATATAATCTCTTGCTGCCACTGCTGAGTCACAGCCATTCACGCTATGGCATGACTGTAAGGAGTCTGAGTAGTGGCCAGCATCTTCCATGAGACAAGACTTATCCCAAGCAAGACAATCATAAGCAATAGCTGATGTAGCAATTAATGCCACTGACTTGGTAAGATTGTATTATCTTCAGTGCCACCTGCTGAGCTATCTTGACGTGTCTGGGAATTGACACCAAGAGAAAGAATGGGAAAAAGGCAAATACATCCTTATTTCTTTAAACCATTCCTTTCTTGACAAAAAATATTTCAAAAGGAAGATAATCAAAGAAAGTGATAAGGTTTGAGAATTCTGAGGTACATAGAATCACCTGACCTTTGCCTACTCAGCTAGCTAAGGGGTCCTTATGCCATTTTGCCATGGGTGGCACTGTTACCCTTCTCCAGTGTGTACCACCCTGTTGTGCAATCTCACAAAGCCAGCCCTGCTTAGTGATATCAAGTTAATCAACAGAGAAGACTACAAAAATAATCCTACCTCTGAATAAAAACATTTGTCACTGCCCAAAACTTAACAGAGGAAAACTGAATCCTTTCTTAACCTCCTCCAAAAAGTCTCAGGGGGTTTCTTGTGGCTACCGTGACAGTGGCCACCGGTGATGCCAGAGAGCCTCTCCCGTCTTGTAGCAATGCAACTGTCAGTGGACTGCAATGTGGAGTTCATGGCAACTCTGCTTCCACCTGTGGAGTTCAGGCCTGCAGTTCTACTGATTGCAGTACCCGTCCGTACGGCTCTGGCCTGAACGCTTTACTTAATTTTTGAAGAACCATGTAGCTCAGCAGAGATCAGAGTAAGCAGGCAACCACACACTTGGCACAGTTTGCAGAACTTGTGGCCATGCTCAGAACTTAATACTGCCTAAAACAAAGGAGTCCACTAGAGAAGGGGACCCGTAGCTTCTCTATAGGCTCTGTAACTGTATTCAAAAGACACTCAGCTATAGCTAGTGTATAACATAGATATACATTTCACAATATTGAGGACTTGCCTTACTGCAAGTCCCATAGTGCCACATTCCCCATTTTTCATGAGTCTTCATGTTATCAGACAAGTAGTTAGGAGAGGTTATTTGTCTCTCCTACTACAGTATCAATATTTTGGCTCCACTTACCCCTGTGTGGATCTTCAAGCTCAGTACAGGCAGCCAATATGGTCTTTCACTGGTCAATGGACTGGTGATGCAAGACCTGTCCAACACACAGGATGCTGTTGTGGCATCTGGCAATATTGCAAACAGGCATTGGTCAGGGTGTCACAACCAAACTGCCTTCCACGTTGTGGCAAGAGATGAAGGACGCAAGTTGACAGTGGAAGGAAGCTGTTTGCAAGTTTTTCTGTCATACTTGAATTTAACGTGGGTGAATTTAAAAGTCAGTTAAAAATGTAAACTAGCTAGATAAAGACCATGGAAAAGTGAAGACAAATCACAGTATCTAGACAGAGAGATTATGTTTTAAAGTGGTACTGTGTTATTGAATAAAGTTTTCCTTACTGAAATGGTAGAACTGGGAGGAATTATACTGGGCACCTATACCACCTAACACATTTTGGTGGTAATTTGGCAAGTATATGTTAATATACCAACACTTTTTCCTCTTACCAGTCTCTTCTGTTTTTTGGCAGCCCATAATACTTTTTCTGTGCCCCTTCCACTGCCCTCAGAGCAAAACTGAGAATGAGAAAAGGTTCCAACCTAAACCAAGCTCATAATAATTGGTCCATCATAACCTTTTTCTGTATGAAACATGATATTTCACCCAGAAATAAAGATGCAGTTTAGTGTGGGTTTTTTGGTCCATTAGTTAATAAAGGGCAAAGATTACACTTCGGCCATGCTGTTGCCAATGTGTGCTTGGTCATTTGCCATGGCAGTTGCTTCTTGACAGATTTTTAGCTATTGCATAGCATGTGCATTTTTATCACTCTGTGAAACAGCAATTGATTATGCCAGCCTCAAGCTATTTTACTTGGAATGAAAAACTCTAAAGCTTGTTTAACAGTAAGAGTCCATTGCTTTCTCTCAACAATTGTCTGAGAAAGAAAAAGCATCTTTTGTTAGAAATAATGGTTTGCTTAAAAACATTCAGGTCCTTTTGTGCTGAAGGTTCACACACAGCAAGAGACGATCTGTGTTTCGGTAATAAAAAGTCTCTACCGTCAGGGTCAGAGGTATTTCTTTGCAAGGTATCATGGTTCCTGGCAACACTTAGAGCCCTGGTATCATAGAAGATATTTAATAACCCATATGTCACATATCCTACAGATGGTGATTTTTATTGTTTTTTATGAGAATATGAATAAGGAGGTACTGTACCAAATGGGATTTTACTAATAAAAGTACATCCAGAACCCTTAAATTACTTGTTCTCTTCACCATTTAAAGACATAATTAAGCCTGTTCTCTATAATAAGGTAACAGTCTATGAAGGTAAAAATCAGTTTTTCACAATCACAACAGAAAAATTCCTCTTCACATATCCTCTAAGCAAGAAATAGAGGAAAAGCTTTATTTCAGTATCTTCTGATGCAAAGCTAAGCTATTGCTCTGCATAGTGTTTAACAGAAAAAGAGGACACCTTCATGCAGTTGATGAATTCCAGTTTTATTTATAAGATTCTTTAGTATTTCACTGCAGAAAAATGTTAACTTTTCTAATTTGTTCCTACGTTCTCTTACTATTGTTTTATTTTAAACATCAGAAACAGCTTTCCTAGGCCAAAATTACCTCTAGTGCAACTCTCTTGTAGTCATGCCATTAGGTAATGCCTTCTTTTTAGCAACAATGATTATGGAAACCATTTCTTCCATCTCCTTACCCTTTGCCGTGGAAAGCCAGTTGTGATGTCCATGGCAAACAAAGAGAGGCCACAACAGTGGTGTTCTGAAAAGGAGAAGGTTGGCTTCATGACTGGAGAAGAAAGAACATCCTGGAGTATTTTCTCTTTTACATTGGCAGACCCAGAAAGCCTTTGAGATTTCCTGCAAAACAGCTGGGAATTAATGCGGAGACTAACGTAATTTTACCACCAACCCTTGCAAAGCAATTAAAGAGTCAGAAGTAAATTCACCAATGTCTGGCAGTGATCATTCACAGACTAGTCACAACGATATGATTTCCTGCTTCTTTCAATAGCTGACCCAGAAGCAGCCACAGCCTGGCTTTTATTTCTGTATTGTGCAATGGTGTCAGTATGTTCACCTGAAATGTTATTATGGCACATGGCTGTTTTGGATCTTTACCTCCCACTCTTTAAAGAGACTGCAAGCGTCCTGGAACAGGTAAGAGAAGGCAGATTTCCAGTCAAGTAGGCACTGAATGGACAGATCCAGAAGCTCATAAATGCATCAACAGGAATTATGTGAGAAATTCAAGACTGATGAAAAATTAATTTTCTATGTCTTAGGATATCAGATTTAGTTCTGCTAAACTTGAAATTCAATTTTTATAAGTTCAATTTTTATTATTGCAGAAGCTGGCCTGGACACCAGTTTGACTTCTGTGAAGCATAAACTGGGGACATTAATTGCTGAAACTAGTATCACAATAGGAGCCAGGGATCCCAGCTGAAACTGAAGCCCCCTGGGTTGGGACTTTGCAGGAAAAAAATAAGCAGCCAGTCCCTGTGCCAAAGCAGATGACTAGATACAGTGGATGTGACAAGGCAAACAGGGGCACAGATTAAAAGTGTGATTTATTGAAAGAATTTGTTAAAGAGCCAACAGAAAACCCATAACTTCCAATAACACCCTTCCCACTTCAGCACCTGGTGTGCAAAACTCCCAAGAATAAGCAAACAGCCTCAACTCACCTACAGGTTTTGAGCACAGGGAAGTACTTACTACTAAGCAACTGATTCTTATTCAAGAAAAGGGTAAACTTTATAGTTGGAAGTGTATAGTGAACCCAGTGAAAACTTCAGGCAATCTGAGCAATCTGGATTGGGATAAATCCCAGATTTTCAGAAGAGAGGCACAGAATTACCCCCAAACGTGTGTGCACACAGCATATTTTCCACAACTGGTTAGTAAAAACTGTAGTAAGGACGGGGTGAGGAGGTGTCAGATGTAAACAAAGAGGCCTGAGCCATTCTGCCAGATGCTGTGGATAGAGCTAAGAGAAAGATCTACCACAGTGGCAAGAGTGGTGGAGGCCTTCAGAGGTGATGAAAATATACACAGAAAGCATTTACACAAAAGGATGCTTGAAAAGTGTTCTTTGCAGTTATTTTTACTAGTAACATGTGAAGCAGGATGCTGATCATTTTTTCTCTTGTTGTTTCTGCTCTCCTAGCAACAGAAGAAGTGTTTTTAACAGGTGTGAGCAACAGAAATTCAAAAAGAAGATAAAATACGCCAAGTGAAACAAGAATAAGGTGATCCTCTACAAGGAGATTCTTGCCCTGTCAGACTACAAGGGTGCTCTGAAGAATTTCATGGGGAACAGTCACAGCAAATCACATGACAAAACAAGGGCTTGAGAAAAACCCACCTGTTATATTTGTAACTGCACTTTTCAGAACTTATGACTGTGTAAAAATTTACTTACTTAGGAGTGCGGCTTTTCATAATGCACAGCAAATCCCAATCCCTCACTGACAAGATTAGGAAGAAATTTTGCCAATGCACAGGTTATTCTCCATCAATTACCTGTCCACTGGGGCAATGTTAGAATTCACAAAGATAAGGTGTCAGAATAAGATGAAGCATTGGTCTGATTCAGCATGAAAAGTTCTTACATGCTGTTGCTTAAGGTTTTCCCTAAAGTGCTGACTTTTATTCTCCCTGACTTTAGCTTATACACAAGTGTATTAAACAAAAAAAGAAAGATTGTCATCCTCCTTTCTTTAGACAGCTGTGCGTGCATGTATTTTTTTCAGCCTATAACTGGGTTTTCAAAAATGGGGTCTGTGATGTTTCAATGTTTCAGCCGTTTTGCGTCATAAATAAAAGGATTGAGGAATCCTTAGATTTCCTACAGAAAGGCTTTCTTTTGTACTGTGGGTAACACTGCTGAGCTGATACTTTTCTGCATAGTTGCTGAAGATGGAGGCTAAAGGTAACGAGAAGAACTTCAAGGGCACTGTGATTTATACCTAAGTTTTAATGAGGAAGAGTTATCTCCTGATGTGTCCCTTTTCAACTTTTTTTTTTCAACTTAACAAAATATTTCCAAGAGTCTACCCTGATTGACCCGAACCTGTGAAGAAGACATTCAAACATCTGCTAAAAGCATTTTTATATAGCACCTTGCTTAAATCAAAAATGTTAGCTGAAGTTCTAATTCATGACCAAAGGAAAAGGGGACATGTGCACATCTGTGCCTCAGAACAGTTCTGATGCTCCATGTAGGTAGTCTATGGAAAAAAATCAGAAATTTGTGGGTTTATCCTTTCTAGGTTCCTTTTTTATCTTCTCTGTATGTGTCCTGCATCTCTTCAAGGACCTTACATCTGGCATGTCATCTGGGCTTCCATTTTTATTTTCTGTCTCCTTCCTCACCCCCCACCTACTAAGTTTTCCAGCTCTCTTTCACTCACCATAGGTTTGGGTTTATTTTCCTTTCCAAACAATATTCAGGACTATCAACATTATCATTAATGACATATTTTATCATTTTATTAACAATCTTTCATTATGCATCTGCTGTATTGCTGAAGCCAATTAGGATAATAATTACCTTCCTGTGCCTGAGCAGCAAATTGGCTTAGCTCCAGAAAAAGGTGTTCCACAGGAAGGTTTCCCACTAAAAAGTAACTTACAACATGCAGTAGCCTCAATGCTATTGACCCTATTTACTGTGTCCTATCTAGCCACAGTGTTTATTTCCCACAGCAAATTGATCAATGATGAATCAGTGGGTTCAGCAGCTCCTGTCAAAAGATTTGCACTTGCTTACTGGAGGGAAGCCTGCATCATCTGTTATCCACAGACTGCTCTCAAGGGTCATCATTAGCTAAGAAAGAGCCTGCTATTTCTCATATGCCATTCTCTAGCCACACACAAATCAGCTGCTGAAGTCTTTCTGGGTTCTTGGAGGCCATCCACCGTAACAGTCAAGCCTTGAGGGCATGACCGGCCTTGGTTGTCTCTGCCCAGCCTGCGGGGGCTTTTCTCAACCCTGACCAATGTCCAGCATGTCCAGGACCGTCAGACCCTGCCCCATCAGTGATGCACCAGGGCCAGTCTTCCGCATCCTGCAGCCTTGCCTGGCCACAGACCCCACTGATTTGGGTCCACATCCCAT